>NC_080782.1:49233563-49542654 GCF_028018385.1 Neofelis nebulosa
GAAACCATGGATTCTGAAGAAGAAACGTCCAGTAATAGCTCTGTTTAGTTTTGATTCTCCAGTGGAACTGGGTACCTCTTGCAATTGTATCTCTTCCACAATCACAGGAGCAATGGCTGCTCTCCCCGAATGCTGGACCAACACACCAGGGCACCTGACTACCAATCTTTCCTCTGTTAATGCTGTCAAGTCCACAGTTACATCAAAGGAAACCCCAGTTGTCTGTCGTGCTACACCACACACATCCTGTAAGGGCTCTGATATTTATCCTGTTAGTATCAACGAAGAGGAAGCAATACTCAAGGAAGAAAAATGTCTCTCAGCCAGTAAAGAAAACTCTCTTAGCAAGTGGAGAGAGCCCTCTCATATCTCCAATGAAATAATCTCTGTTTGGAATGGATGGCGTGTGGGTCTAGCTGGTTACCAGGGAACACAAGGCAGGAACATATCATCCATGCATTCATTCAGTCAGATCAGTCAGTTGGTTGGTCATGTGATCAATATTAACGGACTAGGAGCTGGAGAATACCACAATGAATGGCATGTCTCTTATTCTCAAATTTATGGGCCCTTTCCACCCCCGGAACTTAATTCTTAGCCTTGTCCAAACACAAACTGGGCTGTACTATATAACCTTGTTGGATCTCAGTTTCCTCATTTATAAAATGTATGAAATGAGGAAATTGTGCTAGGTGACATATGCATGGCTCCCTGCTGTAATATTCTGACTTTGACCTGAACTTTCAAACCCTTCCACTTAGGAAAGATATTTCCTTTCTGCAGTGTTTCTCCCCCACTGCAGTGGGAATCAAGGGGACCTCAATATTCTATTACATCTTATGTAATAGAATCAGATGGGATGTCTCCTCCCTCCCAGCCCTGGGGCTCTAGACGTAAATTCTCAGAAAGAGTCGAGTTTCAGCCACACTGTCCATCACTGAGGTAACATCTCAGACCCCTGGGATAGTGACAGCCCTCAGTCTCAGCCCTGGGATACTGACATTTCTCTAGGAACCTTAAAAGCCAATGATTCTTTAAAAATTTTTTTTAATGTTTATTTATTCTTGAGAAAGACAGAGTGTGAGCAGGGGAAGAGCAGAGAGAGAGGGAGACACAGAATCCGAAGCAGCCTCCAGGCCTCGAGTCGTCAGCACAGAGTCCAACACAGGGCCTGAATGCACAAGCTGTGAGATCATGACCTGAGCCAAAGTCAGACACTCAACCGACTGAGCCAAAGTCAATGATTCTTTATCAGAGTAAGGTCACAGACTGAATAGTTTCTGAAAACCCTGTGGACTTCCTGTCTTTTCTTGCTGAACTTCCTTGTCACTCATCTTTATGCCACTAAATGCATTCGGGATAAATATCCAGC
Source organism: Neofelis nebulosa (assembly GCF_028018385.1). Classification (NCBI taxonomy): domain Eukaryota; kingdom Metazoa; phylum Chordata; class Mammalia; order Carnivora; family Felidae; genus Neofelis; species Neofelis nebulosa. The sequence goes on from NC_080782.1 coordinate 49,234,936, forward strand.
TTGTTCAATGCGTGTACTTTCCATAGGATCAGAGGTAGCGGTTACTCAAGAGATCACAGTAAATTTCTTCATTTTATGGATAGGGAAACTGAGACCTAAAAAGGTTGATTTGCCCAAAGGCATGTGATTAGTAATTTCAAATGAGAACTGAGTCCCCCAAGCTCCAGATTTTTTCCACTATAAACCATTTTATGAATTTCATATCTGTCCTTAATATGTCTACCTACATAACTAATAAAAACCAGCAAATGTCCATATTGAAGGGTGAGGTAGAATGGATTAAACATGGAGTCAGATGATATGTGTACTGCATGGCCCCAATCAACACTCTTAAAAGTGTCAGCCCTCAGATTTTGTATTCTGTTTTTCCTTTTTTTCCGTGTTTTGTTTTTTATTGTTATTACTCTGTTTTACGTCCTTATCTAGAGTTACTACTGGAACCAGTTTCATAAAATATTAATAATTTATTAATTCATCGAAGTCTAGACAGTGAATGTGCGCTTGAGGGTGATGTTATAAACAGCATTGGTAGCACAGGATGGGAATGTGGGCATACAATAAATATCTGGTATGACTTGCTTAGGCCACAATGAGGGCTACCATCTGTTCCCGCCATATTTAATTTCCTCACTAATTGCATAAGAGATATTATCTACCAATCACTAAAGAACTACCAAAGATTAAACCACTAGAGAGCTAAAGTTACTACTTACAATAGTAACCAGCATTTGAGTGCTTTCTGTGGGTCAGGTATTACACTGAGCACTTTACAACCATTGTCACACTCAATCTTTAGAACAATCTTACGCAGATTACCCTCAACATAGAGGTAAGGAAACTGAGCCTCACAAAGTTTGAGCAATTTTACCTTGAGCTCACAAAGCTAGCGGGAAGAGCTGATATTGGAACCCATTCTACCTGCCTATTGCTGATGTGCTTAACCACAATCACATTCTGCAATGCAAACCTAGAAATCTACTCCAATCCCCTTCTTCTTTTTTTTCCCTGTGTACAGGGAAATGTTTCTGAGCATTTTCATGTTTATTTAACTTTTCTTTCTTGTTTCTTAAAATCAAACTGTTTAGATAATTCATCCAAATGGCTAAAATTTGAAGCAGTATCAAAGCTTTATGAAGAAGCCTTGTTCCCATCCTCCAAGTCTACCAATTCCCCCCACCACCCTGTAGGTTTCCATTCTCCTAAGTCTCTTGTGTATATACCCCCAATGCAAACACAAGAAAATAAAATATGTATTGTTATTCCTTCCTTTCTTAGACAAATTGTATACCCATGTTATAACTTGCATTTTCTATTTACTGTTTTATATACATTTTTTTTACATACACAAAAGCAGACAGAAAACTATGAGTTCCCAACACACAGATTTAAAATTACCAACTTCTATTTTAAAACAAACCCCAGATCTCATATCACTTCACCCTTACAGATTTCAATGTGTATTTAAAGTGGACTTTTTGCTGCATAACTATAATACCATTATCACACATGACACCAAATTAATAATGATGTCTTAGCACCTAAGTCTCCAGTTCATAATCAAATTCCCCTGGTTATCTCAAAAATACCCTTTTACAATACATTTATTTACATCAAGACCCAAACAAGGTCCCTATGTCGCATTTGGTTGTCATATGAATTAAGTATCTTAATCTGGGACAGTTTCCCTCCATCCCCCTGCCACTCACTGGTTGTAAAATCAGTTGTTCCGCAGAATATGCCACATTCTGGGTTTGCCTGCTTCCTTGTGGTGTCATTGAAATTATTCCTCTTTTCTGTGTATTTCCTGTAAACGAAACTTAGCTCTAGAAGTTTGACTCTTTGAAGAGTGCTTCGCTGCTGGTGCTCTGTGCTTCAGATCCGACAACTGTCTGCTTGCTCTACCTGTAGAGGTGCTAACATTTATCAGCTTGCATCTATCTTTTTAAACTTAACTTTCTAGACAAATACCATATGATTTCATTCATTGTGGAATTTAAGAAAAAAAACAGATGAGTATACAGGAGGGAGGAAATGAAAAAAGAAAAGAGGGAAACAAACGATAAGAGATTCTTTTATTGTTGTTGTTTGTGTTAATTTTTTAATATAATTTATTGTCAAGTTAGCTAACATATAGTGTATACACTGTGCTCTTGGTTTCAGGGGTAGATTCCCATGATTCATCACTTCCATACAACACCCAGTACTCATCCTAACAAGTGCCCTCCTCAATGCCCATCACCCATTTTCCCCTCTCTCCCATGCCATTACCAACCCTCAGTTTGTTCTTTGTATTTAAGAGTCTCTTATGGGTTTGCCTCCCTCTCTGTTTGAAACTTTTTTTTTCTCCTTCCCTTCCCCCATGGTCTTCTGTTAAGTTTCTCAAGTTCCACATATGAGTGAAAACATATGATATCTATCTTTCTCCGACTGACTTATTTCACTTAGCATAATACCCTCCAGTTCCGTCCACATTGTTGCAAATGGCAGGATTTCATTCTTTCACATTGCCAAGTAGTATTCCATTGTATATATAAACCACATCTTCTTTATCCATTCATCAGTTGATAGACATTTGGACTTTTTCCATGATTTGGCTATTGTTTAAAGTGCTGCTATAAACATTGCGGTACAAGTGCCCCTGTGAATCAGCACTTACGTATCCTTTGGATAAATTCCTAGTAGTGTTGTTGCTGGGTCGTAATTTTATTTTTCATTTTTTGAGGAACCTCCACACTGTTTTCCAGAATGGCTGCACCAGTTTCCATTCCCACCAACAGTGCAAGAGGGTTCCTGTTTCTCCACAGCCTTTTTTCCTGAGTTGTTCATTTTAGCTACGCTGATGGTGTGAGGTGGTATCTCAATGTGGTTTTGATTTGTATTTCCCTGATTATGAGTGATGTTGAGTATCTTTTCATGTGTCTGTTGGCCATCTGGATGCCTTCTTTGGGAAAGTGTCTATTCATTTCTTTTGCCCATTTCTTCACTGGATTATTTGTTTTTCATGTTGTTGCATTTGGTAAGTTCTTTATAGATTTTGCATACTAACCCTTTATCCGATATGTCCTTGCAAATATCTTCTCCCATTCTGTCGATTGCCTTTTAGTTTTATTATTTCCTTTACATGCAGAAGCTTTTTATCTTGATGAGGTCCCAATAGTTCATTTTTGCTTTTATTTCCCTTGCCTTCAGACATGTCGAGTAAAAAGTTGCTGTGGCTGAGATCAAATAGGTTGTTGCCTGTTTTCTCTCTAGGGTTTTGATGGTTTTCTGTCTCACATTTAGGTCTTTCATCCATTTGGAGTTTATTTTTGTGTATGGTGTAAGAAAGTAGCCCAGTTTCATTCTTCTGCCTGTTGCCGTCCAGTTCTCCCACCACCACCAAAGCTGATGCCTCCTGCTTTGGTTTTCTTATTCAATATTACTTTGGCTATTCAGGGTCTTTTGTGGTTCCATATAAATTTTAGGATTGTTTGTTCTAGCTTTGAGAAGAATTCTGGTGCAATTTTGATTGGGATTGCATTGAATGTGTACATTGCTTTGGGTAGTATTGACATTTTAACAATATTTGTTCTTCCAATCCATGAGCTTTTCTTCCATATCTTTGTGTCTTCTTCAATTTCTTTTGTAAGTTTTCTATAGTTTTCAGCATACAGATCTTTTACATCTTTAGTTAGGTTTATTCCTAGGTATTTTCTGGTTCTTGCTTCAATTGTAAACGGGATCGATTTCTTGATTTCTCTTTCTGTTGCTTCATTATTGGTGTATAGAAATGCAACCAATTTCTGTACACTGATATTGTATCCTGAGACTTTGTTGAATTCAAGTATCAGGTCTAGCAGCTTTTTGGTTGAGTCTTTTGGGTTTTCCAAGTAGAGTATCATGACATCTGCAAAAAGTGAAAATTTGACTCTTCTTTGCCAATTTGGATGCCTTTTATTTCATTTTGTTGTCTGATTGCTGAGGCTAGGACTTCCAACAACTTGTTAAACAACAGTGGTGAGAGTGAACATCCCTGTTGTGTTCCCGATCTCAGGGGGAAAGCTCTCAGTGTTTCCACATTGTGGACGATATTAGCTGTGGGCTTTTCACATATGGCTTTTACGATTTTAAGGTATGTTCCTTCTATCCCAACTTTCTTGAGGGTTTTTATTAAGAAAGGATGCTGTATTTTGTCAAATACTTTTTCTGCATCTATTTACAGGGATTATATGGTTCTTATCCTTTCTTCTATTAATGTGATGTATCACATTGATTGACTTGTGAGTATTGAACCATCCCTGCAGCCCAGGAATGAATCCCACTTGATCATGGTGAATAATACTTTTAATATACTGTTGAGTTCAATTTGCTTGTATCTTGTTAAGAATTTTTGCATCCACGTTCATCAGTGATGCTGGCCTGTAATTCTCCGTTTTAGTGGGGTCTCTGTCTGATTTGGGAATCAAGGTAATGCTGACTTCATAGAATGAGTCCAGAAGCTTTCCTTCCATTTCTATTTTTTTGAACAGCCTGATAAGGATAGGTTTTAAGTATGCTTTAAATGTCTGGTAGAACTCCCCTGGGAAGCCATCTGGCCCAGGACTTTTATTTATTGGGAGATTTTTGATAACTGATTAAATTTCTTTGCTGGTTATGGGTCTGTTCAAATTTTCTATTTCTTCCCATTTGACTTTTGGTAGTGTGTGGGTATCTAGGAATTTGTCCATTTCATCCAGGTTGTACAGTTTGTTGACAAATAATTTTTCATAGTATTCTCTAATAATTGTTTGTATTTCTCTGGTGTTGGTTGTGATCTCTCCTCTACCATTGTGATTTTATCTATTTGGGTTCTCTCATTTCTCTTTTTGAGAAGTCTGGCTAGTGGTTTATCAATTTTGTTCATTTTTTTCAAAAAACCGGCTCTTAGATTCATTGATCTGTGCTACTCGTTTTTTGGATTCTATATTGTTTATTTCTTCTCTAATCTTTATTATTTCTCTTCTTCTTCTAGCTTTGGGGTTTCTTTGTTGTTCTGCTTCTAGTTCCTGTAGGTGTGTGGTTAGGTTTTGTATTTGGGATTTTTCTTGTTTCTTGAGATAGGCCTGGATTTCAATGTATTTTCCCCTTAGGACTGCCTTTGCTGCATCCCAAAGGGTTTGGACTTTCGTGTTTTCATTTTCATTTGCTTCCATATACTTTTTAATTTCTTCTTTAATTGCCTGGTTGACCCATTCATTCTTTAGTAGGATAGTCTTTAACCTCCATGCATTTGAAGGCTTTCCAAATTTTTTCTTGTGGTTGATTTCAAGCTTAATAGTGTTGTGATCTGAAAATATGCATGGTGTGATCTCACTTCTTTTATATTTATTGAGGGCTGCTTTGTGACCCAGTATGTGATCTATCTTGGAGAATGTTCAATGTGCACCTGAGAAGAATGTGTATTCTGTTGCTTTGGGGTGAAAAGTTCTGAATATATCTGTCAAGTCCATCTGGTCCAGTGTATCATTCAAGGTCATTGTTTCTTTATTGATTTTCTGACTAGATGATCTGTCCATTGTTGTAAGTGGAGTATTAAAGTCCCCTGCAATGACCATATTCTTACTAATAAGATTGCTTACATTTGTGATTAATTGATTTATATATTTGGGTTCTCTCAAGTTTGGGGCAGAAACATTTATAATTGTTATCTCTTCTTTTTAAAAAAAATTTAATGTTTATTTATTTTTGACAGAGAGAGAGAGAGACAGAGCATGAGCGGGGGAGGGGAAGAAAGAGAGGGAGACACAGAATCCGAAGCAGGCTCCAGGCTCTGAGCTGTCAGCACAGAGCCCAACACAGGGCTCAAACTCACAGACCGCAAGACCATGACCTGAGCCAAAGTCGGACGCTTAACCAACTGAACCACCCAGGCGCCCCTAATTGTTATCTCTTCTTGATGGATAGACCCCATAATTGTGATATAATGCCCTTCTTCATCTCTTGTTACAGCCTTTAGTTTAAAATCTAGTGTGTCTGATAGAAGTATGGCTACTCCAGCTTGCTTTTGACTTCCAGTAGCATGATAGATGGTTCTCCATCCCCTCACTTTCAACCTGAAGGTGTCCTCAGGTCTAAAATGAGTCTCTTGTAGACAGTATATAGACGGATCTTTTTTTTTAATCTGTTCTGAAACCCTATGTCTTTTGATTGGAGCATATAGTCCATATTCATTCAGAGTATTATTGAAAGATACGGATTTAGTATCATTGTGTTATCTGTAGGTTTCGTGCTTGTGGTGATGTCTCTGGTCCTTTGTAGTCTTTGCAGTGTTCCATTCACAGAGTCCCCCTTAGGATTTCTTGCAGTGATGGTTTAGTGGTCATGAACTCCTTCAGTTTTTGTCTGGGAAAGGCTTTATCTCTCCTTCTATTCTGAATGACAACTTTGCTGGACAAAAGATTCTTGGCTATATATTTTTCCTATAAAGCACATTGAATATTTTCTGCCACTCCCTTCTGGCCTGCCAAGTTTCAGTGGACAGGTCTACTACTACCTTTATGTGTCTATCCTTGTAGGTTAAGACACGTTTGTCCCCAACTGCTTTCATAATCCTCTCTTTATCTTTGTACTTTGCCAGTTTCCCTATGATGTGCCATGGAGAAGACCTATTCTTGTTAAATCTGAAGGGAGTTCTCTGTGCCTCCTGGATTTGAATGTCTGCCTCCTTCCCCAAATTAGGGAAGTTCTCAGCTATAATTTGTTCAAGTAAACTTTCTTCCCTTTTCTCTCTTTTCTTCTTCTTCTGGAACTCATATGATATGAATTTTATTATGTTTCATTGAATCACTTAGTTATGTAATTCTTCCCTTGTGGTCTAATATTTTCTTATCTTTTTCTCAGCTTCATCATTTTCCATAATTTTATCTTCTATTTCACTTATTCTCCCCTCTGCTTCCTCCATCCTTGCTGTCCAGTGCATCTAGTTTATTTTGCACCTCATTTACAACATTTCTTAATTTGTTGTGATTATTCCTTAGTTCCTTGATCTCTGCAGCAATAGATTCTCTACTGTCTTCTATGCTTTTTCTGAGCCCAGCTTAATCTTATGACTATTATTCTAAATTATTGCTCAGATATATTGTTTATATCTGTTTTGGGCAATTCTCTAGCTGTCATTTCTTCCTGGAATTTCTTTTGAGAATTCTCCTGGTCATCATTTTGGCTAGTTTTCTGTCCCTTATGTGTTTTAATAGCTTATTATGTATCCTGCACCTTTGAGCACTATTATATTTAAAAGGGCTCATACACTGTCCAGGGCCTGGCTCTTCAGGAGGTGTTTTTGGAGTGTGTTGCATACTCTCTGTTGTTAAGACCCTGGTTGCTTTATCTCCCTACTCGTAGTGGTGGTTTAGGCCTTCCACCAGGTGTGTTTTGATTTGTTCATTGAAGTAACCCTGGAAAAAGTTTTAAAAAGGGGGTGGTGGTGGGAGAAACTTTATCCCATACAAAGAGAGAAATGACAGGAGTGGGGAAAAAGAAAAGGAAAAATAATTGACCAGGAAGAGAATTAGAGAAACTATATGGTATAACCCAGAGAGAGAGGGGAAAATAAAGAAGAAGGAGATACAGAAGATGAGTAAAAAGAATAGATTAAAAATGTCTGCTTAAACAAACCAACAACCAGAATAACCAGAATAGAGAAGGAAAGGAATAAGAGGAAGAAAAGGTATAAGGAAAAAAATTATATATATATATATATATAATATATATATTATATATTTCCTTATAATATGTAAGGAAATATATACTTTATATATATATATTTTATATATATATATATATATATATATATATTTTCATGTCTCAGTTCATGTCTCAGTTTATTTGTAAAGTTTATCATAAAAGATCCATAGAGGCTTATGATATAAACTAAGAATTGACCAAGAATCAAATCAGCAAATACAAAACTGCTGGACCAATATCTGATATCTGAGTGCCTTAGAGCCAGTGATGCCTTAGAGCCAGTGGCTGTGCTGGTCTGGAGGAGGGGCTCTCTGGTTCAGTCAGTGTCAATCTTGCTCCAGTAGATACACAGTTTCCAGGCACAGAGGGATGTGGTTTGGTGTAGGTGGGTCCCGCCTCCAATGTGGGCCCACTCTCCATTCCCCGAAGCTCCACCTTGTTGGTGATGAGGAGAAAACTGGCAATGTCCCAGTCTCCCTCTTCCCCCCACCAAACCACTCTGTTCAGGCCATCCTCACAGTGCTGTGTGGGCACAAGTGGGCCAGTTTGTTGATGTCTTAAAGGATCCCACTCCACATGTCCCCTTCCAGGGTAGAGCCACTCCGCCAGCCAACTGACAAAGGGCCTCTGGCTCATGGGTGGCTGCAGGTTCTTTTGTGCTTGGAGACTGTATACTTTCTTCCCACAGCACCCAAGGGAGAAGACTGCTTTTTTCGACTGCAACTCTGAGCTGGTTACCAAGCCCAGGGTGTGCAAACAGGGTGAAGAAAGCCCCCCAGTTAGAAATTGGTTCTTTCTGTTTTTTCCATTCCCTGGTGAGTGGTTTTCTTCTTGTCCAAATACAATCCTACACTTCCACAGCCTCCCTTTCTTCTTCCTTTTGTCTCTCCACAGAAGGGAATCCCTCCCCTCCTTACCTACACTGCCTGTTTTATCTTTCCCCATTAGCAATCACGCACCTATGGACCACCAAGTTGTTGTCCTGTGGGCCCCTGGAGATGTTTCTGTCACTCTGTAGCCTGAATTGCCAGTCTTCTGGCCTCAATACTGCTGTGTTTGAGGGACAAGGGAACTTCGGCCCTCAAACTTCTCTGCCATGTTGACTCCTCAAGACTCTTAACAATAGAGAACAAACTGAAGGTTAATGGATGAAAGGTGGGTGGGGGATGGGTTAGATGGATGATGGGCATTAAGGAGGGCACTTGTTGGGATGAGAGCTGAGTGTCTTATGTAAGTGATGAATCACTGATTTCTACTCCTGAAAGCAATATTGCACTGTATGTTAACTAACTTGAATTTAAATAAAAAGTTTAAAAGAAAATTAATTAATTAACCAATTAATTAATTAACTTTCTATTCCAAAGATCTCTTCATTCCAGCTGCTATAGAACTTCCCCATTCTTTATTACAGCCATGTGGATGCCACTAGATGGAAACATTAGGCAAAAACAATAATGTTATTATCCCCGTGAAATGGATGCTTCATGTCTGTTTATTTGTAAAGTTGATCATAAAAGATCCATAGAGGCCTATGATTCTTTAATTATGTGCAATGGAAGTTTGCTTTATAAAAGGAACCCTTAAATGTATTTCTGGTAAAGAAGCATTTGTATTGTAATTAATTCATTTCTAAATTGTGTTCAGAAAGTTGTATTGTGAATTCTCTTAAGGGAGCGTTTGGAGAGGCTGTCTATAATTAGGTAGAGGGTACTACATAAAAACTACTGTATACAATACCACTGCACAGATTGTTTGTGTTTTTGCTTTTTCCGTGTCAGCAGGAAAAGTGGCAAAAAAAAAAACAAAACAAAAACAAAAACAAAAAAACTTCTGACTCCCTAAAGATAGCCTCTAAGCACCCAATGAAAACATCAGAATTATGTGTTGTTAGAATTCACAATGACAGGGGCGCCTGGGTGGCTCAGTCGGTTAAGCGTCTGACTTCGGCTCAGGTCATGATCTCGCAGTCTGTGAGTTTGAGCCCCACATCGGGCTCTGTGCTGACAGCTCAGAGCCTGGAGCCTGCTTTGGATTCTGTGTCTCACTCTCTCTCTCTGCCCCTCCCCTGCTCACGCTCTGTCTCTCTCTGTCTCAAAAATAAATAAAACATTTTTTTTTTTTAATTTTTTTTTTCAACATTTTTAATTTATTTTGGGACAGAGAGAGACAGAGCATGAACGGGGGAGGGGCAGAGAGAGAGGGAGACACAGAATCGGAAACAGGCTCCAGGCTCCGAGCCATCAGCCCAGAGCCTGACGCGGGGCTCAAACTCACGGACCGTGAGATCGTGACCTGGCTGAAGTCGGACGCTTAACCGACTGCGCCACCCAGGCGCCCCATAAATAAAACATTTTTAAAAAATTAAAAAAAAAAAAAAAGAATTCACAATGACAGATAATGAAAGGGCCACTTGACAAAATTCATAAAATGGAAGTAGAAAATGTTACCCAGTTCAGGAGACAGGAGAACAAAGGTGATATAGATGGGATTATCTGGAAAAATTCAGTCCAATTAGAATCTACCTTGTACAATTGGGGAGCTGCAGAAGAATGGGTATGGGAGAGATGACTACATATGGAATCCTGTATGTACTTGATTTGAATAAAAAGTCTTCTCTTATTTAAACCACAACATCTCAGTACCCATAGAGTATTAGTCCCAAAATTTTGCAAAGAGAGGCAGTAACGTCGGATTTTAAGGGTAAGAAGTGAAGAAATCTTGAGCTAGATCTTCTGACTTCCAAATTGCAACTCATGTGACTTCTCTTTAAAAGTGCTTGTTGGAAATAAGTCAGTCACATGACAAATCACACCATATGATTTCACTTATGTGTGGAATTTAAGAAACAAAACAAACGAGCAAAGGAGAAGAGAGAGAGAAACAGACTCCTAACTATAGAGAACAAACTGATGGTTACCAGAGGGGAGGTCAGTGGGGGATGGCTGAAATAGGTGATGGGGATTAAGGACAGTACTTGTGATGAGCACCAGGTAATATATGGAATTGCTGAGTCACTACATTGTACACTTGAAACTAACACTACACTGTATGTTAATGGACTGGAATTTAAATAAAACTTAAATAACTAAATAAAAGTACTTGTAAACCTGTGTGTCTGTATAGTACTTGAAAACTTTTTTATTATATAAGTTATGGTTACTATAGAAAATTCTGAAAAAAATAAAATAAGAAGGCAGATAGATAGATTGATAGATGGAAAGATGGATAGATAGATAAAAAAATGCCATAATCTCAGTTTCACAAAATACCCCCTGTCAACATAATGGATCTCCTTTCAGATATTTTTCTGTGTGTCTCTAATATACAAACATGATCGGGGCACCTAGGTGGCTCAGTCAATTAAGTGCCTGACTCGATTTCAGCTCAGGTCATGACCTCACGGTTCATGGGTTCAAGCATTGGGATCTGCACTGACAGTATAGAGCCTGCTTGGGATTCTCTCTCTCTCCCTCTCTCTCTGCCCCTCCCCTGCTTTCGCGTGTTCTCTCTCTCTCTCAAAATAAATAAACTTTAAAAACTGTATACAAGCATGTTTATGTGAGTACATCTTGTGAGTATATCACCAGAAAGAAAGTCTCACTCATAAACAATTAGGAACATCATGAACACAAAGGGATCTAGGAGAAGGTACAAAACATTTCCTTTTTTAAAAAATATATTTTTTAATATTTATTCATTTTTGAGAGAGAGAGAGACAGACAGACAGACAGAGCATGAGCAGGGGAGGGGCAGAAAGCAAGAGAGACACAGAATCCGAAGCAGGCTCCAGGCTCTGAGCTGTCAGCACAGAGCCTGATGCAGGGCTTGAACTCACGAACTCTGAAATCATAACCTGAGCTGAAGTCGGACGCTCAACTGATTGAGCCACCTGGGTGCCCCACAAAACATGTCTTTATACCTAAATATATATAGACTGCCTATCAGTTTGTAGACTTTACCTCAGACGAAAGTCCTTTTATTTTTATTTTACTTTTATTTTTGTGGTCTCGGTACACTCATTTGCATCAGGTTGCTTTCAGCATTGCCCTCCCCACCCCAGCACTGAGAGCGTTACTTCAGACCAAAGATCCCGGGCATCCCTGGAGGGAACCCCAGATCCTTCAGGGTCTTCGGGATAATGATCCTTTTACAAGACAAATGATTTTCTCCCTTGCTACAGAACACCTCTCATGCTGATCTTAATGCTGTTCTGATGCCTATAAACCCTTCTTCTCTCACCAGCTGACAGAAAACCCAACTAACTAGCTTAAGCTATGAAGTCAGTTTATTGACTGACATTATTGAAAAGTTTAGCTTCAGGCAGAGTTGACTCAATGGCCTCAGTGAGGTCACTGGGGACCTACTTCTAGCTGCCTCCAGTTTTGCCTCCTTCCTCAGATTCTAGATGGTGTCCCTCCACTGCACCTGCAGAGCACATGGCCACATACCAAGAACGTCTCTTGGCTGTTCTCACACAGGTCCAGTGATTCACATTCCCTCAAAGGCTCACATTGGGTCACCAACTCATTCCTGAACTCTCTGTGTCCACAGGGTCACAAAGGACTAATTGGGTTGAGCCTGGGTCACATCCCCAAACCTTGTGTTCTCAAAGTGAAAGAAGGTGGTTCCCCTAAAGAAAAAGTGTGGTGCATTCCAAAAGGGAAAATGGATGCTGAGCAGCCAAAGAAAATGTCCAGTATGGACACTCACCCAGAAAGAGGCGGTGTGGAGAGCTGGGAAAAGGAAACCTACCTTCCAAATGAGCCTGGTTCTTTTTCTTGCAAAAAAAAAAAAAAAAAAAAAAAAAACCCGGCATTTTACTAATCAAGTGCTTTTGAACTTACAAGGACATGCTCTTCACAATGCTGGGAAGATGATAAAGAGCTTTCATGTTTATAGACAGTTTTTATATTTAGCGACTATAGATGGATGCCAGTGAGATTAAGCTGAAGGTCACTCTCAAACCAAGGCAAGAAGCAGTTTAGAGCCCTCTCCAGTGTGCACAGCATAGAAAACCATGGCCCAGCAAGGACAAGTCAGCATTCTGAGATATCACAACACTTACTCAGCAAGTAACTCCAGAGGGAAGTTAATGCTGCCCCTGCCCACATAACCAAACTCTTCAGAGCAGAGGAAGTGGGGAGTGGTGCAAAATAATGTACCCTTAATAACTCAGCGAGACTCCCGGTGACGAAACTGAGAAATGAAAGGGGGTCTACCGTCAAGAAAATTCCATTGAACTCTGTGTGAGTCACTGTGGGAGCTCCTACCTGCGGTTTCCTCATGAAAATGCAGATCCCACTACTTCCTCCAGAGACCACTCTGGTGTGGGGAGCTGCATGAATGGTCACTCATCCTGAGCACGTCTCCAGTGTGGTGCCACTTCTTTCTAGTCTTTAATTATTAGTCTTTTACTTCAGGTGCAGATTGTCAAGCTAATTGAACTCCTCAGTTCAAGCCACATACTGCTCATCAATCCCATGAGGTCTCTTTCTTCTTTTTTTTTCTCCCTCCCCTCCCCTCTCCTCCCCTTCCCCTCCCCTTCCCTTCTCCGCCTCTCCCCTCCCCCCCCTCCTCTCCCCTCCCCTCCCCTTCTCCTACTTTCCCTCTTGGTCCCTGACCTACTTTGTCATTTTTCTGTTTTCATAGGCATCCACTTTACAGGACTGTGGGTGAGAAGTTTTCCAAAGCACTTACTCCACTTTACATTCTCACTGCCAGGGAGAACTCTTACGATGCTCCATATCTTTGCCAGTAACAGTTCCGTCAGACTTTTTAATTTTTTCCAAGACAATGGGTGCATGATGATGTCACAACATGGCTTTGAGGTTAAACTGCTGTCTGGTGGAAAATATAACAGATATATAAAACATTGCACATATAAATTTATAGGGTACAGATGTTTATAAAGCAAACACTCAACCAGGACTCAAAACAAAAGGGAAAACACTCCCAGTCTCCTCAAGTCCTGCTGACACCCATTCCGAGCTCCTATGTCTTTTCCTGATCACAAAATCGTCCTCCTCTCCTACAGATAATTACTATTCTAAACCCTGCAATAATCATTTGGTTTATTTTGCGGTTTTACAACCTGTGTTTGCATTCCAAAATTATATGTATGGTTTTGCTTGTTTTTTAACATCATATGAATGATATCACATCATCTGCAAGTTTTTGTGTTTTGCTTCTTTCACTCAACAATGTATTTGTGAGGTTCGTTCATGCTGTTGTGTATTCCTATGGGTTGTTTATTACTGGATATTTTTCTGGGAATGGATATGTCCCAAATTATATGTTCATTTTGGGGGGACGCCTGGGTGGCTCAGTTGGTTAAGCATCTGACTTTGTCTCAGGTCATGATCTCATGGTTCATGAGCTCAAGGCCCACGTTGGGCTCTGTGCTGACAGCTCAGAGCCTGGAGCCTGCTTCCGATTCTGTGTCTCCCTCTCTCTCTGCCCTTCTCTTACTTGCATTCTCTCTCTTTCTCTCTCTCTCTCTGTTTCTCTCCCTCTCAAAAAATAAATAAAAACATAAAAAAATTATTTGTTCATTTTATTTTAGATGAGCACTTCATCTTCTGTTTCAGTTATCACTAACAATGCCACCCTGGACATTCTCGTACTCAAATCCTGATGCACACATACAGAACCTTCTCTGGAGTATATTTCTGAGTGGAATTACTGGGTGAGAGGGGATATACATTTTGGACCTTATTAGATGCCTGTTTCCCAAGACATCTCCAAGCAGTATATAAGAATTTATCTTATTATGCATTCTCACCAACACTTAGCATTGCCAGATTTTTTCCCCCAAAACTGCTAAAGGATATGACAGCTTCTCACTGTGGCTTTAATTTGCATTTTCTTCTTTACTAGAGAGGTTAATAAAGTACCTTTTCTTTTGTTTGTGAACCATTTGGATTTGGAGAGTGCTAAGAGGACAAATATTTATTTTGCCCATTTTTCTGTTGGGTTTCTCAATTTTTTGCCTATCAATTTATATGAATAATTTACATATTTTGGATACCAGTCCTCCTGATTTAATGTTATAAATAAATATCTGTTATAAATAAATATTCCCACTTTGTGGAATAAATTTGGCCTCTTTACAATATTGAGTGTTCCAGTCCATAAACATGTTTTATCTATCTAGATTTTCTTTAATTTTCCCCTTAATAAAATGTTTAACTTTTCTCCATAGAGGTCTTCAACTGGTACCTTGATTTTCTTCTAGGTACTTTATATTATTGATACTATTTTACATAGTATCTTATTTTTAAGTTTTTATGTTGTTTGTTTCTGGTATTCTGAAATGCACTCTATTTTAGAATGTTTTTTTTTTCCTCCAACCAGTAAATTCTCTTATTAATAAATTATCTGTAGATTATATTGCATTTTCTCTATAGATAGTCATATTTCTTGCAAATAATGACAGTTTAGTGTCTTCATTTTCAATCCTACATTTTTTTTCCTTGCCATGCTGGATAGGGAATCTAGTTCAAATTTAACAGAAATTTTGATAGCAGGCATCCTGTTTCATTCTAGCTCTTAAAGGTTTCAGCTTCCACCTTGGGTATGTATTATGGTGTAGTTTTATGGAGCTACTGTTTATTATGTTAGCGAAGTTCTCCTCCATTCCTAAATATCCAAGAGACTTTTTTTCTTTTTTCGTGAATGGATACTAAATTTTATAAATGCCTTTTGTGCATCAGTTGAGAAGATTCAGTGATTTTTCTCCTTTAATCTACTATTGTGTCAGACTACATTAATTTTCTATTCTACATTCCTAAAATAAACATTACTTTTTTATTTTTGCATATTCCTAGGTTGAATGTACTGATATTTTATGCTATTCTTATAAAATGTTCCCCTTATCTATTCTCTGAAAGAGTCTGTATAAAATAAGTTTGTTTTGATTTGTTTTGTTTTCCTGGCAATGCTTGATAGAACTTGCCAGCAAAGCTATTTGAACTTAAAATTTTATGAGATTTTGACTACTGGTTTCTTTAAAAAAAAATCATTAAGATTTTTTTCTATTCAAGTTTTCTATTCTTAAACAAAATTGGTAATTTTATAAGAATTTGTCCATTTTGTCTAGATTTTCACATCTAGTATTTTCATATTATTTCATACTGTTTATAAAATCTATAGGAATTCTCCTTTTTCATTTCTGCTATTATTTGTGCCTTCCTCTTTTTTATTTTTATCACTTTCTCCTAAAGGAGCAGTGGCTTAGAGCCCAGGCTCATGCACCACTCAAGCAGGCACCACCTCAGCCCTCCCAGATCAGATACTTCTGCACAGATTGATTAGCAAGCCTGAGACCTAATGGACTATGTTGCTTGGGGACAAACGAGTTTCAGAAAGAATTGGAGTAGGTCTTCTCTTTCACTTTCTACATTAACACTACCTACCCTAGGAGATGGGTGCTAGAATTATCATAGTTAAGAAAACTGAGTGCCAACCAAGGCTACAGAGCTAGTAAATAGTAGAGCCCCAATTCTACCATGTCTTGCTCATTCTCTTCTCTTTTAAACCTGAATTTTAATTTTCTCATCTGCTAGTTGAAATGTCCTTAGTGTATAGTAAGTTACATTCTTCGTCTCAATTTATTCATCCGTAAGATCATTTTTATTTTTCCAATTTGGCTATGATAGACACAAATATGAACTCAGACTACACATCTTAACCTGATTTTATCATATCCAGAATATCTTTCCATGTCAGTATTCTCATTCTTACCAGTTCCTAACAGTTGCATGGTATTCATAGCATGTTGAATCGAATGAATGAATGAATGAATGGGAAAGTCAATAAAGAGGGAAAAAACATCTTTCCTTGTAGTTCTGATACAATGCATTCCTGATCAGCCCAGCCATACACCTCCCCACCTGAGTCCCATCCTTTGAATGTCTTTCCTTATTCCAAACCTAGTGGTAGACAGGGAACCAGCAGCTTCACAGACCTTGGTCTTGTGTGTTAAGCAAATGTAAGAAACATCTTGTCATCATTCACTCAGTGCTAACCAACAGTGCCTGAGGCCTTCCCCAGGTCTTGTCCAGGAGAGCAAGGCTCTGAATACAAGACTTGTATTCACAACATAATACTGATTATTTTGAAAAATTCACACACTGTCCTCTCCATGAGAAAAGATTTTGTAGGCCAGAGGCACAGGCAACGAGTTTCACTTGTTGAATTAAAAACAAAGCTCAGGGGGCGCCTGGGTGGCTTGGTCGGTTAAGCGTCTGACTTTGGCTCAGGTCATGATCTCACGGTCCGTGAGTTCGAGCCCCGCATCAGGCTCTGTGCTGACAGCTCAGAGCCTGGAGCCTGTTTCAGATTCTGTGTCTCCCTCTCTCTCTGCTCCTCCCCTGTTCATGCTCTGTCTCTCTCGGTCTCAAAAATAAATAAACGTTAAAAAAATAAATAAATAAATAAATAAATAAATAAAAAACAAAGCTCAGTATCATTAGCAGCACTGAGCATCTCTAGCCTTCTCCCTGGTTGCAGCTTCTGAACTCAAGGGAAGAGTGCCACTTACTGTTAGACTCATTGCATTGCAATCTGAGAACAGTTCTTCGATCTGAATCTAAATGCCACATGAAGACAAAAGTCTTATCAGGGAAGATATTAACTGACCTTGGATAGATTCCTAAATACCAGAAATTGTGCCAAGTGGTTTGTAGCCATAATCTTATTTAGGCCTTAGAATAATTCTATAATTTTTATTTCTGTGATTTTTTGTGGTTTTGTGCACACACTCCAGGGTTTTGAATCCAACCACCCAGATCATAGCCCGTAGGCCAAATTCAGTCAGTGGCCTGTTTTTGTACAGGCCACAAGCTAAGGAATATTTCATATGTTTAAATGGTTTTAAAAAATCAAAAGAATGTTTCATAACGTGAAAATTATTTAAATTCAAGTTTCAGTACCTATAAAGTTGTATTGGAACATAGCCACACTCATTTACTCAGGTATGGTCTATGGCTGCTTTTGTATCACAATAATTCAGTAGTTGTGACAGACCTTACAGTCTTCAATGCCTGAAGTATTTACTAACTGGTGTTTACAGAAAAAGTTTGTCAACCCTGACCCAGATTCTAATTTAGATACACCACCTGGGCAAGCCACAAAACTGATCCTCAGTTTCATAAAGTGGCAGAATACCTGCCAAGAGTGGTTTTTATGGAACATTAGCCCTATAAGCACAGTATCTCCTTAAGATACCTACGGAGGTCTAAGACATAAATGCCTTAACATTAATTTCCATCTACAGATCAGTTCCTCCCTCAGCCCAGGATCGTGTAGTCTCTGAGAGTATGGACTTTAGGATCAAAATATGGGATTCCATTCTAGGATCCACTATGACTTATTAATTATATGATGCAGTAGGAAGGTGCTAAAGTATGGAGGTTGAGTGTTTAGGTTTTGAAACTAGGTTTCAATCCTGGTTCTGCTACCCGCTAGCTTGGTGACCTTGGGTAAATTACATAAGCTCTCTGAACCTCTGCTTCCTCATCTGTAATGGATATAAAAATCATACTGATGTTTTCACTCTTATGTGGGTCCTGAGAAACTTAACAGAAACCCATGGGGGAGGGGAAGAAAAAAAAAAAAAAGAGGTTAGAGTGGGAGAGAGCCAAAGCATAAGAGACTCTTAAAAACTGAGAACAAACTGAGGGTTGATGGGGGGTGGGAAGGAGGGGAGGGTGGGTGATGGGTATTGAGGAGGGCACCTTTTGGGATGAGCACTGGGTGTTGTATGGAAACCAATTTGACAATAAATTTCATATACTGAAAAAAAAAATCATACTGATTTCATTGGGATGTTGCGAGAATAAAATGAATATATGTACATAAAGTGATTAGAGCAGTGTTAGCAAAGATCTCTCAACAGTTGTTATTGATTTCCATTCTTATTTAGGGAAAAACAAACTCCTTCCCTTTACCTAAAGCCTATAATCTACCCTCCATGTGCTTCTCCAGCTCCAAACTCTTCCCTATGCTGCAGGCATTAATAGCCTTTTTCACCCAAATCATGCTAACTTATCTCCTCATGAGACACTTCTATTTAGTGTTCCCAGTGACCTCAGAATCTAGCACAGACCTTTTCTCAGAAACACAGCACAACACAGTTGAAGCTTCCTTCCAAAGCCCTTAACAAACGTGCACATGTAAACATAATTTGAAAAGATAACATGGACAAGGAATTTTTAGCAAGCAAAGGAATAAAACTAGAAGATTCTTCTGAGTGTTGTAATGGCCAGAAAGTTAAAACACATTTGTTTTCTTGCTCACCTTTCATTTTCCTCCCCACTCTTCATTTCCCTAGTAACTAGACCAGTGTCAGGCAGAGGGCCACATTTTTCACTAAATGAAGACAATTAACAAATGATGGGGAGGAGAGGGATTGGGAATATAAATTAACACAACTTATTTATTTTTTTCCCTTTATTTTCAAATTTTTACTTAAATTCTATTTAGTTAAGATACAACCTGTTTATTTTTATCAAAAACTTACATGTGCTCAATTTGTAGTGGATATCTACAGTATGATCAACTCAGCACCTCCTTTCTCAAGCGGTAGACTATCTTCCATACGTGGACATCTTGGGGACTGCCAAATTCTTACAGGATTCAGGCCCCAGCTGGGATCAGGAATGCCACCCCTAATTTCCTCTCTGGACTGGTTAATTAGTCCTCCTTTTTTCAGGCAGTGGGGCAGAAAGACTTAACACTTGGGAACTGTCAGCAGCCATGTTCTCCATCCATTCATAAAAAGGCTGGTTTGTAAAGAGAATGAAGCTAACAGAGAGAAACCATACAGGAGAAATAATGAAGGGATCTGAATGGAGTTTGAGTCAGATGCTCTGGGCCCCTTCCTAGTCCTCTTAATAGTTTGGATGGTCAATTTATACTTTCATCATATAATAGCACAGTTATCATTTCAAAAGTTTGTCTTTTTGCTTCAACTAGCTAGAGCAGAGTACGAATACAATATTCCTTTAGCCCACTACACGGTCAAGTCATCTAGATTTCTTAAAACCAGTGCCCAAGGCCCACTCCAGAACAATGAAATCAGAATCTCTGTGGTCTGGACATCAGTAATTTCAAGAAGTGCCAGGCTATCGCAGATATCTCACTTTGAGGAATCAGTCTATCAGGAATATTCATTATAACTAGGAATGCAGAGATATATTTTGACCCTCACAAGATTGAAAGACTGTATTAACTTTTAACCTTGTAACAATTATCAGATCACCACTGCTCCTTCATCTCATTGTAATTGCAGTTCACATTAGAACTCTAATTTAAGAGTTTTGGTCAGGTGCCACCTAGACCTGCAAGATCAGATCCTCCAAAGTCAGAATTTAAGATTCCTCATGGAATTTTAATCCCTAATCCTCCCTAAACACACACACACACACACCCTCATACAAATGATGTTGTGACTCTTATAATGTTATGAGACTCATTTAGTTTTTTCCATGCAAACAATTGCAAAGCAAGCCAAAATTGGTTTAGTACCTCTTGGCCCAACATCTGCAAGGTTAACAAAAGGTTGAGGTCAAAGGAAGATTTCTTTGGAGTTTCTCAAGTGTTATGCACTTCAATTTAAGCTTTAAAGAGCCTGGAATGTGTTCCCTGAGCCCAAACATCTATACCAAACACATAACAGGGAAAAAAAAAAAAAAAATTAGACTGGCCAACTAGCTGTCTAATAGAGAAGTATCTATTTGGCAACAGTCTACATTCCCAAGATTTTTAAAGAAAAGGATGCATGAATGTTCACATACAGAATAGGCTTGTGGCCACATCAAACTGGACTTTGCCAGTTCTAGAACTAGAAACCTTCATAGAGCAAATCCCTGAAGGGTGATATACTGGAAACCAAGAACTGAGGAAAGACTCAAAGGGGACACCTGGGAAAAAGCACTACCTTTATCAGTGATTCTTAAGCTTGAGTGTGTATGAGAACCTGAGAGCTTTTTATTTTTTATTTTTATTTTTTTAATTTTTTTTTCAACGTTTTTTATTTATTTTGGGGACAGAGAGAGACAGAGCATGAACGGGGGAGGGGCAGAGAGAGAGGGAGACACAGAATCGGAAACAGGCTCCAGGCTCCGAGCCATCAGCCCAGAGCCTGACGCGGGGCTCGAACTCACGGACCGCGAGATCGTGACCTGGCTGAAGTCGGACGCTTAACCGACTGCGCCACCCAGGCGCCCCCTGAGAGCTTTTTAGACCACAGCTTTTTGGACCCTACCCATGGAGTTTGATTTAGTAGATTTAGGGTGAGGCCTGAGAATCTGCATTTCTAACAAGTACCCAAGTGATGTAATGCTGCTAGACAACACTTTGAGAACCACTGGCCTACATAAAGAGAAAGACCAGCAGAGAA
This sequence comes from Neofelis nebulosa, assembly GCF_028018385.1. Taxonomy (NCBI): domain Eukaryota; kingdom Metazoa; phylum Chordata; class Mammalia; order Carnivora; family Felidae; genus Neofelis; species Neofelis nebulosa. The sequence continues at coordinate 49,256,039 of NC_080782.1, forward strand.
CTTCAGGAACAAAGAAGATTCTTCACCAAGGCCCTGGTGGAAGAGAGGGTGGAGGGCAGAAAAGTGCAGAAATAAAATCTCAGTGCTCAAAACAAGCTGACTTCTTGCTCCTGGTCAAATCAACTAGGGTGGGTGGGTGGATAATAAAAGAAGGGCTTAGTCCTAGTCACTCAAAGACCCAACTGACTGAACCTTTATCATCTTCAAGTGGCTTCCACAGTCATCCGAGGTGCAGCCATCCAACCAGCAGATGAGAAGGGAATGGAGGAACACGCCAAGAAATTTTTATGTAAATGGCCTGAATTTTTGTATCCATACTCCATTGCTAAGAACTTAGTCCCATGTGTAGACCCAAGAGGAGTGAAAAAATGTAGGCCCTGGCAGGGCAGCCACATCTTAAGGGAACAAGAATCTCCAGCACACAATCCAATAGTCTCTGCTATCAAATCCCCTTCCCAATGCAGGCTTCCAGCCTTATCAAGTCTTGAGCATAGCTTTAAGGAAAATGCATAGCTAATTAGACATTTACAAAAATGAATGTTTGTAACTAAAAGCGATCAAAGGATTTATTATCTGAGTAGAAAAAAATTATGAGACCTATCCAGGGTAGGGTCAAGTAGCTCAGATAGTGTGTTTACAGAAGCAGTAGAGAGGAAACACAAAACTGCTGTTTTATAACTCTATGGGGTTCCTCTCTTTTAGCATGTTATACTAAGTTTTTAGAGATTAAGTAAAATAAATCTAAAGATTTTAGAATTTCACATTTATTCAGCTTGTTATCCTTTATTTATCAATCATTCTTAAAGCAAATGACAAATCTACTTTTCAAAGATGAAGGAAGGCCAGCTATTACTGAGGATATCTCCAACATTCTATGCAACTCCAAAACCAGGAATGTTTCACACAACTGCAGCACTCTGCTTTTTAAGGCGATTACCCTTAATGTATGCATACTCATTTGCCTATATTTGTCACAAAGTGAAATGGCCTGTGACATCTCATGATTGATAAGGCTGGAGTCAAGCCATTTACATGACTTCTAGATATACCTCTTTTAAGACTCTCCAAGAGCAAATTAACCAATATACGCCATTTACTGAAAAGGGAAAAGAAAAAAAAGAAGAAACGTCCTTCATGGTCTTTCATTCATTTCATCAATGAGGACACACAAGGCAGCATCTTTCTCTATAATCTGGTCTCTCTTATGACCTGAATTTTCTCTTTGCTGTTCATTCTGTCCAGTACAATTGTTGCTATCATCAGCATCCATTGGTTCAGTTTTTACTCTCATCCCTGCTTCTGAATGGGGCAAATCATCAGGCAAAGAAGCCAAGCAATTCTGAATCATCTCAATGACTCGCTCCAAGTGCTTTTGAAACCGTTCAGCTGTTTCAAGGCGTTGACGTTTCTGCACCTCCATCATGACTCTCAATGTCTCTCTTGCTTGGTGGGGTCGGTATTCATTTATGAGATGATGCACATGCACAAAAAGCAGCTTAAGATCTTCTAGCTTCTCTTCTCGTTTTATACTCCCAGGGCTTCTTATCAAGATATCTAAGAGGTCTAAGAAATTAATAAGAATAGACATATTGAGTTTTCTCAGTTCTTTCTTGTGATCAAACTGCATAGGATGAAGCCGTTCGATGCCCTGACTTTCTAAAGGGCGAATGATAAGATCGTCACATTGAAACTGATTGCCAAACATCATATAACTGTCTTTTATTGGAGGTGGAGGCTTGGGAGCTAGGCCTTCCTGAATATTTTCATCTGTATATTCCTTGATGTACTGCATTGGAGGTGGCGGAAGGGCACTCACTTGTTGTGGCTCACCCATTGCGGAAGATCAAAAATCTATGGAAATAAACCAAAAATTTAGAGTCGAGCTACAAAACAAACCTGTCACATTGTATACTACAGACAGAGTATTTTCTTTTTTTCCTTGGCAGTTTGGGGCCCAGGACAAAATGATCTCCTTAGTTTCTAAAACAACAGGGTAAGGCTGCCATCTTTTTCTAATTAGCATTACATCTTCAATCATCTGATAATTTTTCCTTCTCTGCTTAAGGTTTTCATCAGCACAAAAAAATGTGTAGTATATTTTCATCTATAAATAAAATCTGGATTCCTCACCAGTTATTCCATTTCTCTACTCCTCTCTACAGCCAAATTACACATGCTGCATATTCATTTTTGTCATTATCCAATTTGGCCTCAACCTACTAACTCCACAAAAACCATTCATCAAGGTCATCAGCAATCACCAAACAAGCAAATCCAATGGATATTTTTCAAAGGTGATTTTACTCAATGATTCTTCAGCATTTTCTTCTTTTTCACCACACTTCCCTTCTCCCTTGGCTTCTGTGAGCCTACATTTATGTTTCTCTCCTACCTCGCTGGCCACTCCCTGTCTAGCTCCTTCACTGCCTCTACTTCACCCAAATTTTAATGTTGGCATGCCTCAGAGGGTTTCTCTGGGGCCCTCTTCTCACTCTAAACTAGGGCATCACAAACTCAAGTGCCGAAGGGAGAAGGCAAGCAACGAAAACAGTGAAGCACTCTGGGGCAAGGATTCAGATGAATTAAGCACATGCATGCCAGCCAGATCTCAAAGCCTCCAGCCATTAGATTTCACGTGGGAATGAAAAATCATTGTTCCTCAGTTTCCTGATTTCTGAAACGAGGGCAAAAATCCAGATTTTATGCAGAAACTCTCTATTTTTAAATAGTGGTAACTAATTTCAGAAAGTGTCAAGTTCTGTGGGGTCAAAAAGAATTTATCTACAACAATCTTCGTGGTCTGCAGTTTTAGACCTCTGCTTTACAGTCTCCCTTGCGTAATCTCAGTCAATTCTACAGCCTTAAACACCAATTCTATCACTGGTTCTCAACCAAAGTCAATTTTGCCCACTAGGAGACGTATGGCAAAATCTGGAGACATTTTTACTTGTCACAACTGGGGGATAGAGTGCTACTGGCATCTAATGGGTAGAGGCCAGGGATGCTGCTAAACCCTTACATGACAGCCCCCAACAAAGAACTATCCATCCCCAAATATCAATATATTGTGCCAAAGTGGAGAAACCCTGGTCTATGATTTAGGACTCTGTACTTTCTACCTCCAATGGAGACTGCCTCAGTTTCTTCTGAATGTCTCATAAAGCATTCAAAAAAAGAATTACCTCCTCTCCTCCCTATCACAAATTTATCAAGTCCTGCTGATTCCACACCTTCACTATCTCAAATTCATCAGTTCTGGGCAAACCACCATTCCTTCTTGCCAGAGATATAATGGCTTCCCCCAAGGATCCTTCCGCTTTCACTACTGTTCTTCCACATAATAGCCAGCATTAATTGTTTTCATCCCACATTCCTTCTCCTTCACTATATCCTAGCAGAACTGTCTTTAATCTACTATTTTTACACTATTCTTTAACTATACTATACTATTAACTATAACCTCTTCTTTCAGTCTTTCCACATGCTTTTCTTCCTGCTTCAGGCAGTAGCTTAAAATGTCACCTCTAAAGAAAAACTTACTTAATTATTCATCAAAAGCAGATCCTACCTTCTTTTATTCTCTGAACTGGTATTTGATTTCTCTCCCTGAGCAAACTACAAGCTCCATAAGAGAAAGGACTCTCTATCATAGTTCTATGTCCACAACCTTGTACACAGAAGTTTCATAGGCATTTGTTGAGCAGCTTCATCCATTTCAAAACAACTCCAAATCAATGGGAATTTGGAAGTAGGTACAAGCATCTTTAATGTGTATTCACTCTTTTGGTTGTTTACGGTTTGTCTGATATAGGACAATGAGTATCCAGGGATGACGATTATGACAACAGATAATATATGAGACATACTACGTGCCTTTTCTTGTGGTTGTGAGTACTTTTCTTGTGGTTGTGAGAAAAGCTGCTTCTGTTTTGGAGAGGAGACAATTGTGGCTCAGAAAGGTTGAACCACTTGTATAACGTCACCAAGTAGTAGAGGAAGGATCCAGAACCTAAAGACTTCAAACAGTACACCATACTATCTTTCAATGATAAACAAAAAAAAAACACTACCTCCATTATAGTGTTGCTTACAATCTATCAAGGAAAATAGATTAAAAAAAAAAATAACTAAATAACTAACTACAAGTTTTAAGGCTACTACAAAAGACCAACAGATCAAACTACCAAAAATAAATCTAAAAATTCCACACTGGAAAATATATCATAAGCAAAATTAAAAGATAATCCCATTCTTCTGGGAGAAAAACACAAGTCTAAAAAGGAGCAAATACTAGCAATTTTATTTTGACTTTTTAAAAACATATTTTCTCTGACTCCACCCCCACTAGAAGGAAAGCATTAGGACTTCAGGAACTGCCTGTCTTGTCCACAGCTCTACCTCCAGCACTACAAGACCCTCAATAAAAGTCCAATGAATGAGATTTTTCAAAACCTGTGTTTTTTAAAAAACAGAAAAATAGACAAAAGAGGACAAGGAAAATGCAAATGCCGAATAAAGGCAGGAAAGTATTCAGACTAGTACACTTTTAGAAGCAAATTTTAAGAATTTTCATCTAACAGACTATGAAGATTTCAAATAACCCATCGTTCAACAAATATCAGAACACCTTCTATGTGACAGGCACTGGCTTCCACAGAGGTCATACTCCCTTTCTCTCATTTTCTTCAGTGCCATCCCAGTTTTAGAAGCAGCTCTTAGCTATTCTGGCCCCAGGGAAACCTGTTGGGGTGGAGGGGACCCACCTCAGTTCTCATAGAAGCCATCTTCACAACCACCACATAACACTCGTGGCTGGTGGGCCAGTACCACCCAAGAGAATATGGGGCAATTCTCATACACAAGTAACAGGAAACATACACATTTGGAACTTAATTTGGCAGTATCAAAATTTTAAATGCTGATATTCTCTGAAGCAACAATTCTACTTCTAAAAATTTATTCTACGCAAATATTGGCACAAGTACATAAACTTGTGTGTTAAGGGTGTTTAATGCAGCACTGTTTGAAGAGTATAATCCATGACTTCATCAATATGAGCGGTGGATAAGATATTCCTATGTAATATAAGACAGCCCTAAAGGAAAAAGGGGTGAAACTACACAGGATTGGAAGGTTATAAACACTGTGTACTGGGGGCGCCTGGGTGGCTCAGTCGGTTAAACATCCAATTTCGGCTCAGGTCATGATCTTGCGGTTTGTGAGTTCGAGCCCCGCGTGGGGCTCTGTGCTGACAGCTCAGAGCCTGGAGCCTGTTTTGGATTCTATGTCTCCCTCTCTCTCTCTGCCCCTCCCCTGCTCATGCTGTCTCTCTCTCTTCTCTCTCTCTCTCTCTCAAAAATAAATAAACTTAAAAAAATAAAATAAAACAAAAGACACTGTGTACTGTTTCACTTACAACACATGATAGCTGCAAACAGTAATAATCAACTTTTTAAAAACAAATATAAATTCAGACTTACAGAACGTTGTGTGAAAAGTACAAAGAACTTTCCATATTCTTCACCCAGATTCTCCAAATGTTAGTAACATTTTCCCTCATTTGCCTTATTGGTTTCCCCCAACACTCTACCGCATACCCCCCAAACAAGAATGTTCCCTTATAACAAAATTATTACCAAAATTACAGAATTAGCACTGATCTGGTGCTTCAAAATCAATTTTAGACCGCCCAGGTTTCACCCCACTTAATCCGTTTTCCAAAGGCCAACTACATGACAGGTACGTTTTATATCCTTAGTCTTCCTAACAATTCTAAGAGTTAAGTACTACTGTCAGTTTCATTTTCGAGAGGAAGATCCCGAGTCTCATTGAGGTGAAGTGTTTGCACCAGATCAAAAGGCTAGCAAAAAGCACAGCAGGAATTCTTATCCTAGGTCCTTTTAGCTGCAAAGTAGCAGCTCTCTTAAATCAGTAAACGATGAATCTTCTAAATGTACAAAAGGAAGCTGACATATTACAGACATTATTATTTCCCTATCACTTCTCTAGAATGAACTTTTCAAGGGCAACGTCTTTAGTAAAACCAGCGCCAAGCGTTACACACGGTTATCAGATTTAAGAACCACCTTCTAGTGTTTGATCCACGCTGAGGGCTTGACCAAAAAAAGGAAGGTATTCCAGGGTCCCACCCCCAGACATATGATTCATTTCGTCTACTGTGAATGGCACCGCGGCAATGTAGCTTTTAAAACATCCCCAGATGAGGGGCGCCTGGGTGGCTCAGGCCGTTAAGCGCCGGGCTCCGGCTCAGGTCATGATCTCACGGTTGGTGTGTTCCAGCCCCGCGTCAAACGCAGAACCTGCAGCCTGCTTCGGATTCTGTGTCTCCCTCTCTGTCTCTGCCCCTCCCCCGCGCCCACTCAGGCTCTCTGAGAAATAAAAATATAAACCTCTCCAGATGAATGTGACCATTAGGCTTGGGATCGGCCTCCCTTCTCCAACTCCCCCCCCGCCCCTCGCCATCACACACACACTCCCCCTTAACTCAGCCGATTGGACCGCCTCCCGGAGGAGGAATAGCTGCAAATAATACTGGGATGGTCATTCTCAAATGACACAGGCCGGAGACCAGAGGAGTCTCCAAAGCCACACAGGTTAGCAAAACAGCGGCGAGAGCCTAGAACTCTGGTCTCCCAACCTGCAGTCCGCCTCCACCTCCCCATACGGAGGAAGGGAGCCCTGAGCCCGCCAGGCCCCGGGTATCTTCCTCCCGGCTCCCCACCAGCAGCAGCGAGGCCGCACTCTCCGAGTGACCCGGGAGAGGAAGGGGACAGATAATACTCCGCTCCAGGCCTCCCCCATTCCCAGGCCGCCCAGAGGAAGCCCCGAGGTCCGGAAGAAGAAATGCCCGCGGAATCGAGCCCCAAGCCGCCACCGCCCACTCACCTCAGCCCAGGGTTTACACTGGAGCTGCCTTCGCCTCCGCAATCGAAATCCGGCTTCCGGCCACCTCCTCCAGGAAGAAGCCACTGACACTGTCCCTTGATTGGCTGGAAGCTCTGTCTTTTAGCCGAGGCCCTAATCCCGCCTCAGACCAGTGGCTTGCTAATGCGCCTGCGCATATATCCCCCCGTTCTGTGGTATAGTTGCCCGTGGGTTTCAGAGTGGGGGTGAATGTGTTGGTACTTTCTGCCAGTGAAAGTAGCTGCTGCGAGCTCCATTCCTTTTTTTTCCTTTTCTTTCCCTTTTTTTTTAACATCTGAAATTAAACAACTCATCCATGTGCCTTATATAAAAGTTAGAAAATGCAGATAAGCAGGTATTTTTTAAAATTGTATCTACTGTAACCGCACCGTCGAAAATAATATTAAAAAATTGTGTTTGAACTCTATATGATTAATTATTAATCTGGAAATATTTGTGAACACGATTGGGAATCAATAACATTCTCAATTTTCATTTCCTCACTGTGTATTCACATATGTTTTCATTTATCTAATTATATTTCCAGGTAACAGATTAACAGGTTAAAAAAGATATCAGTTAAAGATTCTTTTGGAGGTTATTTTCATAAGAAGTCACAAATTTATAAGTTTGTGGGACTCTCACAAGAGCAAATTGGACACACACACAAAAGGTTGTTACTCTGATAAAAGTTCTCAACTTTACCTCTTTAAGATTATTTGATTTCATTTTTTACAAAATTAGGGGGTTCCAAGTATATACAAGTGTAGAGAGAGCAGTGTACTGGTCATCCACCCATTAGATCTAGACATTATTTCATTTCAACATGCGTCTCCAAAATAGATGGACTCTTATTTTCTTCCATAACCACAGAACCATTATTTCATCTAAAAATAAATTAGTAACTATTTAAAATCATCAGAATCAAGTTATTATTTGGATACCAATTATTTCAGGATCCAATAAGCCTTCATGACTGGCTGATGTTTCTTTTAATTACCTTTTAATCTAAAGGTTGTGTTAAGTAACAAAAATTCAACCCAGTAAATTTTAAAGATCTAATTGGCTTTATTAATATATTCATGAATTGGACAGAATCCCATCTAGCAAGTAAAGGAGAACTCCAAATATTTGTGTAAAATGGAAAGTTTTTATGCAAAAGAGGGTTGGTACAAGGAAGTTATTAGCAAAAGAGAGGATTGTTTCACACAAGGTCACATTCCCTTAGTGGGAAGAGCAGGGGCCTTATTGTGAAAATTACTTCATCTTTCTTTGGGAGTCTGGGGACAATGGAGAGGGTCCATGTGATAGATTAGCTCATTGCTGCTGACCAGAAAATTCCAGATTGGTTGGATTACCATACCAAAATTCCACTCTTGAAAAGGTTGAAACTGCATTTAAGTCTTGGTTTGCTGTCCTGTGACACCTGACTCCACATTGGGCCTGTGGTTTTCTTTGTAATAGCCTTCCTTATCTCATTTGTCCCCCCATATCAATGTATTTGTTGAAGAAATCCATTCACTTGTGGGCACACCCCAATCAGACTTTCTCCCTGACTAAGGCCAATGTGGCCTACACCAGGGCCTATGGTGGCCATTCTTAGTCCTCATATTCCTCTGCCCTTAGCAACATTTGGCACCTTTGATCCTATGAATTTCCCAGGACTCCATTGTCACTTCTTAGTGGGATCTCATCCAGGTGGTAATATCCAGGTGATATCCAGGCCTTGGCAACACACTCTTCTTTGTACTCAGACCCCCTTATCCAACAGTGTCACACATCTTTACTCAATTGCAAAGACTCAAATCTAAAGAGTTATCTGTTACTCCTCTTTCTCCCATACACCATTGAAACTACCATACCTGACTTTTGTATTAGTTTTACTTAGAATAAGTACAAGTCCCAAATATAACCAATTTGCACCATTCCCACTGCTAGTTCATGCCACAGGACCGGAAACCAGACTTCTGAAATAGCCTCCTAAAGGTTTCCTTTTTCTACTTTTGTCCTCTCTTAGCCTATTTATCACAGTCTTAACATATAAGACAGATCTGACCACTCCTCTATTCAAAATTCTCCAAGGTTTTCTATCACATTTACAGTAAAATATAATGTCCTCACAATGGCCTATATAAAGCTGTGCAAAATCTAGTCCTTGGCTGCTTCCCCAGTATAATCTCCTACCATTTTTTTTCCATGCCCACTCTTCTCCAGTTATAGACCTTATTTCTTACCCTCAAATTGTCACCATAACTCCTGCCTCAGGACCACTGCATTTGCCTGCACCTCTCTTCTGCAGATATTTACATGCCTCACTTTCTCACTTCATTCAGGTCTGTGGTCAAATGTGACCTCAGAGAGGTCTTTCACTGTCTATAAAATAACAGGTTCCCTAATTATTCTCTTGGGGGATGACTCAAATCCCTTTAGTGTGCATTATCCTTTCTTCATAGAACTTATCATCATCTGATAACATATTGCATAGTATATTTATTTATTTTCATTGTCTTTCTTCCCCACCAAAATACAAGTTTCATGAGTGTAAGGCCTTTTTTTCATTCACTGCTACATTCTCAGCCCCTACAATAATGACTGAAATTGACAAGTACTCAATGAACATTTATTGTATAAGTAACAAAATGAACTTAATCCTCATTTTAAAATGAATTCACAGTGTGACATTAATGGATAAACCATTAATGGATAAACATTAATGGATAAACTAGTCCATTTAGCCCCACTGTGTGAAATTACTTTCCTTTAAATTTTTGCTGTTATTAATACATTGGATGAACATCCTGGTGTGCATCTGTTTGTACACATGCTCATTTTTTTCCTTAAGATAAGTTCCTGGAATTGGAATTGCTGGCCCAAAGGTATGGTGTCTTTCAGGTAGTAGCAGGACCAAGGCTAGAATCTAGAACTCTTGACTCTAAGTCTAGTGTTCTTTACAATAAACTACAAATAAATAATAGTATAAAATTCAAATTGTGAAACAGGCTAGTGAAAATATAGCATGTAATAAATATTATTTATGTGGCTATATTTTGAGAATCTGAAAGGAAAGTTTACTCCTTAAAGATGTCTTCTGCAGCTTGATGAGGAATATGTCCATTCAACAAATCTTTACTGTATGTCTACTGGCCCAGGTACTGTTCTAGAAGGTAAAAAAGACAAAGCCTTGCCTTCTAATGGAGAGACGCATAGAGCAACAAGCCAACAAACAAGAATTTCAGATAGTGATAGGGCTATGGAGGAAAAAATTAATCCAAAATAATGTGATAGTTATGTGGTTTTGGGGGTAGTTACTTTATTGAGAGTGATCAGGGAAACCTCTCCCAGTGGTGACTTTGGAGCTAGGACATAAGCGATGACAAGGACACAACCATGCAAAGACTTGCAAGGTAGCAAATACAAAGAGCCCAAGGCTGCTGTGATCTTCCAGAGTTACAGAAACAGCACAAGGGGGCCCACGTGCTGTATAACTAATGGGCATGGAAAGAGTGGTAGGTGAGGGGCGGAAACAGGCAGAGGTCCATGGTACTGGCATCTTGCCTCTAGTAGCTAGGTACATTATAAAAAACATCATTATTTATCATTTGAGCCTAAATGGCAGCAAATATATTTTCTATACCCTGTTGATTTTTTTAAGGTTAGTTTATTTAGAAATAATTTACATACAGTAAAATTAACTTCAGGTCAATTTCAGTTCGATGAGTTTTGATGAATATCTACTGTCATAGAACAACCACCACCAGAATTAAAATATAAAATATTTGTATCACCCCAAGAAATTCTTTTATGCCATGCTTTGTATTCAATCCCCTCTCTTCACCCCCAATGCCTAGTAACCATTGATCTTATTTCTGTTCATATGGCTTTGCCTTTTCCAGAATGTCATATAAATGCAATCATATAATATGGAGATGTTTCATGTAAAAACCTTTGAGGTTCATTAGCATTGTTGAATGTATCAACAGTTTGTTCCTTTTTACAGGTGGAGAGTATTCTATTGTGTGGATGCACCATAATTCATTTATTTGTTTACCAGTTGATGGACATTTGGGCTGTTTTCCTATAAACATTTATTTACACATGCTTTCATTTATTTTGAATAACTACATAGGAATGGGATTGCTAGGCCTTATTATACTTATCTGTTTATCTGTGTGTCAAGCAGTTTTCTAAAGAAGCTGTATCATTTTTCATGTCTGCTAGCAAACTATGAGGTTTACAGTTACCCTACATTTTCAACTGCACTTGGTATTTTCCTTTTAATTGTTATTTTTAATAGCTATGTAGTGTTTTAGTTTGTATTCCCCCAGTGTTGCATATCTTTTGTGCACTTATTTGCCACATGTATCTTCTTTGGTGAACTATCTGTTCAAATTTTTCGCCCATTTTTTAATTGGCTTCTTTGTTTTCTTAGTATTGCATTATAAGATCTCAGGGGCACACACACACGCACCCAAGATACAAATCCTTTATCAGAAATGGGTTTTATAAATATTCCCTAATATTTTTTTCTTAATAGTGTCTTTCAAAGAACAGAAGTTTTTAGTTTTGATGAAGTACTATTTATCAACTGTTTTCTTTTTATGGTTCATACTTTTTCTACTCTATAAAGAAATCTAGTTACCTAACCCAAAGTTACAAAGATTTTCCCATGTTTTCTTTCTTCTTTCTTTCTTTCTTTCTTTCTTTCTTTCTTTCTTTCTTTCTTTCTTTTCTTTTCTTTTCTTTCTTCTTCTTCTTCTTCTTCTTCTTCTTCTTCTTCTTCTCTTTTCCTTTTGTCTCTTTTTTTTTCTTTTTCTTTTCTTTTCTTTTTGCACATGGGAGTCCAACTGTTCCAGCACCACTTACCCTGATTTCCATTTTGTTGGTATTACTACCTCTATCATTAATAGACAAGTTCGTAAATAATAATCTCTGAGCTGATATTAGTCAATTACATTGTATCTTTGCTTGTTAATCAGCCCAAGTAGAAGAAATGGAGGCTAGCAAATTAAATTTTTCATCTCCAGTCCCTTTTGCTTCCTGCCATATGATTTTTATCAGCTCATATATATTGTTTAAACAATGCACTTTGGGTGAGAGTCATTGCTAAAGCATTGTTACCCTACAATCTGCTCTGTAGTTTCAATTTGTAATCACAGTTTTCATGTTGTTGTCTCACGGGTACTACAGACCTTATCACTAACAAGGATCTCAACACCCCAGACCTGCCTGTGACAAATGGGGAGTGGAGGATGCCCGCAGTTTGTTTTGCTTGCTACAACTTTCCATGGCAGCAGGGGGCAGCAGTAACCTTGAAATCTGGGAACTATCCCCAGTTTACACTTCTACAACAGCAAGATTTCAGTGCCACATATGAGGTATCACTGAGGGACAATTTCAGTTAGCTCTTGCAGGCTGAAGAACTTAAAAAGGATTTAGAATCCTGCAAAAAGGCAGGTAAGCCCTTTTGAATTATTTGTTGTAGCTGTTACTGTGGTTAAAGTCTGCATTTACATTATTATGTGAGGTTTCACCAAGGAAAAAGTAGCCCTGCCATTATTGTAACTATTTTTGAATCATCACAAAGTCTACCCATTTCATTGGTTGCTAAATTTATTTCCTACACACTCCCCAAAGAATCTGGGCTATATCCAACCTATTTAAGGTCCTTTTTAAGGTCCATCTCAAAAGTAACCTTCTCCAAAAGGTTTCTCCAAGTTTGCCCAAATAAAAATTACCTCTGTACCCTCGTTATAGCCTTGTTTCTGTACTTACCGCACCTCTACCTTAAGTTGTAATTATCCACCTGCTTTATTTATGTGGTGAGAGCTTAGTTCCTGATTTTTCGGGCATCAGCTCTGACATTCCCAGCATTGTCTCCCACATAGCCAGGGCTAAATACATTTCTGTTGAAAGATGAATATTGAACAAAAGCAGAAGAAAGAAGAAAAACTCCATGCCGTTACACACACATCGCAAGTGTGTAAAATTACAAACTGCCTGCTGGTGTTTTTTATGCGGGGGGGGGGGGGGGGGGGGCGGGAGACCCACAGACAGGCTCCATGCCCAGTATGGAACTGATGTGGGGCTTGATCTCACCGTTGGTGAGACCATGACCTGAGCCCAAATCACAAGTCAGACGCTCAACTGACTGAGCCACCCAGGTGCCCTATGAACTGCCTGCTTTTGATATTACTTCCTATCAGGACTGGGACTAGGGTCAGGTGTGAGGCACTTGCCTCAGATACAACATTAAGGAAGGGGAGCAACACTCAATAATCAAGATAAATAATATTTAAGTGCAATACTTTAAAGATAAAAATTAAGGCAAAAAAATCCATAATGGATAAAATACTATAATTTTAAATAAGGACAAGATCAGTAGTCTACATATTACCATTTTAAAGAGGAGAGGCCTTTCTGTGGGACTCTGTCATTCAAAGATTGGAATTATTTTCCTAATGTCCTCTTAGATTTTTATAGTTTAATGTCGCATCTGTATTCTAATAAATTTGTTCCTTCGCCATTAAATATTGCACATCGACTAAGTGCCAGCTATTCTCCTAGAGGCTGTAGGCATAGTGGTCCAACCCACTGCAAGTCCAGAAGCTGCTTCTCTGCAGTTATCTGAGAAGGTCTTTACCCACTTGATTCTATCTATTTCAGGTACAGAATGAGGTCTTAGAACCTTGGGCCTCCAAAGGACAAATACATATTCTATTACTTCAGACCTCCACAGGGATCCTGTGTCCTATATACAGTAAAACCTTGGATTGTGAATAACTTGCTCTGCGAGTCTTCTGCAAGATGAGCAAACATTTCTAATAAATTTTAACTGGATAAACGACAAATTTTCTTGCAATACAAGTAGTATGTGATGCTGAACATCACATGATCACAACTGAGCCAATGGTTTTCTCTCCCTCTCTCTCTCTCTCTCTCTCTCTCTCTCTCTCTCACTGTGGGATTGTGGGTGATCATCTCCCATGCACAGATGCTCAGTCTCAGGCCATGGTGTTTGGCAGAAATCAGTGATTTTTCAGAATGTTGGAAGGTGCCCACAACCGGCACTAGTGTATTTTTTGACATTTCAAAGCACCTATGGACAGTCCTTTGCTTTTCCACACAGGAATAAGCTTAGGGATGCTTTGCTTCATTCTAGGTCAGGCTGCCTGTAGATAGAGACCCTTTTCTCTGTTGCCTTATTGCCAGTTACATTAAATACAGTTTATGACAAGAGTTTATTAATACTGTATTGTAGTCAATATCTGTTGAGCATATACAATGGCCCCCATGCAGAAAAAGGTTGAAAAGAAAGGTGGTAAGAAGGAGATGATTGCAGTGGAAGTTAAGAAGGAAATCATGGAGAAGTAGGAACAAGGTATGCGAGTGGCCAAAATTGCAAGATTTTGGAAGTCTATGTCTGCATCTCATCTGCAGAAGAGGAGGAGAAAAAGGCAGAGGAATCCTTCACTTCAAATGAGATTGGGGAGATGTGTAAAATGTGGGAAACAGTGCAAAATTTTGTAGAAAAGCACCACCTGAATAAGGCTATACCAGTGTGAGCGATGAATCTGTTTAATGACAATGCAATATCATGTTTCTGCAAAATCCTCAAAAGGATGCAAAAGTAAGTGTCATTTTCCTTATTAAAGTTGCATGAAAAGAAAAAGATTTCATTGAGCCAATAGACAGCAGTGATTCTGTTAGTGATAGTGAAAATCATCCTACATAATAACCCTCCTCTCTCTTGTCTCCCTCACACCAGACATGAAGGTTTTCAAAGGTAAGGGCAGGTTAATTTATTTTTCTTTATATTGTGTATTTTCTTTATTATTTTGTATTATATTACAGTATTGTAATCACTTCTATATTAATATTTTTGGGTTGTGAAACGAATCATCTGAGTTTCCATTATTTCTGATGGGGAAATTCGCTTTAATATACAAATGCTTTGGATTACAAGCATGTTACCAGAATGAATTATGCTTGCAAACCAAGGTTTTACTGTATGCAGATTCCAGTCTTTGTGACTTATGTAGGATTTGGCTATCTTCCTTCTGAATCTACTGTCCTTTGTCCCCTTATCATCTTCCCCCAGCTCTCACACCTGAGTCCCAATTTGTCTTCCGACATATGTTAAACTGGGCTGTGGAACCCTGCAATTGAATCAGAGTCAAGTAGAGTAAACTCTGGCCTGAGAGTCAAAAGACCAGAGCTCAACCAGTCTGGTGGATAACCTGGGGCAAGCCATATCTCCTCTCAGCACAATGAGAATCTCAAGCAGAATCAGTAGCCTCTAAGTCATGGAAATGCTTTCCAGGTGCCCAATGAGGCAATGAGCTCGTTCACTCCAGAGCGCCTCAACATTCATCTCTTTGTTTATGATGTTCCATTTAAGATTTCATATAAAAAAAGATTTTAAAGGACAAATTGTACCAAAAGTTTGGAAATCACTGGATCATATGGTCTCTAGGTTTGTTGTTTTTGTTGTTTATTCTCAAGTTAGTTAACATACAGTGCAGCCTTGGCTTCAGGAGTAGAACCCACTGATTCATATCTTACATCTGACACCCAGTGCTCATCCCAAAAAGTGCTCTCCTTAATGTCCATCACCCATTTAACATCCCCCCATCTGCCCTCATTTTGTTCTGTGTATTTAAGAGTCTCCTATGGTTTTCCTCCCTCTCTGTTTTTATCTTATTTTCCTTCCCTTCCCCATGTTCATCTGTTAAATTTCTGAAATTTCCACATATGAGTGGAAGTTATTTTAAAGATTTGACATTTATTAGTTCTGTTGGTATCACCCTGTGTATGTATCGTTGAGTATATGCAACTTAAAGAAAGCAATCTTACACATTTCAAAGTGCATGTGAAGAGTTGTGTCCAATGAGAAAAAAAGCTTTTCTTTCCAGGGTTCAGGAGAAAGCTCTGTAAGTCCAATTTTGAAATAGACTGTATTTTTTAGAGCTTTCATATTCAAAGGTTTAGAGTTTTAGTCTCATAGCAAAATTGAGTGGAAAGTGTAGAGTTCCTATGTAACCCCTTTCCCCATCCACTCATAGCTTCCCCTACCATCTACATTCCCCACCAGACTGGTACCTCTGTTACAATTGATGAACCAATATTGACACACCATATTACACAAAGTCCATAGCTTACATTGGGGTTCACTCTTGATGTTATAGGTCTATGGGTTTTGATAAATATATAATGACATATATCTACCATTAGAGTATCATATAGAAGTCTTAACTGCCCTAGGGTGCCTGGGTAGATCAGTTGGTTAAGTGTCTGGCTCTTGATTTTGGCCTGGACCATGATCTCACAGTTCATGGGATCAAGCCCCGCATTGGCACTGACAGTGTGGAGCCTGCTTGGGATTCTCTCTCTCACTCTCTGCCTCTGCCCCTCCCCCACTCACATGCATGCACACATGTTCTCTCTCTCTCTCTCTCTCAAAATAAATAAATACACTTAAAAAAGAGAATAAGTTTTGCTGCCCTAAAAATTCCCTGAACTTAACCTATTTATCTCTGCCTCCCCCATACCTCTGGCAACCACTAATCTTTTTACAGTCTCCCTAGTTTCACCTTTTCCAAAGTGTCATATAGTTGGAATCATATATTATGTAGCCTTTTTAGATTGGCTTCTTTCAATTACTAATATGCATTTAAGTTTCCTTCATGTCTTTTCATAGTTTGATAGCTCATTTCCTTCTATTGCTGAATAATATTCCATTGTTTGGATGTACCAGAGTTTATCTCTCCACTTACCTACTGAAGATCACCTTGGTTGCTTCCAAGTTTAGGCAATTATAAATAAAGCTTCTATCCATGTGCAGGTTTGTGTGGACGTGTTTTCAACTCCTTTGGGTAAAACCAAGGAGCACAGTTCTGGATCATACGATAAGAGTATGTTTGGGGCACTTGAGTATCTCAGTCAGTTAAGCGTCCAACTTTGGCTCAGATCATGATCTCATGGTTCATGAGTTCAAGCCCCACGTTGGGCTCTCTGTTGTCATTGTGGAGCCTGCTTGGAATTCTGTCTCCCTCTCTCTGCCCCTTCCCCACTTGCTCTCTCTCTCTCAAAATTAAGTAAATAAAAACTTTTTAAATAAAAACATAAATATATAAATAAATTCAGTGTGAGATCCTTCTGTTTCTCAGCATGACAAGGTATGTTTTGGTGGAAGCCCGGATGCTTTTGTATTATGTTAGGAGACTCTGGGTCTGATTTAAACTTCTTTTAACAGCCTTCCTCTAACACTACTCCAGCAAGGGAATGGTGGGGTGGGAGAGGGGCACCATCTTGTTATGAATATAGAAGTCCAGGTGTCCTACTTGGCCTCAGTTCACATGGCAGAGATAGGAAGTGCTTCTCATTACTTTCTGGCAAGGTGAGATTTCCAGCTCCCTACATGGTCTTCAGTGATATGGGAATGAGTGGGAAGGGGCTTCTTTACCAGCTGGCTGGATAAAAGCCAGAGCTCCTAACTTGCCATTCTCTGACACCACCCAGTGGGAATATTGGATGCTTTGTTACAGCCTCATGAGGATGTTAGTCTAGACTCCCCACTTGATCCTTGCTTGCATGGGTTGTGGGGTGTCAGGGAGCATGGATTTTTCTGTGATGTTTAGCTGAGTAGTTCTTGTCCAAAAGCTGTCTTTCTTGGCTGCACTTTTACTGGTCTTTTGGCTAGAGAGATAAAAGCTTTTGTTGGGACTTTTTTCCAGGATTACCAGCTTCCTCTGCAGCTCTAAACCTGGAATGTATAAGGCAAAAAGAAACACAGGGAACACACCACCATGTTGTTCCTCATTTCCTGCAGTCCTTGGCTGTTCTGTCTTCTTCTCTCCACATTTCAGAGTCTTCAGAGTCTTCATTTCCAATGAAAGGAATGGGGAAAAATGTGTCTACTCCATCTTTCTGGAAGCATAAGTCTAATGGGTCCATTTTTTTAGTAAGCAATGAATTAAGACAATCAATGGGATGTTTCCTTTTTCATATCTACATATTCTATAACTTCTAAAATGGAAACAATTTTGCAATAAGGAAATGTGTTTCATTTTTAAATTATTTAAATTCAAAGCCATGCATAATGTATTATACCCTTATTGGCTATCACCAACCACAAGGTTCGTGGAGTCCGGGAAGGTGATCACAGCACCTGTGTTACACTAACACAGTGTCACAGGCTGTTCTCCAAGAGGCTGATTTGGAAGTGGCATTTTATGAGAGGGATGTTAAGGAGTGACCCTAGGACCAGCACCTGTGGAAGGAAAGGAAGGAAGCAGGAGTGCACCTAGGGTGAAACCAAGCTGCGATGCTGGCTCCATGGGGAGCTCTTGAGCTAGAATAGCCCTTGAGACATGGTCTGCCTTGGGATAAAATGGCCAGATATTCACATTCCATATCAATCGTTTTTTTGCTGTGTGCTCTGGGAAGTGTTACCTTGGGTGAGGGAGTTATTTGAAGGAGAGACAATTTCCAGACCACTAAAGGCTGTCCATGGGCCGGACTACCAGCAGCCAGGGCTACAAGTCCTTCATTGAAGGAATGACTACCGCATGTGGATATTTCAAATGGAAGTGTACCTTTCAAAACACCCCCTCCAATCTCTTCATTTTATGGATCCTGTGGCAGAAGATAGGAAGTGACCTAAGGTCACATATCAACAACCTCCTCCCCCAAAATTTCTCTTCATAGCAACGATAGTGCCCTTTACAAAGTGCAAATTTGATGAAGCCACTTCCTTATTTAAAACATTTCAGTGACTTGCCATTACTCTAAGGTCAGAAGTTAAAATCCTTCACATGACCACAAAGCATTGTGTGTTCTATTCCCACTGTGCTCTCCAGCATCTCTCTTAACACTTTCATCCCGCCAATCATGACACTGCCTTCAATATTTTGAGGCACTTGCTTCTTCCCACTGTAGCACATCTTCTGTCTGGAGGACTCCATTTGATCACAACAACCCCATGAATGACCTTATTCTGCTGTTGGCCAAAGATTCCTTTTCCATCTTTTGTATGTATGTGTAGGTACCAGACTTCTAGTTTGGGATGCTAGTTAGTAATCAACCATCCGCTGCTTCATAGCCCTTGCAGCAGCAGAATTGTCATGGTGATGAATATTGCTATCAAAAATATTGGCTCTATCTGGTAAAATGTATTGACTTGATGTCCCAGTTGATATCTCCCCCAGGAGGAAGAGACCTGTTGCTTTGAAATACGTATTTACGCGTGAGTGTTTTGATGAACCGTCAAGATAGAAAAGGAAATGCAGAGAAAGTGCCTGGCAGAGCACGTTGTGGTGTGCAAGTCCCAGCCTCTACTTTACTTCGGTGGCATTTGTGTAAATCATGGGTTGGCTCAGCTAACACCCTGCATGGTAGACAGATAAGGTTTGTATTAAGAAAGGCTTTGGAGGTGTAGGAGTAGGAATGCGGAATGCAGTCTTGTAGAACAAGACTAAAAGAAGGACAAAAGACAAAGCTATGGTCCACAGAATCATGAGATTAAGACATTTGTATCTACGATAATTCAGCCTCTGGCATAGCATAAATTTGGGACTCTGAGTGCAAGGCTTTGGAATGTGTTCCCCTTTATCTCTCTCCTGTACCCCATACCCTCTCATATTCCTAGGAAGCCTCTCCAAAGCCCTTTTCAGGTCTTTGAGGACATGCTTCTCTCTCTCCTTCTACTTGTACCCACTGCTTCAAGAGTCAATGCCAAGGATACCTTAATCCCCAGCATCTATTGGTTTTAGTATATCAGAAATCACAAGAGCCACCCACCAGAGCGACTGGAGAAGACTAAAGTCGCTGATACTCCCAAGCCACCACTCCTGCCCGAGTACCTTGTTTCTCATTTCCCCCACCTCTGCCACACACATTTGTTCTACATACACTGGGGACAATATCCCCAAGTTTTACTGAAATCCCAGCTTCCAACCTAGTAGACACTATTGTTGGACAGAAGAATGCAAAGGCCGGGTGGATAACCTCCAGGCTTACACCAATATATATGATTCTCAGAATCATTTTTCTCAAATCAAACTTTTATCATTAACAATTTAATTATTTTCATAGGCTTGTGAAATCTATTTACAGCTTTTTTTTTAAATTGAAAAGACAATGTAATTCCTTTTTTACAATAGGCATTTTTTAAATATATACTCTCACTTCTAATGTAAGATGATTTTTTTTTATTTTGAGACTTATTTTCCACTTGCATGCATAATTTACACAGTTCATTTGTACATGGCATTTTAAATTATTCTATTATTTCTTAACAATATAGCTAAACCTTAACGATGCTCCTGAATTTTGAGTATTTGTGTTGCTTAGAATTTTTATTTTATACTGACTGAAAGATATCTTTCAGACTTGGATATTTTGTTGTCTATCTCTCTTGTGTCTATATTAAAAGGAAAGTGTTAATGAAATAAATTTGTTAAGGTATTCCTAAGACAGGGACTGCTACCTAGCTGACAACAATTTAAAAACCATCCTAATTTCAGAGATGTTAAAATAAAAAAAAAGATTCAATAATAAATTACCATGGACACTGTCCTTTGCTTGATAGAACAATCCCCACTCTGTTGAAGCTCTTTGTGCCTCCCAGGTCATCCCTCTCAGCTTTTCACCCTATAGACACCTACTGTTTGGAATGTGGTGTGTAACTGGTTTCTTGTTTTTCTTTACACTTTTAATATGTATTCCCAAACATATTGTTTGATCTTGTTTTTGAACTGTTGTATAAATGGAACTACATCATATGCATTTTTCTATTGCTTCTATTATTCAACGTTGTGTGAGATTCATACATGCTAACATGAATAGATGCTATTCATTTTCACTATTGTATAACATGCACTGTAGTCAGTACCACGATTTATAGATCCTCCTATTTTATAAACATTTGTACTGTTTCCAGGGTTTTGCTATCACAACTTGTTTTACTGTAAACATTTTCCTAGTTGTCTGCTGGAAAACATATTTGAGAGTTTCTCCAAAGTATATACCTAGGAGGAAGAATTGTTAAGATTGGATCTGGGGTGGGCAAAACTTTTCTGTAAGGAGCCAGATATTAAATATTTCAGATTTTTTGGGCCATAAGGTCTCTCTTGTAACTATTCAGATCTGCCATTTTAATGAAAGAGTAGCCATAGGCAATATACAGATGAATGGCTGTGGCTATGTTCCAGTAAAACTTTATTTACAAAACCAGGCGGTTAGCAAGATTTGGCCCTCAGGCTGCCAATTCCAGATCTAGATGATAAACTTCTCATTCTGATTACCTAAAAATGCTGCTATACCCCCTTTTACCTCCCAATTATCCCAAGGAGACAAGAGTTCTGTCTTTAGTCTATGGACTGGACTGAATGTCCATGTTCAGGTACCTGTGGGGAGGAAAAAGAAGGGCATAGGGACATAGTGGTGGTGATGCTTTCCAACCCATAGTCTGTGACTTGTAGCCATAGTCTTGGGGAAACCAAAGGCCAAAAGGGGTTGAGGCAAAGCATGGCTCTCATTTTGGCTCTGCTGGTTATGGGTGAGAGGTCAGGTTCTGTTTGACTGGATGCTGGGGTCTCAGGCTGCAGCATAGTTCACATCACAGAAGCCAATGTGAAGTCACTACCAGGCTAGGGGATATAGACATTCAAATAAGATAGCATTTCTTTTGGAGTTGCATGGTTTCCTTTATTAGAGAAAGCTGGAATTGACTCTCTAGGGATGTTTCCCCGAGGCTGGGTCTCCACTGCAGCTTCCTGTCCGGTCTCCTATTTAAATGGATTTGGCTTCAAAGATTATTGTCTCCATTGTCTCAGATGTCAGGGTACTACAGATATCCTCCTGGCCATCCTGGGCTTTCTCTATCTTGGCCTCTATGTTGCGCTTCTCTACTGTCTTAGCCATGAAGTCTAACTCCCTATTGTGTGTTGTGGCCGCTGCTTTTGAACCAGAAATGACTTTCAAGCTCTTGAAGAAAGAGCCAATTTTACTGGATTTCTTACTTACAGTACCTGAACTGCTTGCAGATTTTATCTTCCCCAATTTGTGAGCTGTCCTTGACTCCTTTGCCACAGA
Source organism: Neofelis nebulosa (assembly GCF_028018385.1). Classification (NCBI taxonomy): domain Eukaryota; kingdom Metazoa; phylum Chordata; class Mammalia; order Carnivora; family Felidae; genus Neofelis; species Neofelis nebulosa. Next base: position 49,278,056 of record NC_080782.1, read on the forward strand.
GCTGCCACTCTTGTGAGAGTGGTGTCCTCTCTTTCTTACATGGCTCTGCCCTTTCTCCTTTTTGTCATCTCTTTTGTCATGGCTGGATAAGGACCGGTGGGAGGATGATTTCTGGGTCGACTTGTTCCCTCCCGTCCTGTGGTGACTTTCACCTTTCCTGTGGTGATGGGAACTTTTCCTACTGGAAGTTCTATCTTTCTTTTCTCTTCTTTCTTTTTTTCCCTTCCGGGTTTCAGCACTGGGCTGGGAGACCTTCTGGCTTCCATCCTGTTCACACATGTAGCCTTCACTCTGCAAGGTTGAGACAAGGGGTGCTGCTACTGGGTCTTTCCCAGTAGGTGTGCCAGTCATCACTGCACCTGCAAACACCACACTCATGCTGCTTGCTGAGGTGAGATTGGCAGTTCCTGTCGTTACTGTGGAATCACCTACCGAGGATGTGCTTGCAGCGCCCAAGGCCACGTTCGTACCCTCTGAGGATATATTGACAACACCTGCAATGGCCTTGTTGGATCCACTTTCTCCCAGACATTTGGTGGCAGCTCCAGCCAGGGCCACTGTGTTTACCTGGCCTGGACCTATAGCCTTGGTTGCCGATATGCTCTGAGCACCGGAGGAAGGCCTCGTTCCTGCCCCTGCCACTGCTAAGCCTGTTGTAGCACCCGTTGCTGTCCCTGCTACTGCCATGCCTGTGGCTGACCTGGATGCTGCTCCTTCAGTAGTCCCTGAAGTCTTCAGGACCGCAGGTGAACCAGGCATTCTGTGGTGGGCATGATGGATTCCCTCTCCCCCAGCGTAACCAGAAGAGGTGGCTCTAGACACCTCATGAGGCTTGTGAAGCCTAAACTCATCCTGATCCCCTTCTCCATGGAGCTCTGGGGTCTGTGTCAGGGGAGGAGAAACAGGTAAGAGAGAGATGACAAAGTGAGACTAGAACTTTCTACTTCCTTCTCAACCTGGAACTTAACAACCCAAGGGCTTATAATTGGAAAGACCTTCAAAATTATCAAGTCTATGCTCCCACTTGATGCAAGATCCCATCTACAGCACCCTTGTTAAATGGTCACTTGGTTTTGCTCAACACTCCCAGCACCAGGGGAAACACTCATACAGTTAGTTCCCCATCTTCATGTATTTTTATTTTATATACATGGGTTTATATCTCTGCAGGACAGGTTCCTAGAAGTAGGGTTTCCTGGGCCAAGGAATCCACACATTTCACATTGTAGTGGCTGCTAAAATTGTGCATATGCAGACACACATGGGTTGTCCTGATTTTAATCAGTACATGGTGGTCACAGGGATACAGAAGAAAGGACTTCTTAATTGTTAACAGTGTTCCACAGCTGATGAGACTAACTGGGTTGGGGTAAGTGTTGAAGAAGAAATGAGACAATCAAGATGCTGTGGAAGGAATTAACAACCTAGGGTATGAGACCAGAACAGCTGCTAGCTAAGGTCTCTCTGAAAGTCAGCCCCATGGGACAATTTCGAGATGCGCTCAGGAGCTCCCCCAGTGTGGTAAGTCCTGTAGTGGTGGCTCATTTGACTGTGTGCTTATTCAAGTGGAATGTGTTTCCCAGGTGAGCCTCAGAGAGCACCAGAGGTTTTGTAGGACTAGCTTTCAGCTACTCTGCCAAAGCCCCCTGCCTCATTTGCTTGAGTCTCTGTTGATGCTTACCACTAGGCTTTTGTCATCCTCTAAGGTGGCTGCATCCCCAGTTCGCAGTGTCCGGGTACTGCTGCAGCTATCCACTGGTGGTCTCAGGAGATAGACAAGTTTTTCCCAGTAGCAAAATAGGTCTTCTCGTGCATCTGAAGAGGGACACAGCTGCAGATAGAAAGTGCGGCCAGTGGCCAGCTTTAGGCGCAGCTGCTGTTTCTCGCGATCATGAATGGAGATCTTGACAAACTTTAAAGGAAGTAGCCTGGTGAGCTCTAGGGTCTTCATGGGCTTGCGACCTCTCCCCTTGGTGGTCCGGGCGTGTCTGGCATGCTCCTCACAGACTTTTGTTGGTCGAGCCAGTAGCATGACATCAGGTAAAGGGAGGATGGGGCTGGTGGATGCAATGCCCACAGTCACCATTCGGACACGGTTGTGTACATCAATCACCTCTCCTTTTTTGCTGATCTGAATAAAGTCGCTTTCAAACATAGGTGCGTATTTGAAAATGTCATACTCTCCTCCCTTGTACAGTTGTCGTTGCAGTTCCCCCATGGAGGTATTGAACACGCCCATTGAACAGTAGCTGTGGGCCGTGTAATAAGGTAACAAATACTCGCTGCTCATGGTTCTCTTCATTTGAGACAGCTCCACCAGCCACAAATCGAGTCCTTGAGAGAGAGAGGGAGTGAAGGCAACTGCCCATCTCCCTACAGGGCTCTGCCTAAATCTCTTCCCACCACCGCATTTATCCTCCAGTCCTTTGTGACCTGTCTTCATCACACACCCCTTTGTCCCAGCCTCTAAGCAGTCACCCCCTTGATGCAGGGTCACCAGTCTCCCCCCACCCCCCACTCCCCACCCCAAACTAACCACCACCTCACCAGGGGACAGGCTGACCCTACCAGGATGTAGATGTGCGTAGACCAAATATTCTTTCTAATCAAGATATTGGGATATGTGATTTATGAAACAATTCTGCTTTTGTAAATATCTGGGTGGTTTCCAGTTTCATTGTTGTTACAGATATCCCTATAACGATCATCTTCCTGCAAGTATAGTTATACATCTGCTAAATTATGTCCTAAGAATAAAATCCTGGAAGTGGACCCTGTGCTTGCTAAGGGAAGGGATCTTGTTGGGATTGCCATTCTGCATGTCCCAGTGCATAGCACAGTGCTGACAGACACTGGAAAGTAGTTGCTGAGTAAATGGTCAAAGGGGCTACTGCTACCTGTTAGAACCAGAGTTCCAATTACATGGTGGTTTCCAGGGTATGAAGGGTTTTCTCACCCATTTTCTCATATGAAGGAGGTGAAATTTGAAAACCATTGTTTTACAGTGATGAAGGCTCAGGATTATCTTGCTCAGTGTCAGAATGCAGAGCTGGATTCCATCCCAGTACTTGTGACTCAGGTCAGGACTTTTTCCTCTGCCTCAAGCAGCATGGCTCACCATTAGACTTCATTCTGCACCAAATATGGAATCATTCACAGTTTGCAATATGCGTGGGGACTTACTGGGAACCACAGGAATTCATAGAGGTCTTGAATCACCATAGGGTTTCCCGCACTGGTATGCTTGCTGCTTCACTCTTGATGTCTACCTGATAAACCACTGATGTTTTGTTTCTTTGAAAATCTCTTCAGAGAAATTATGGCAAAGATGCCTTTTTAGAGTTTTTTTTTTTCACTTTGCACAGGTGATAAATCCAAATTCCCCCTCCCCCAGTTAGAAGACTACTTCTAAAATAAAAATGCACCATCCAGAATCACCGATTGCCATGTGGAGGTCTTGAAATAAATTTCAACCCCAAAATATTCTTTTTTGCATCCCCAGTGCCTACCACAGTCCCTGATACATTGTAGCCTTCCAATAAATGTTACTTCCCTTGTAGTCATTGAGATTAATTCTTCTATTTGTTTATTCAACAAAATTGATTGAGCAAATATGAATTTGGGGACCAGCTGGAAAATGGAAATGCAAAGATAAAGGTCTTTACCTCCAAAGAGCCAAACTGTTTTTCTCTAAAGATGTGAAATGACTTCTCAAAAAAAAAAAACAAAACAAAACAAAACAAAAAACAAAACAAAAAACAAAGTGTTTTCTATTCTAAGGAGATAATCACTAAAAGTTGACAATATCAAGTTTAAAAATAAGAAGCTGGGATTTTCTATATTATACTGAACCATATGTTCTCATAAGTTTTTTTTTTCTGATGAATGGTTAATAATTAAAGAAATCATAATCATATTATTAAGAACTTACAAGCCAGGTATGTTACTAACCACTTCACATTCTTTTAAATCTTTAATTCTCACAATAGATCTATAAATTGTAGATACTACTACTCTCCATGTTTTATAAAGAAGTAAATGAGGCAAAGAGAAGTTAAAAGAGCTTCACCAAGGTCACAAGAGATCCAAAGCACATGGAAGCCCCCATTCATTTAGTTAATATTGTTAAGTGCCTACTTTGTTCCAGGCCCTGTTCTAGGTGCTAGGAGTACAGCAGTGGACAACACAGACAAATACCCTTGTTCTTACAGAGTTTGTGTAAAGACAGTAAATGAGTCAAATATATGGTATGCCCACTGATGATAAGTGCAGTGGAGAAAGATAAAGTAGGCACGTGGGATGGGAGTATGTGCAAGGAAAGGCGAGCTGCAGGTGGTGGTCAAGAAAAGCTCAATGAGAAGCAATATTTGAGCAAAAACCAAAAGGAGGTCAAAGAGGAAGCCATGCAGACCTCTAGGGGAGTTGCCTCTCAGTCAGAGGGAAAAGCAAGGGCCAAGATTCTGAGGCAGGAGTATCACTAGTGTGTTAGAGGAACACCAAGGGGGCTACAGTGACAAGAGCAGAAGGAGGGGGAAAGTGGTTGGAGATGAGGCCGAGAGGCAGCCGTGGTGTTGGTAGGGGAGCAGATACCATGGGACAGACCTTGTAAAACATCGTGAGATCTTTGTCTTTGGGAGATGACTGGACTTTCATATACAGAGGATCATTCTTGCCACCATGTTGAAAAGAGATTGTTGGGGCACCTGGGTGGTTCATTCAGTTAAGCATCTGACTTTGGCTCAGGTCATGAGATCATGGTCTGGTTTGAGCCCCGCATCGGGCTCTGTGCTGACAGCTCAGAGCCTGGAGCCTGTTTCAGATTCTGTGTCTCCCTCTCTCTCTGCCCCTCCCCAGCTCATGCTCTGCCTCCCTCTCTCCCTCTCTCTCTCTCCCTCTCTCCGTCTCGCTCTCAAAAATAAATAAACACTAAAAAAATAATTTAAAAAAAAAGAGAGATTGTGGAGGTACCGGGGACAGAAGTGGAGACTGGGTGGCTCCCGCAAGAGACAACAATGGGTAAGAGGTGTGTGGTATCAGTGTCAGTAGTGAAAAGGGAGCAGTTGCAAGACACGTTTTGAATGAGGCAGCTATTATGTATCCTGGTGTCGAACAGTTTTCAATAACTATTAGTAAGTGAAAAAAAGCAAGTTGCAAAAGAGCATACATGGTATGCCATATATTTTGGAATAAAAAGTTTGTGTGTGTATGTGTGTGTGTGTGTGTGTGTGTGTGTGCGCGCGCGCACGCGCACATGCACACAAAGGTGTGCAAAAAACTTGTTGGCTGAGGGAAATGGTGGGATGGGGACTTAGTGCTTCAGGACATTCTCTTTTACACCTTTTGGGTTCTGTTTCCAAATTATGGATTGTGCATACTACTTACACAAAAATAGATAATATTTTAAGATTTATAGATTTATAAAAATGTTATGTCAGGGGTGGCTGCGTGGCTCAGTCAGTTAAGCATCCAGTTCTTGGTTTCTGCTCGGGTGTGATCTCACAGATTTGTGAGATCCCGCTCTGTCAGCGCAGAGCCTGCTTGGGATTCTCTCTCTCTCTCTCTCTCTCTCTCTCTCTGACCCCCCCACTTACTCTCTCTGTCTCTCTCTCAAAATAAATAAACTTAAAAAAAATGTTATGTCAGTAAAGCTCTATTCTTAGAATATTCATTGATTCAGGCCTTGGTCTAGAAAAGAAGTAAATAAATAACTTCATAAAAGTTAACTCTCTATAGCACAAAATCTCACGCAAAATTTATGTTTTTTTCTTTTTTGATAGAGAGAGGGGGAGAGGGAGAGGGGAAGAGAGAATCTCAAGAAGGCTTCATGCCCAGATTGGAACCCAACACAGAACTCAATCCCATGACCGTGAGATCGTTCAACCATGAGATGAGCCACCCAGGCACCTCTCAAAGTTTATTTTTTATTTTTCTTTAGGACCTTTCAAAATTTAATTCTCTCCTCCCAACCTTTAAAAGTCTGACATACCCCCTATCAAAAAAAATGAAGATCAGTAACTTAAGATCTATTTACTTATTGTCCATTCCAATGTTACTTATTGTCCATTGTTGTGCTAAGAGCATTTGGGTTATCACAAAGTTAAGTCTCAAAAATTTTTAAGCATAACTTGCATACAAATATAGAATGAAAACTTAGCAAAGATTTAATTAATCCATCAGTGAAGGAACCAGCAGGATAGTAAAGCTGGTTCAAAGGAAAATCAGAGGAATAGTCATTGGCATTGGAAAAAGAAGTCAGGTGAACATTGTCAGGTTAGATACAAAACTGGTTAAATGTCTACAGGGCAATAAAATCTTAACCTTTGGGGTTATCTTTTTACTAGACAGAAAACATTTGCATCTCTTCTAAACAAATATCTGTAAGTTATTACAGAACTTCACAGAGTCTGAGACTTTAATCAATAATGGATAGTCTTCTTAGGGTACTGAAAATGTTCTCAAATTACATTGTGATAGTTACCAACTCTGACTATACTAAAAATCACTGAACTATATACTCTCAATGGATGAATTTTATGGTATGTGAAATGTATCTCAATAAAGCTGTTAAAAATAATAGATAGCAATACTTCAGTCCTAATTTACAGGTCTAATTCCATTGTCTCTCTTCCTTCTCTTAGATAATCAAATAATCCTTGGGCTGGCGTGTTAAGCAATGCTTTAATATAAAACTGTAAGCACAGGCGCCTGCTTGACAATTCTTTATTTACATGTTTTGGGTAATTTTTCTTAACAAGGAAGATAGTGAAGCATGTGTGAACCCTAACTTCAGAAAAGCTTACAATACAGTAGAAGAACACACTGTAGAAAGGAAGACAGAACAAGAGGGCAATTAAACATACGATAGGGTAATAGTTAATGAATTGAATGAGTGCTGAACCTAATAACACCCATCACAATATTAAAACCAACAGTAGGGGCGCCTGGGTGGCGCAGTCGGTTAAGCGTCCGACTTCAGCCAGGTCACGATCTCGCGGTCCGTGAGTTCGAGCCCCGCGTCAGGCTCTGGGCTGATGGCTCGGAGCCTGGAGCCTGTTTCCGATTCTGTGTCTCCCTCTCTCTCTGCCCCTCCCCCGTTCATGCTCTGTCTCTCTCTGTCCCAAAAATAAATTAAAAAATGTTGAAAAAAAAAAATTTAAAAAATAAAACCAACAGTAATTGTTTTGCAAGAAAAACTGCCAAAGCCACAATTCTAAGCATAACTTTCCATGTATTTCTAATTGGCCTAAGATTGAAGAGACAGGCAGAGTGAAAATGCTGCATATGACATACGGAGTATAGGCAGATATGCAAGATTGTCTACATATTTATCTACATATTTATCATGGGAAGAGGTTTCAAGTCAATAACCTTCGTTCCCCATCTATTATTTTGAAAACCAGGGCAAACAGTGGCTATATATAGCCTTTTCAATGAATATGCCACCTGAGAGGGTATTGTGAGCTAGGGCAGGATGTGAGGGTGGGGAGATTTCCATACTGTACACAATATGTATCTGCCGGGTAAATCCCCAGACCTAAAATACAATCCACAGTACTTTTATGTCAATGCTGCTAAGCGAGGTGGTGGCGTGGGATGAGCTGCGGTTAGCCTTTAGGCACCTAGGACTTCAGGAAGCCAACCTGATACTGTCTTACCTTCTGGCTGTCAAAAAAAGGCCACAGTCACCTTGACTCTTCCCCTGAGGGCCAGTATGCAAATCAGTTTGCTTCTGCCTTGGGTTTAAAAAGAAAATGAGATGGTATGCATAAAAGAAGCCAGACGGACATTCTAAATAGTTTTATTTCTCAGCATTATGATCCAACTAATGTCACCTCTCTTCCCCTCCTACCTTTTTTCTGCTTCCTTCTTTCTTCTGTCCTGCACGTATTTGGCCCCATACTGAGCCAAATTTCTGCCCTGCTCATCACAGTCTTATGAATATTCTCCTCTCAACTTCCAATTTTGCTGTTTATAAGCCATGAGATGTCCTACCTTAGCTTATATATTTGTTTCTTTGATGTTATACTTTCAAAGAAGCTTGCCATCAAACACACACACAAATAATACAACAGTTAACATTAAAGATAAAAACAAAGATTAGAAACTGCATAGAGGTAGAGAGAAATAGCTGATCCAGGAGCTGGGATAAGATGATGATTACAATTAAATATTAAATTTAACTTTGAAAAATACTGGAAAAATGTACGATCAGTGTTAACATTGATTATCTCTGAGGGGTGACACTAGAAGTAATTATTAACTTTGTCTGTTTGCTGGTTTTCCTTTCCCAAAAAGGATATACTTCACTGTTACAACCAGAAATAAACATCTATTTCAGAAAGTTAGCTCTAAGCTTCCTGACCATCTATTATCATTGTCTTCTGCTAATCAAACCAATAATTTCTGTCAAAAGGCTTAGTTATCTTTAGTTGTAAATTGGAGAATAAAAAGAAATTCTCCCATAATGTCATTTTTTAAACTATATAAATTAAAAAGTAACACATTTTTCTACCCTTTCAATTCTGTTTGCTGAAAGTTTGATATGTAAATTCCCTGACACAGTCCTGTGGGGATATATACACACAGTAAAACCTTGGTTTGTGAGCCTAATTCATACTGTATATTTCATAATGTATAATTCATAATGTATATATACACATATATATTACAATAAACACAAAAGGTTTTCATGTAAAAACAGGATTATGCCCTGCACCTTTTCTATATTAACAATATATTGTGTACTTTTTTTAGAATGATACATTACAGATGTACTTCATTGGTTTTCATGACCTTATAGTGTCCTGTTGAATGGATACATCATAGATTATTTAACCACTTTCTCAATGATGCACATATAGACTGTTTCTGTTACAATCAACACTGCAGTGAATACTTTGTGCATTTTATCTATGTGCTCATGCTTTTTCTCCCCTCTAGATAGTTCTAGGAGGAATAAAGGTTTATGAAGTTTTGGATTGTTTTCTTTTTTTTTTTTTTTTTTAAACGTTTTTTATTTATTTTTGGGACAGAGAGAGACAGAGCATGAACGGGGGAGGGGCAGAGAGAGAGGGAGACACAGAATCGGAAACAGGCTCCAGGCTCCGAGCCATCAGCCCAGAGCCTGACGCGGGGCTCGAACTCACGAACCGCGAGATCGTGACCTGGCTGAAGTCGGACGCTTAACCGACTGCGCCACCCAGGCGCCCCTGGATTGTTTTCTTAAGTAGACTTCACACCCAGCACAGAACCCAAAACTGCTCTTGAACTCACGACTCTGAGATCAAGACCTGAACTGAGATCAAGAGTCAGGCACTCAACCAACTAAACCACCCAGGCACCCCAAGGCTTATGAGGTTTTTAAAGAATACCCAAAACATTCTGGGTATCACTATTAAAGAGGTATAAATAAACTTGATCAAGTTCAGATGAGAACCACAAGGAAAATAAAGGGCTTAGAAGCCACATCCTAAGATACAGTTCTTCAAGGATCTCTTTGGCCTGGACACAGGAAGCTCTGGGATTTCATAAGAAGCATCTTTACTTGTCTAAATGGCTATTCCTTAGAACAGAGAAGAGGACCAGAATTGTGGGACCTCAAATGATAAAGCAACACAAATGGACCTTACATTACTGTAAAGGCGGATCATTTATTGACATAGTGGCAACACTCTGGTGTTCCGATGGAGGGCCACCCCACTGTGCTCTTGGTTCCTGTGGTTGGGTAGGGCTGACTGTATCCCACCCCGAAATCCAGGAGAAAGTACAGACCTAGAGATAGACAACAGAACATTCTACTGCCTTGTCTGTGATGTGTGTGAGCGTGTCACCCAAGCCAGGTCAATGACCCACAGTTCTGAGAGTTTTGCTGGAACGGTTAGGGAAAAGAATCCAGTTCCAGTGGTAACGCATGTCAGCCTATAACTCCTGGCATCCGTTTTGCTGCCATGAGGGAAAGTCTGCCTAAGCATGAAGCCCACATAGAACAAAGAAATGAAAATGAACATTTTTGATGTCATTGTTTATATACCTGGATCCAGTAGTGCCAGACTGAATTATTTTTTTTCCTTGTTTATAGGGGGATAAATGAGGTTTTCTAAGTCAGTTTCAGTTGAGGCCACAAAAGCCTGTAATGATATAATTCAAGGAATCACATACCTTCCTATCCTAAAATAAAGTACTATATCATCTGTGACACAATAAGAAGGAACACGGGTTCTACCAGTAATAGTATTTGCCCACCTCCAGCCTTTAGAAAACCAGGGCTTGAAAAGTCAAGAGAAAGAGACTTGGGTACACCATGCATTTTCTCCCACAACCCGCCAAGGGGAAGGAGAGAAGGCGCTTGCGTCCATCAGAAGCCAAGTGACGGAACTTTAAGGGACTACTCAGTGAAATTGACACAAGTCTCATAGCGTTTAGGAGAGATGAGGATTGGTGTCTAAATTGTACTTAGAGAAATGTGATGGTGAAAGTTTGTGGAGGAGCTATTTATTTGGTGTCAAAAGGGGGAAGGGGTGATGCTTGGGGCAAATGGTGTATTCATCAGTTGCAGGGCAAGGGTGCCTGAGTCTTGCAGTAGAACCATATAAGGGAATAAACTGGTATGCAGTCTCTTTTCATGGAAAATTCAAGAGGACAACCAAGATGGACCGAGGGATCCCAACAGAGTTGGAAGGAGCAGGAGGCACACTGGAGGTGAAGCCCAAGACCTGAGGGTTGGCTCATTGGCCAGTCCAAGTGGCATCTCCCACATCAAGAGAACTGCTGCCAGAGCCCTCTGAAAATAATGACAGCCACAAAGCACATGACAACACTTTCCCACGGAAGAAAAAGGAACAATTGTGTACCCACCACAAGCAGAGGGCATCGACCCCAGATTACAGCTGAGCCTTGTTGAATGCTGTGACTTTTTTCCTTCTTCCCCCCAGGCCTGAGCCTGAACAGGTGGATCCGGAGCCAGCCTAGTGGGAGGGGCAAGAGGAAGAGTTTGGAAATGCTGGAAGAGTCAACATGGTCTAAGCTTGAAGCAGACCCATGCTTGGGAAAAACATGTTTTGAGGAAAAGCATTACATTGAATACATGTTTGCACTTTTGATTATTACAATGAACTGGACTGGCCTTGCTTTCCCTTTTCTTAACTTCTCAGTATGGAAATTTTCAAACATGCAGCAACATGAGGAGAACAGAATGAAGAACCCCCACCTACCCAGCACCCAGTTTCAGTAAATGTCAATTCAGGAACAAACATTTTTCATCTCTTCCCCTACCTGTTTCTCCTCCTTCCCTGAATTATAACAAAGAAAATCTCGAGCATTTTATAAGTAGTTATTTCTGTATGTTTCTGTGCAAAATAAGGACTCCTTTAACACAACAGGGCCATTATCACAACTTTAAAAAACTAATAATTAATCATCAAATACACAGTCAGTGTTCATATTTCCCAGTTGTCTCTTAATGACTTTACAAAACATTTGTTTGAACCCAAATCCAAACAAAATCATCACATACTTGATATGCCTCTTAAAGTCTCTTGTAATCTGCAGATTCTCTATCTGATTTATTTGTTGCAGACATAGGGTCATTTGTCTTCAGTGTTTTGTGTTTTCTGGACTCATCCAATTGCATTTTTATGTGTCCTTTGCACTGTTCCTTTATTTCCTATACTTGCTGCCAACTTGGATTTAGATCTAGACGTTTAGTGAGATTTGTGTTTGGTTTTTTCCCCCCTGGGTTAGACTTCTGCGTAGGTGGTTTTGTGTCCTTCCTCTTTCATTACATCAGGAAATACAAAGTGTCTAGTTGTCTCTCTTTTTGTGAGGTTAAGAGTCATCAGTACATTATAGTATCATCAATCTGATATATAAACTATAAATATTTCTGTTGGCTTTTCACATAATGATTTTAGCTGCCGCTGATGACTGCTGCCTAACTCCTTTGTGTCACTTGGATGCCACAATGGTGGTATTCCATCACTCCCTCTTCATTTGTTAGTTAGTATTCTTTTCTAAAGAAGGATTTTCCCTTATTAAGTATTTGATCCCTAAACTGAGCTGTAGCTCTTCAAGAAAGACAGTAGACACGTTTTATTCTTTCCCTTTGTTTCCTAGTTTTCAGAATAGTAAATCGGTTCTCTGGACTCCTCCAAAGGTGATCAGTGGGTTGATTTTTGGGTTTTTTTTTTTAAGCATCTCATGAACTCGTGATTTTAACACTTTGGCTATTCTTCAATTCATCGCAATTACTGTTCTTTTTGACACCCAATTGTTCCATCTTTGACAAGTGGCTCCTATGGATTGGACTTTTTAAAACAAAAACAAAGGGATTATTTATTTTTTATGAGTGTTTTCCTGAAAGCTATGAGAAAATATTGAGCCTTTTAAGGTTACATTTAAGTGAGGACAAAGACAAACCCCAGTGAGTGGGCTTGAAGGTATTATCCAAAAGAGAATAAAATTACTTATGATTGTACTTCATGAAGACTTGGCAAATGAAAGGCACCCAGTACAACAGTTACTGATGATATTTTGATTTCCCAGATGAGAACACTTTGTGAAGTCTGTAAATCTTTCAACCTGAACCAACCAGTTACCCTTTTCAAAGGAGTTTACAGTCTATTATTAAGTATAGTACTATATTATGTATGTTAAGAGTAGGTTTGGTGTTTATGATAGAACTTCAAAATAACAGAGGCTTAGAAAATGTAATTTTATTTCTCTTTATGTTAAAAAAGAAAAAGGTGATGCCAGGCTGGCATGGAGAGTCCAATGTCATTAAGACCTACGGCTTTTTCTATCTTGCATTCCATTGTCCTCAACATGCAATTTTCACCTCATGATATAAAATAGCTGCTCCAGCTCCAACCATCATATCCACATTCTAGCCAGTAGGAAGGGAAAAAAGAGAAGGAGAAGAGTATGATGACTGCTATTAAGGACATCTCCTGGAAGTAAGAGATGCTCATCACATCTGCTGTGTTCCATTGGCTAAAAAATAGTCATGTGACTGAAAAGTAGTCTTTATTCTGGCTAGCCATATGCCCCAGATAACCTTCAGGAGGTCAGTTACCCAGAAAAAAGGGAGGAAGAGATATTTGGAGAAAACAACGCTCCTTGCCTCAAGCCCAGAAAGAAAAAACTACATCGTTTGGGCAGTGTATCTCCACGCATATCTTAAAACCTCAGAATGTAGGAGTGGGAATCATTTAAAGTATCCACTTTTCCCACCTTCTTGAGTGTCTTGACTATGCCAGGGCATCCAGTATATGAAACAAAATTAAGCTGTGGTCTGCTGATTTATGTACAAAACAGAAAATTTTAGATGATTACACTCCTATACAGTAATAACGATTATTTTGTTTCATTATTCATCCCCGCCCAGTATATGCCATCTCTGCTTCCTCTGAGATTTCTTGGTTATTTACTTCATGCCAGAAGTAAGACTTTTACTTTATTTTACTTTAACCATGTACTGTTTCTAAGGCAAGGTACATGACTAGCATCCACCACTCAGAGTTTATGGGATTCAGTTCTCGAAAGGACCCTACAAGGAGACTGAGGATCAGAGAGGGTAAGTGGCTTACTCAAAGAGATACAGCTTAGTAAATGACAGAGGCAGCATTCCAACACAAGTTTCTTTGTCTCAAAGCCCAAACATGCTTTGTTTATTATGCCATTCATACTTCAATATATTTGTCTTAAGTGTTTTATGGTCCTTGTCTCTTTTAACTGTCTAACCCAGTTTGGTGATTATTCATTCAACATATTTAAAAAAATTCTTTTTTTTTAAATTTTTAATGTTTATTTATTTTTGAGAGAGAGAGAGAGAGCAAGCAGGGGAGGAGCAGAGAGAGGAGGAGACACAGAATCAGAAGCAGGGTCCAGGCTCCGAGCTGTCAGCACGGAGTCTGATGCGGGGCTCGAACCCACAAACTGTGACACCGTGACCTGAGCCAAAGTCGGAGGCTTAACCAACTAAGCCACCCAGGTGCCTCTTTTAAAGCATTCTTTCTACACACGAGGCACTGTGATGGTTGCTGAGTATATAACACCGACCAAAAACCACACATAGCCCTTACCATCATGGACCTTCTAGACTACTGAGGAAGACAATCATCAATCCAAAAGTCACCCTCCAAAATGTAAAACGACAACTGTCATAATGGGTATAAAGAGAAAGGTATAAGGTATCATCTGCGTATAATTGGTACATTTGACTTTGGAAAGCCAGGAAGGCTTTCCTGAGGAAGTGACACGCAGAATAAGACTTACAGTGTAATTTAGAGTTAAAGCAGGCAAAGCAGGGGAGAGGAGATGTTGTCAGGCAAAACGAGATGTACAAAGTGGTATAAGGAGAATTTGTGAAGGCTGGAGTGAGAACATGTGAGCAAGCTGGGAGACGAGCCTGGAGGGAAGCCAGAGAGCAGCCCTGCAATGCCTTGTGTAGGGGCACTGCTACCCCAGTTTTTCACAGCTGAAAACTGAGGCTCAGGTCTCTTGAGTAATATGCCTAGAGTCTCACAGCTAGTTAGGTACTGGAGCCAGAATTCAAACTGTGGTAGGTAGAATAATGGATCCCCTAAAGATAGCAAAGCCTAATCCCTGGAACCTATGAATGTGTAGGTTACATGACAAAGGGAAATTAAGGTAGAAGATGTAATTAAAGTTGCTAATAAACTAACCTTAAAATAAGGTGATTATTTTAGGTTATCTAGGCAGGCCCAGAGTAATCTCAAAGTTCTTAAATTTGGAAGAGGGAGACAGAAGAAGAACTTACGTTGTAGAAGATGAGAGAATTTGACCCGCTGTTGTTAGCCCTGTAGATGGAGGAATGCGGGTGGTTCTAGAAGCCGACAGGACAAGGTAACAGATCCTGCCCTTAGGGATCCTCCAGAAAGGATCACAAGCCTGCTGAAGTCCTGATCTTAGCTTGATAAAGCTCATTTTAGACTTTTGAACTACAGAAATGTAAGATAATAAATTTGTGAGCCACTAAATTTATGATGATTTGTTACAGCAGCAACAGGAAACTAAACACAAACTATGCCCATTGGCTCCAGAGCTCATGTGTCTACCCCATGTGCAACATGGCTTAATTGTTAGATCGTCTAAACCAGGAACTATAAAGATTAAACTCTAATGCTTCCTAACATTTTGACTCTCAGAATCTTCAAGTATCATTTCCAAACCATACAGCAAAGGGTATGTGTAGTTTTTACATATGCCTCTTAGTTTTGTGAATTTTGAAAGGATGTGGTTATGGCCTGTGACATCAGAGGAGAAGCTCCACATTGTTGACTGAACACTGATAGAAAGATAACATCGGAGGCAAGAGGCCTTTTAACAGCTCTCTGAAAGTCAACTGCCTCCCCAGTGCATTCCTTGCCCTGAAACTGTGTCCTTTGGCTGTGCTACAGGGTGATGCCCAAGGTGCATCACTTCTCAAGAACTGGATCATGAACAACTTTATCCTCCTAGAAGAACAGCTCATCAAGAAATCGCAACAAAAGAGAAGAACTTCTCCCTCTAACTTTAAAGTCCGCTTCTTTGTTTTAACCAAAACCAGCCTGGCGTACTTTGAGAATCGTCATGGGGTATGTGAACACTTGTGTCTTCTTTTTCTAAACAGTATTTTTTATTTAGACTAGGCTGAAGCATGAAGATATACCTAGAATAAAATAAGGGGACACAGACATGCTGGTTACGACCGCCTAAAAAGTACAATAAGAGTAATCAGAAGAGAATGTGGAGAAAAGTCCAGAGGTAGGGTTGTTATATTAGGTGATTTTAGTTCTAAAATCTGCAAAAGAGTAAGTTTAATATTTATTAATGGTTTTTTTCCTGCAAGTTTAATTTTAAAATTATAATAATTTATGTGGCAAATGCTATGATTGGATAGAATTTGAACTTCATCAGAAATACACTAGATTTTATGGAGCTTAGATGAATAACATATTAGCATTCAATGGGACCTAAGGGATGATCTAGCCCAGTTATCTTAATTTATAATGGAGGAAACTGATACTTTAAGTGACAGTTCAGTGTCAACATTTTTATGAATTTACTTCTATATGTCCCAATGGTCATTATTCACTTAATATCTTGAAATAATATTCCCTAGGCACCTAATTATCTAAAACTTGCAAGGCCCAAAAGTAAACCTCTATACCCCTTGGAAAATTTACCAGGGTTACCATGGTGTTACGCAATACAGACCAGTGGTTCTTACCCAGAAGATTACAGTTGCTTATCTAGGTCAGTCTTTTTGTATATCTAGAGATAGTCTTATATTCTTTCTACAACAGCAGTGATAATAACATCAACATGAATAATCGTAACAATATAGTTGGGTACAAAAAACACTGCATGAGGAGAAAGGAGACCAGACTCTACTTCTCTCTAGGTGATGGAGCCTGGGTAAGCGTCTCTACCTTTTGTGTCAGATTCTTCCTTTACAAAATGAAAGGTCTGGAAGTACTACCTCCTTTCTTGAAAAATTTGAGCCCCTTTTTAGCCCTTTGCAGTACATTTTCAAAGCAGGTGTGTGACATTGTACTAAATCATTGTATTAGTTTTTCTATCATTAGGGAGGTAAGGCAGGGTTTTCACCTATATTTTACTGAAGGGGAAATAACATTAGGTGCTTTATGGTTAGGAACAAAGGCATCCCCATGCCTTGTTAGGATCTGACTTAGTAGGATAAGCATGAGTTTGGGACTTTTTGAGAGCCATGCTTTGAAGTGTTCCATGAAATGGAGCCCTGAAGGAGGCCTGGCTTTGGAGCCTATGGGTGTTGCAGGCGAAATACTATCACTTCTTAGAGATTCAGACATGCTCTTCTTCAGCATTGATATCTTACTGATATCAATCAATAATCAATCAGAAGGCATAGAGAAATACTTACGTAAACGACTTGCACACAAGCATGCACTATGTATCACCTATAAATAACAAGAGCATTACACTTGTGGGAAGAAACCTTTTTAAAAAAATTCTTTAAGCCTCCAGGCACCTGGTTGGGTCAGTCAGTTAAAAGTTTGACTCTTGATTTCGACTCAGGTCATTGATCTCACAGTTAGTAAGTGGAGCCTGCTTAGGATTCTCTCTCTCTCTCTCTCTCTCTCTCTGTTTTTCAAAAATAAATAAATAAATAAATAAATAAATATTAAAAAAATTAAAGCCTCAGTCTTACCATCTGTAAAGCGGGTATGTTAACAGTACCCATGTCATGAGAACGTGGTAAAGACTAACAGAGAGAATGTATTTAGACTGAACTATTTGAAATTACCACTCGGTGGATCAAGACAGGCCAGACAGTGGCGATTTCAAATAGTTCAACTTAATACGTAAAGTACTTAGCATAAGTTCTGTCACCTAGTAAACGCCTAGTAAAAATTAGCCTTTTTTTGTATCATCATCACGTCTCGGAAGGAGCTAGCAGGGTGGCATAACATATTCATTTTCAAATGAAGGAAAACGTTCAAAGTCAAGCTAACATCAGGTTCCTGGATTCCTTCTCTTCTGTGACTAAATACAAGCCTGTGGAGAGAGACATACATTCATGCATTATGAAATGTGTGATGCTGAGGCAACCATTGCCCCTCTCGAGGTCACAGCTTCTTTTTCTCTTTTCTCATTTGGAAAATTATGTTTCTTGCCCTGTCTTAAAATACCGTGGACTTATGACATCATACAGAAAGTAATCCTTCTACCTACTCAGAAAAACATTCCATAATTTTGCAAATTAAGTATGTTTTTTTTTTCTAACTTTAAAATATCCATTTTCTAATTTTAAATATCCATGTCTAAATATCCATCCTGATTGAGCCTGTTATTTTGACACCGATTTCGCTCTGGTGTCTAGTGTTGAAATGTGTGAGTGTTTTCAGGGGAGCCGGGAAGCGCCTCAGCCTGCCGGAGCAGTGGCCCAGAAAGAAGCATAATGTTGGCAGGTGGTGGGTCGCTGGCAGGCATGCTTTCAGACACCACCCTGTGCTTGCCAAATTCGTTGCAAAGTGGTCCCTGATGCCTGGCATTCATTAACAGAGGACAATGAGATTAGGGCCCCCAGTGTGCTGATAAATGTTGAACTAGCCTACAGTGGTAGTGGCAGTGGAGAGCATCAGGCAGCTCTAATCCATAGTGTTTGCTGATTTCTCTGGTGTAAATACTCCCATCACGGCCAATTTCAAACTACTGGTGTGATGTCTACTGGCTCACAAAATTCCTCCAGATTTAGCAATCAGCCCTCATGGCCCACAGCAAGCCAACTCCAACATTCCAATGACAGCTTTGAATACAAATAGTCTCCGGAGAGGGAGTCACCAACCAAGCCACATGCTTAGTTTGCACATGACTGAAATTAGATTATTTCCAGGGGCAAAAGAGAAATGGAGGGAGGGCCTTGGGTAGTTCAAGTGAGCATGGCATGGAAGGGACAGCACAGACGGACACAAGCATCACTGATTGGTGAGGCCAGTATAGCTAGGTAGAGCTGGATTCAACTTCTGGCTTTATCACTTTCTGGATGTGGGGTCTCAGGCAAGGTCTTTGAACCTTTTTAAGCTTCTGTTTGCTATTTGTAAAGTGAGGGCCCCAATGCCTCCAGGCGATGTTGAGTATTTCATAAGGAAGGCATGTCATAAGCTCGGTACTAATGATCTTCTGAAGGACCCTCAGGAGAACTGGAAAGGTTTCCCGGTTTTAATGTCTCTGCACCTTAGGGATCAAGCGTGTTCTTTTCACCATAGTGTGGGAGCCATTACCTGTATGTGGGACAGTCAAGACCACCATTCTACTCTGGGTCTGGTTATGGGTCTCCACTTCACATGGGCTCTCCCCGTTAGCCTGCAGTCGAATCTAGCAGCAGAAACATCTCTTGGAGCATGCATCCTTCTTGAATTAAAGATGACAGGTCAGGAGATGGTCCCCCTTTCCTTGCTTTTCCTTGCACAGCAATCAAAAACACAGCGTCTGGTGTCAGACACATCTGGGTCAAAGACCAACTCCTCACTTAAAAGCTATGTAGCTTTGTGTAAGTTGCCTAAGGCTGTGTGACTCTACATTTTTTGTAATGATTAAACATTCCTGGGGCACTTGGGTGGCTCAGTCAGTGAAGCACCTGACTTCGGCTCAGATCATGATCTCGCGGTTTGTGAGTTCGAGCCCCGCGTCAGGCTCTGCGCTGACAGCTCGGAGCCCGGGGCCTGCTTCAGATTCTGCGTCTCTCCATCTCTCGGCCCCTCCCCTGCTCATGCTCTGCGTCTCTCTGTCTCTCAATAATAAAGAAACATTAAAAAAAATTTTTTTTGTAAAAATGATTAAACATTCCTTCTGGATCTTGCTTCCTTTTAATGAGAGGGAGGTTACCATTATTCTAATAATAATAGGAACTAATATTGCTGTCTACTTCTCCCCATTTTCTATGGTCACTTTCCTCGGGAAAGCCACCAGCAGCTCTCACCTGGGACTGCTACCACCTCCTAATGGTCTCCCTGCACCCACCCACTCTGCCCCAGTTGCCCCCCAACCTATTCCCCACACAGCAGCCAGCATGACACATGGTGACTGTGATCGCTTCCTGACGATCCTGACATGTCCCTGCAGAGGTTCTCCCCTTAGATCTAGAGTGGACACCAGAGTCTGTCACATGCCGTCTTCCCTCTCAGTTCGTGTCCCTTTTTCTCCCATCTCTCTGGGATCCAGCTACATAAGATTTGCTGTGACTTTAAGTCCCTCATTTTGAATGTCGCTTGCCCCGGGAAGCCTTCCTTGATTTCTCCAGACTAGGCCATCTACTCCTGTTATGCTCTGCCTTAGCAATGCCTACCCTCTCTTTGGAGCACATCCCAGACTTGTAATTACCCACTTATTAACGTGATTGCTGTGCTAATGTCACTCCCCCAGCCCACCCTCCATTAGATTATAAGCTTTATGAGAGCCAGCACCCAATTTGGTAAAGATGGCAGCATCAGTGTTTATAACAGCGCCTGGCACATACTACTCACTCATGCATTATTTGTGGAAGGAAGAAAAGGAGGGAAAGAGCAAGGACATGAGGGATAGACATACCTTTGGAGAGGTTAGAGTTTCACAAATGAACTCCTGATAGAACAAGGCTCAATTCCAAGAGTAGAGAACAAAGCAAGTTATATAGGACTTCAAAAGGAAGAGTTCTGGGTGTAAGAGTCAGCAAATAAGACTCCCCGGAGTTAGAAATTCATGTCCCAGCCTTAAAAGAGGAAGAGGAGGATTCAGGAGGTTGGAATTTTAAGAGGTGGGTCAGAGAGGCACATGCAAGAACCAGCAGGTGGGCCAGCCCTCCACCCACACCCCACTACTCTGTTCTCTTTTTTCTTCCTTCTTTCCCTGTTTCTCTTCTACAGTTAAATTCTTTGTCAATAATACTCTTAAAGCTACCTGAGCTTTTTTGCTTGAGACTTGCATCAGCCACAGTCTCTTTCCACCTCATTCCTACGTAATCCTGTTGCCTTCTGGCTGGGTTTTCACTGACACTCAAGGCTCCATACAGTTTATTATCCATGCAACACCTAGAATGAACTTTTAAAATGATCTTACAATAAATGATAAATCAGATCTTACTCTCTACTTTTAAGCCTTCCATGGCTGCTTAGAGTATTTAAGGAAATTCTCAGCTATGGCCTACAAGACTCTTCATCTGGGGGTCCTTATCTGCATTTCCTATTTCATTTCACACCACATTCCCGTTACTCACCAGGCTTCTACCACATCTGCCTTCTTCCTGAACCTTGAGCACTCCAAGCTCATGCTCACTCTAGGGACTTTGGACAGGCCAGGACTAGGGGGAGGCAACTGAGGGATACAGTTAGGGGGTGCTTGCTCTCAGAGCCTGCAAATGCAGGGTCTTTGCATTAGCTGTTCCCACTGCCAGGAACACTTCAGGTGTTTGCAGGACTGATTCTTTTTTTTTTTTTTATTAATGTTTTTTATTTATTTTTGAGACAGAGAGAGACAGAGTGTGAATGGGGGAGGGTCAGAGAGAGGGAGACACAGAATCTGAAATAGGCTCCAGGCTCTGAGCTGTCAGCACAGAGCCCGACGTGGGGCTCGAACTCACGGACCACGAGATCATGACCTGAGCCGAAGTCGGCCACTTAACCCACTGAGCCACCCAGGCGCCCCAGGACTGATTCTTTATTGTTTCCATCTCTTTAAATATTTTCCCAGGATCCTGTTTCTTTCCTTTTCTTCTCCTTTCTTTTCATTTCTTTAGCACACAGATACTTCAATATATCAGTATCTGCATGTACCTATTGGGTTTACTGATGTGCTTCCCTGTTTGTTTTCTGTCTGCGCAGCCCCTGGGATGAGAGCAGGAGGACCTTGCTCATCACTGCATCACCAATACCTAGAACAGTGCAGGGTGCATAGTACGTGGTCGATAAATACCCAATAAATGAACAAAGATCACAAAACTCAAATTGAATTCCAAAGAGCATCTGGGAGCTAAAAATGTGGGCCTTGTCTAGCTAGGCAAAGAGAAGTAAGGATCCAAGGCAAAGTATTTTGCAATTCAGGCCACTCAAGGCCAAAAACATGCGGTTTCAATGTCTACCTTAATGGATTTTCTTTGTGAACTGATTTTTGCCTTTATGATGTGATGTTGATGTTTTATGGAGAAAGCTAGTGGATGGAGAGTTTCTATTTTGGAGGCAAATACTCCCACATTAAAATTAAATTTGATTCCTACTGCTCAGGGGCTGGTGCATCCATCAACCAGCATTTCAGTAAAAATAGGCCACGGAGCAACACTATAAATGTAAGGGCTCGGTTTTTGACTCAGTCTGGGAGAAAGGTTTAACTGTAAAACACAAGAGCTCGGTTTCTTGAACTATGAGGTCTATGTAAAACAAGACATCTTCATAACAAACTCAGAAATGGGCCCCACAGAAAACTGTTTTAAAGCTCTTCTCAAGTTTTCATAGGTCAAATAGGTAAATCCTTATCTCTCCATTTTCTTACCCAACTAGTAATAAGTTATTCCACTTCATAAGTTATTAGGGCCTACTGAAGAAAATAAATCTTCCAGGACCCAATTTTCATCCAGAGGTCCGTCTGGGTTTGACTTCATGACACTATGGGGCTTCACTTAAAGTGATCCAGGGACGGAAACAGAAGCTCTGAAATGGCTTTCCATGTATCTAAAATTCCCTTTTTAGATCCGATGTCTGCTCAGTTCCTTGAAATTTCAGTAAATTTGTCAGGATTTTAATTAAATAAGAACCTGATCGAAAGTCTCGTTTGTCATATAATTCCCATTAATGTTAAGGTATTCATAAGCAAGCTCTTTGCTACATATTCCTATTTTAATATTTACAAAGTCATAGAAATTACACCTACTTGTTATAAAAATTGAAATATAGGACTTTCCCCCCCAACTACATATATTTGTGCTAAAGTTTTATTATTATCATCATCATCATCATTATCATTTTACCATAACAGAAATTCTAATTAAAAAAAAATAGTAACAATAAGTAGAAAATATACACATAAATAGTAGTCTCAAGGCAGTGGCAGTATGGAGAATCAAATCACAGAGCACATCTTTCCACTAATACTGTGGTGCTAGATATAGTTGTGTTTGATAATCAAAGAAACAACATTAGAGAAGCCACTCTCAGCAGCATCCCATTATTTTAAACCTAACACTGTATCAAGGAAATGTTTATTTTTTGGTATGTAAAGTTTCATTCATTTGTTCAGCAAGCATGTCTTGACATCTACTATGTGCCATGCTTCAGGCTACATGCCAAGAATATGGTGATAAATAACAGAGAAAAGGTGTCTGCCCTCACAAGCTTAGCTAGTAGAGAAGGCAGACAACCACAAGTACATAAATATATGGGGCAGATACAGACGGTGGTAGGTTCTGTGGAAAGACTAAGCAGGAGCTGGCGCTGAGTTGGGAAGAAGGGTAGCCAGAGAAGGAATTTATAGCCAGGCTAGGGCCTGGAGGATGAGAAAGATCTAGTGACCTGAAGAAATGAAGAAAAGCATTTCAGGCACAGGGCACGGCCAGTGTGAAGCTTGTGAAGTAGGAAAAGGCTTGGCCTGTGTACGGAACAGACAAGTGAACATACTGAGTTCAAGAGAGGGGTTCTTGCTGACATCCTATAACCTCCCTCTTCTGGGGATACTTTGTCTGGAATCCTCCTCCTACATGTCTTGGTGGAAAGGTGCTCAGGGCCAACCTGGAGCTCAGCCAGCCATTAGCAAGCAGCAAAGACCAAAAACCGATTAGAATCAGGTTGAACCCACTTTGATTAATCACAAGAGACAGAGCAGCAAATGTTCATATACTCACACTATTTTAAAAAATTAATGAAATAGTTATGCAGAAGTATTCTCTGTAACTCTTTTGTCCAAAGGCATCAATTTACAGTCTCTGTGAGAATGACCTGTGCTCTTACGTACACATAAATTTCATGTAGTTCTAATCATAATGCATGACAATTTTATATTCTACTTTTTTCATTTGTTCTTTTATAGATACATTTCTACTTATCTACATGGTCCCAAAGTAATCATTTTTTCATACATATGATTTTTTTCATGATTGAACTAGTTCACTTCATGAGAGATACTTATCTGTTACTTATCTGTTCTTATCTGTTCTACATACTTGAAAAAAATGATGAACTTGTCATCAATTCTTTGTCATCTATTCTTTGACATTCAGGTTGTTTCTGGGTATGAACATGTTTCAGTCAGAATACTGAAAAATGCTAATATACCTAACATAAACCTGTCTCCTTTTAAAAATCAGGTCCTTAGGATAGAATACTACATTTGTCATAAAATAAGATTATTTTATGGCCTCTATCATTTGCTGCTACATCATCTTACAGAGATTGAAGCAACGCATGCAGCCACCAGAAGTGACCAGAACCATTAGGGAAGACTGTGTTTCTAAGAAGGAACTTAGGAAAACCAAAGAATCCCATTGTTGTGGTGATTTTTCAAGTGCACTATTTTTATAGACTTTGAATGTTACGGTGAGAAAGGGGGAAGATACATAATTTTTTATACTATACATGGATCAAATGATTTGATATAAAGTCAGTCATATATATGTACATGAACCCACCATACATGTAGCAGGATTTAACAAGTGCCAAAAAGCTTCCTACTTTGCAAAAGATCCCCATTTTGTTGATGAGAAAGGAGAGGCTTAGAGTAGCTAAGTATCTTTTCCTAGGCCACACATCTGGGACAAACATTAAAAGTTAGATTAAATGTATTTTCAGATCTAAGCTTGTTTGGGTTTGAGGAGTCTTAGCAGCCATGGTGGCTGAGAAGAGAGAGTTGGGCCAAGGGTTCATTGGTGAGTTTCAATGAACAACACTGTATAATAGAGGTCTGGAGCAGGGCCCCCCAAGTTTACCTGAATGACAGCACAACAATATCATTGACAACAATAACTAGCATCACTGCAAGAAGACTGAACACATTCCTATGAATTTTCTCATGTAACCCTCACAGTTCTCTGCAGAAGCTAAAAGTAATATTCTGTTTTAGAGAGGAAGCAATTGAGACATGGAGAAGTTCAGAAATTTGCCCAGGGTCACAGTAGTGGTAGTAAGTGTTAAAAACAGCATCTTGCCTTGGGCTTTGGTAATTCCCTATACTTTGATCCCACTAACATATGCTTTTCTGATATCATTTTGGTTTCCCTAGTAGTATCTCCAAGAATTCTCTGCAAAACTGATACAAGCATCTTGGCCAGTCTGTTTCTCACTGCAAGGTTGTGAATTCGCCAGTCACTTGTGATTTTGCAGAGTGTGTTCCTGTCCACCGGACTCTGTGAGCTGACAAAAATGAGTTCCTGACCTTATAAACCTGAGGCTCTGCTCCTGGGGTGACCTTTGCCAAGGAAAGATGCTGTATGAACCTCAGCTCTGTTTAGTTTACTGGACTAGCCATTCATAAGTACCCCTCATTGGGCACTTTCTGAGAATAACATCCTGGGAATGTTATACCCAGAGTGATAATACAGGAAAAAGACCACCAAACAGGGCTATAAGCCAGGACCAAGGGCCCAGAAAGTGAGATCGAGGGCACTAATACCAAATGTAGCCACTTTCGCAGTCCATGCTATGGCCAATTTCATGTATAGTGACCCAATTAAGTGTTTCCCAAAGTGGGGTACCACTAGGTGCACTCTAGATGGTACATGGACAGATCTGGTTCTGACATTTTTTAATTTAATACTTATATATGTATGTTTTTTATAATTTACTTCAGAAAAAAAAGTATTTTTAAACATATGGTGGTGATTTAAAACTTCCCTTTAGAGTAAATTTGTTGAGGTGAAAAATCAATCCATTTAAATAATAACATTAAGTCCATGGTACCAGTTGGTGGAACTACACAATGGTGGAGAGCGTGTGGGTGGGTTGCAAATGGAAGATTGGAAACACAGAATCCACGGAATAGCAACATGAATCAACATTCATGATTCTTTGCTTTAAAATAGCAGACACTTAGTCTGTTCAGAGAGTGAAATGTAATAATCCCCCAGGACATTTAGAGGCACAGGTGCATCCACAAAGACCAGAGCACTTGGAAAGGTGAACATAGAAGAGACAGGCAAAAGAGATCCTCTCAGACCCCCTGCTCTACCTAGAAAGCTGTGACTCAGGGGCAAGTGAGCCTGCAACCACAAGCTGTCTGACCTCCAAATTTCTCTGAACTCCAGAGAAAGTTATTCTAATTCTTTATAAATCTCAATGACATTAGGTTAGTGCTGTTCACTTTGCTTTCATCTGTGTTGCAAATTAATATTAATGCACAAAACAGAACTGCTGGTGGAATGAACTCTTGCCCCCTTGCCTGTGTGCCTGTTGGACTTCAGCTCTCTTTATTAGTAGCCACTTTTTCAGGTCATCTTCTGCAAAATATAGACTAACTTTTAAAAAAAATTCATGGATAATACATTCACATACAGTTTTTAAAAAAACAGTTACAAAATGTTATGAAATGGCCAACTCCCACCTTTATCCTAAGCCACAGCGCTTCAGTGCCTGAAAGCAGCGAATATAATCAATTTCCTATCAGTTCTTCCAATGATACTTTATGCATACATATGTAAACACAAATCAGTATTCTTCTTGTCCTCCTTTTTATGCAATAGTAGCATACTCTATGTGACATACTTCTTAGCTTTTCTTTTGGTTGGTTAGCAATACTTCTTGAAGATCAAACCATACCTATATGCAAAGAGCTTCTTCATTCTTTTTTTTTTTTTTTAATTTTTTTTCAACGTTTATTTATTTTTTTTGGGACAGAGAGAGACAGAGCATGAACGGGGGAGGGGCAGAGAGAGGGAGACACAGAATCGGAAACAGGCTCCAGGCTCTGAGCCATCAGCCCAGAGCCTGACGCGGGGCTCGAACTCACGGACCGTGAGATCGTGACCTGGCTGAAGTCGGACGCCCAACCGACTGCGCCACCCAGGCGCCCCTCTTCATTCTTTTTTGTGGATGCATAATATTTCACTGAATGGATAAAAAGTTACCTTAATGATGGACATTCAGTCTGTTTCCAATTTTTTTTTTTTTGTCATTGCAAATGACAAGGAATGAATAACCTCATCTTTATGTCACTTTCTGTATGTCTGTAACAGGTGATTTTGCCCATCTTTAGCAATGCCTGGAAATTTTTTCATTTTCATAACTAAGGAGGGGAGTGCTACTGACATTTTTGGGTAGAGTCCAGCATGCTGCTAAGCCTTCTACAAGGCACAGGACAAACTCACAACAAAGGATTATCCAGCCTATGTTGTTAATAGTGCCAAGGTTGGGAAACCTTGGTCTATAGATAACATTTCCAGAAGTAGAATTGCTATGTCAAAGGATATTTGCATCTGTTATCTTATTGAACATGACCAAATTATTCTCCGTAGAGGTTGTGCCAATGAACATTCCCCAGGGCCACATGTGAGATGCTTGCTTTATCAAAACCTCACCAACACCATTACCATACGTTTTGATCTTTGCAAGTCTGACAGGTTTAAAAAATGGTATCTTGGTATCAATTATTTGCATTTCTGTTTTCATAGTAAGTTTGAGCCTTTTTTTCTATATTTAAGAACAATTTATATTCCTTTTCCCATTTCTTCATAATGTTGTTAATATTTTCTTTAATAATTTGTAGGAGCTCTTTATTAGCTCAGCCCTTTGTGCAGACTGGTTTTGACCTATCTTTTCATTGTCAAGAGATTTGTATCCACCTGCCAATCATTCTGGAAATCTTATTCAAATCAATCCTATCAAGAGTTTTGTCATAGGGTTCACACACAACACTTTCTGCTGCACACTTAGTCTAACCTGCTGTTCCTTCAATCAACCAATTAACAAATATTCGTTGATCATCACCTCTGTGCTAGGGTTATTTTCTGAAACGTAATGAGGTTGTTATTAATTTATATGCTTTGGCTACTGACTCTCCAATGTTTGAAAGGCATATAAAAAAATATAGTTTCAAATTCATTAAAAATCTCAAATGGCCTATTCTGGAAAGAAGGAGGGTTTTGAAAAAGCATTCACAGAACAGAGACAAAATGTGCAGAGAACCTTGAAGATTTACTTCAGCACCCACTTCTTGCTCTTGGTTTCTATATAAGTCCTTTTCTCTGCTCACTTTTGAAAACAAATTTAAACAAAAATGCTTTTGAAAGACTAGGACCACTATATCTTTATCTAACATAAACGAGACCTAGAAATTATTCCTGAAGTATTGCTTTACTTCTAAAATAAATATACCCACATAAAAGCATATGGAATCTATGAAGAAAATGGTTATCACCCAAGAAGAAGATGAGAGGGGCGCCTGGGTGGCTTAGTCGGTTGGGCGGCCAACTTCCGCTCAGGTCATGATCTCGCGGTCCGTGAGTTCGAGCCCCGCGTCGGGCTCTGTGCTGGCAGCTCAGAGCCTGGAGCCTGTTTCAGATTCTGTGTCTCCCTCTCTCTGACCCTCCCCCGTTCATGCTTTGTCTCTCTCTGTCTCAAAAATAAACAAACGTTAAAAAAAAATTAAAAAAAAAAAAAAAAGAAGATGAGAGGCCCCATCGTGAACTTGAACCTCCATGGATAAAGAAGAAAGAAGAGCAGGTAACAGGGGCTGCCTGGCTGCCACTGACTGCTAATGGGGTCAGGAGGCTACAAGGGCAAAAAGCTGCATCATTTTGCACACCCAGCATTCGATGTGTACCCCTCAGCCCTCTCCCACAGAAATCTGCAAAGTTGTAGTACAGGGTGGTGTTTTTAAATTTCTGACTGCTTTAAAATATTATTTTCACTTTTCTGCTTAGTAAATTTACATGTTCCCTGCAACAACTTCAAATATTACCGAAACATCACACTTACCCTGTCAAAGTCGGCTACAGTGCCACCCACGAGGGAGAGCCAGTGTTAGCAGGGTTCCTTCTTGTATTATTTGAGTTTTGCATTTACTATTATGCATTTTATTATTTCTCTTTCCAAAAATGCAGTGAGGCTCCATCTTTTGCTCTGCACCTGCTTTTTTCAGTTAATGTATACATTTTTGTTCCTCCATGTAGACCTCTTTGTTAACGGCTACGGGATGGATGAACCATAACTAATTTAACCATTTGTCTATGGATGAATATTTAAGGTTCTCTAGGTTTTTTTTATTGAAATAAATAAGGCCGTTATGAATTCCTTCTCCCTACACCTTGATATATTTTGAACAAATGTTCCTATAGGATAAATCCTATAAGGAAAACACATTTGTTTATATTTCAATTAACTGTTTTTAAATATAATAAATACAAGTTCGTGGTACAAAAGTAAAAGAGTATAGAAAGATATGAGGTTGAAAGAAAGCTCTCTTCCTACTGCCAAACACCAGAACTGTTCCCACAAGTATTTGCTCTTAACAGTCTCTTGTGAGAAAGTCCACTCATACTTTTAAGAAAGATCCCAAATTTCCCTCTGGAAATTGTACAAGAGTATAGTCCATTTTCTTTCTTTCTTTCTCTTTCTTTCTTTCTTTCTTTCTTTCTTTCTTTCTTTCTTTCTTTCTTTCTTTCTTTCTTCTCTCTTCTTGCTTTTTCTTCCCTTTTAGGGTAAAAGCCTCACTTTTGTTTTTCTCTTGGAGAGTCAGGGTGATATACTACGAACAAGATGGACGACTTTAAGGGTAGCTAGAGTGTTTTCCCCACAGCACAACCAGCCTCATTAAAAACCACACTGTGAAAAGCTGAGGTGAGGAAAGCCAGTTGACTCTGGTTTAGCTATGACTAAAAGGTGTTACAGAAAAGAGGAAAGGAAAGAAGGCTGGTGTGGGATGGATCAGAGTTTCCTAACTTTAAGTCAGCCCAGGAGCCTCAAAATATGCTCCCTTAATTTCAGATTCTCCCAGAATTGCAAAGATTCATGGAGGTAGGTCCAGATGAAGACAGGTTGGGATGGGGGTGGGGAGGGGAGAAGAGCCAGCAACAGCGAATCACAAATTGCACTAGTGTTTTAGAAGAAACTGGTGTTTTCCATTGAGATACTAATGATCTTTATTAGGTATTAGGCAACGTGCTGGGTACCTTTCCACACCTCAGGTCACAGTAACCCTGAGAGGCAGCTGTCAACAATCTCATTACACCTTAGGAACTAAAAGAACTAAGCCCAAAGAACTAAGCCAAGTTTGCCCCATGTTACTTGTCACTGCAGAGATTTCAAACCATGATGTTTGTGAGTTCTGAATCTCTGCTCTTCTCCCCTGCAGAGACAAGGTACCCTTTGTCATAAAAGACAGAAAGCTGAGCTGGGAAACTGGGAGCAAATTCAGGGGCTACCTTGAGCATGTGTTGCAGAGAGGATGAAACTAAAACTCAGGAAGACCCCTCAAGTCAAGTTTAGAACTGGCATTCTGCTGTGGGGGAGGCACAGGGGAATAACCCTCAAATCAGTGACTTAAGTTTCATCTCACATGACATCAATTTTAATTTCAATGGTGTCATTGCGCCATTTCACATTTGTACAATATACTACACTCTGGAAGAGGCATTGAGTAAAATATTTGAAATGCCTTGTTCAAATCATCACCAGTAAGACTTTCTAATCATAAAGAAACTCTGATAAAGGCAGTATGTGGCTAATTTTACAGTGTGATCCGGGAAAGTCTTAGATGTCTCACTCCCCCCTTTGAAAAATATTCTCTCCCCTAATGCCCAAAATTCAATTATCAAAGCTCCTTCCTGGCCTCAGTTTCTAATATCTGTCCTAATCCAAACTCCTCTGAAACAAGCCAACCTTTAATCTATCAGTGAGTTAAACCTTTGGAGAATGACCATTTGAGGAAGGTTTTGACAGGCGAGTTTGAAGAAAAGAAGAAAGCAAAAGCCCTGGAAGAGGAAATGCAACACGGTCGGGAGACCAGGAAACAGGCCCCTTTTCATTTTGCAAATAATTTGATTTTACAGATAATTTGCAAATTAAATGACTCCAAAATGTCAAAATCACCAGTATCGCCAGTTAAAAATTAATGTTGCCCTTCCCAAATGGTGGCTCCTGGTTACATATTTGCCCAAAAGAAAATCACTCCTAAAATGTAGACACAAGAGAACAAGGTCTTATTTTGGGGGGAAGCAAAGGAAAGGAAAGCGGGTAACTTAACTTGAGTGATTGGTTTGTTATGTGAATGAAGTTTATTTTGCTAGTAGGTTTATGTGGCTTTTTTATAAGTCCTCTAAGTTAGCCCAATGATTCAGGGACGATTATTATTCTCACTTTAAAAACAACAAGGCAATTGAGAAGTTGAGATACTTGCCTCAGATTGCACAGCTGGTCAGGCAGATGCAGGTCTACCGGACCTGAAAGTTCCAGTCGTCGCCCATTCTGCCTCTCCAAAGCAGAAAGCTGAAGTTCTGCTGTTTTTCAGATACCTTTCTTAGGTATCAGACACATCGCGTCTCACTGTCATACCTGCTGGACTAGCCAAACAGCCAAGGAGCCACTGTCATAGGAGTGAAGTGGAGGGAATTATTCTGAGGAAGCAGAGAATGTGCTCTCCCTCTCAAATCCAGCATAAGCATTGCACAACCAAATAGGGCACAGACAAATGTCTGCTGGGTCACAGCTTGGCGCATCGATCGTGCAATTGATTGTTCCCTGTGGGGAGTTTGGAGAATGAAAATCTCCTGTGGGAAGTTGGGGGAAGAGCAAGAGCCACGAAACACATTAGTTAAGCACTCAGGCTCTGGGGTCCTAGGCTTGGGCTTGTATCCTGCCCTCCTGCTTAGTAAGAGACTTGGCCTCTCTGAACCTCAATTTCCTCACATGCAAGGTGGGGCAATGATACTTTGCAGGATCATGGGATTAAATTGGCTCTGGCCCGTTGAGTGCCCGAGGTATAAGAAGTGCTCAAAAATGTTAATTGACCTTTCTTTTGGTTTTGTTCCCTACCTCTCTCTTTGAAACTCACAATCTAAAATTCTATTTTATACAATATATTAACATAAAAAGAAAGGGGATATAAAAGCTGCTGGCACAAGCTTGCCTTTGTGCAAATATGTGGGCACCAGCATCTTGTTGGATTCTGTTTGACACATGTCAGGTGTCCAGGGAGAAGCTTTGGAATATGAGGACACTGTAGCTTTGAACATGGCTGAGAAAAAAGACCAAGCCAAATGAGGTCCTGTGACTTTCACCCCAAGTGATATAGATGGAATGACAAGAATGAGGGCAGGTTTTACTTGGTGTCTTTCTTTCCCTGCTGGCTCTTATGTGGTTTCCTTGGAAGGGTTACCCTGGAATTTTTTCAGAAATAGCACAGTTGTTTGGGATGATTACAGGCAATCACCATTTCTCAGAGATGAAACTGTGTTTAGCTCACGGACCAGCTACTCCCCAGGACCCAGCTGGGGGGGATGCACAGCCGGTCTCTTGTTTTTCACATATCCGATCTTGAGAGATTTGAGGACAACTGACCTCAGGGCAGCCATTTAGGATGAAGAGTGAGTTTTGATGGTGAAATGTGAAATCCATTCCTACTGAAGAATAAACCTGACCTGACGGTCAGCTTACCTGACAGGCTGTTAATACACAATGCCTCTTAAAATCCTTGTTTAAAGTCAATGAATATTAAGAGATCAAAGGATATAATGTAAGGTTAGAGGAGAACACTTTCTTGGGTATCTTGAAGCTGCACTGTCCGATAATGGGGCCAGAGCCGTGTGTGGCCACTGAGCACTTGAAATGTGGCGAGTCCAAATTGAGATGTCTTGTATAATACACGATTTCAAGGACTTAGCAAAAATTAATGTAGCTCATTAATTTTTTTTATGTTGATTACACATCGAACGAATATTTTAGATATAATGAGGCAAACAAAATATGTTCTTAAAATTAATTTCATGGTTTCTTTTTTTGCTTTCTTTTAAATGTGCTACTAGAAAACTTTAAGTTACACGTATGGTTCACATTCTGCTATTATTAGGCAACACTGCTTTAGAACTCGCACACAGAACTTTTATCCCTACTTACAAATCTGGTTAATACTTACCTCCACTTTATACCCTGGTTATGATGATCCCAGGCTAGCAACAACCATTACATATCCAAAACTTTGCTACCCTGGGACTTTTGCTCTTGTTGTGAACTTTACATAGGGTACTTACCACTTACCACCACCCTCCCCACCAGACTTCATGTCTGGATCCTTTTTCAACTGTTTGATCTTTTCTCAAATGTCCTCTCTCCAGACAGGCCTCCCCTGTCCACAAGTTGGTCACCTCAACCTGTTCCATTCTCTTTATAGCACTTGTTTCATTGCCTGCTTTCTCAACAAGACTGGGAGCTCCTTTACATAGTCTACCAAGTTCATCTATTTCCTGCTCTCAGAACAGCACCTAGTTTGTAGCTGGCTCCCCAGTAAATATTTCCTGAGTAGATAAATGCATTAGCCTTATACCTGACTGAGACTGTTTAAATTGTGTTTCAAAGTGGTGCCCTTTGTTCATATCATTCTGACTGAACATCTGTTGTAGGCTTGTCGCTATGCCTTAAAGATTCGGTGATAGATGTCCTGGTTTCTCTCTCAGGGAGCACAGGACTTAGTGGGTTCCAAGGACAAACATGTCTGCAAACAGAGTTGTCATATTACTGCCATGAGCTTTTTGTTGCATTTCATTATATATACTACTAAGGAAACAATGCAATAAAGGTCAAAAAACAAGATAACCTCAAAACTGAGCCTCCCTGTTTACCCATAGCAACAGAAGGTTGTTGAAAAGGTAACTCCCTTGTGCTCTTCTGTTTTTGAAAAACAGATTAACCATTGCCAACAACTATGATTATGGGCAGGACCAAGGCATGTATTTCTGGCTGTGGAAGACTCTAAATGAGAAGATATTTTGAGCCCAAAGGACACATGTTTTCAGAGGTTTTTAAGGGAAAACTGACCTTTTAATACATCCTTAGGTTACAAAAGCAAGCTGTAGACCACTATGTGAATCAGATGCTTGTTTTTGTTTGTATATATCCTATAAATGTGTGTGGGAAAGACAAATGCATTCCAAATGGTTAAACTTGGGTACCTCAAGGTTGTGGAGAAGAGTGGAATAATATGAGACTATAAATACTTTCTTAACATACTTCCATACTATTTTACACAGATAAGTTTTATACTTGAAGAATTAAGTATTTTTTAGAAAGAAAATTTAAAAAGAAGCACCACAAAGCCTCCTTGTATTTGACAGAGGATGCTTTTCACCTCTTGACTTTTTTTTTAATCTCACTTCTGTGCCTTAGCTGCTAAAGCAAAGGCCAGCAAACAGGCTGGGTATCAAAAATTAGGAAGTGCAGACTGAGCTCTCTTCTGGAGAATTTCACGATGTCATGACTCTCTTACCATAGTTAGGATTTCCTTAACCTCTTTAGTTGGGAGAGTACCCTTTATCGAGGGCACCTATTATAAGCCAAACAATTTGTTTACATACACCCATTTTATTCCCCAAATAATATTTACAAGGTAGGCATTACTATCTTCACTTAGTGGATGTAAAAATTGAAGTACAGGAAGGTGAGATGTGTTGTCCAAGGTCACATTGCTAGTTAGAGGCTGAGCCAACTTTGCAGAGAAGGACTACAAAAACAACTAGAAAACAAGTAACAAGATGGCAATAAGTACATACCTATCAATAATAACTTAAATATAAATGGTCTAAATGCTCCAATCAAGACATAGAGGGACAGAATGGATAAAAAAATAAAACTCATCTGTATGCTGCCTACAACACTCACTTCAAAACCAAAGACACATAAAGACTGAAGGTGAAGGAATGAAAAAAGATATTCTATGCAAATGGACATGCACATACACAAAATTCCGGGGTAGCAATACTTACATTAGTCAAAATAAGACTTTAAAACAAAAATGGTAACAAGAGACAAAGCAGGACATTACACAATGATAAAGGAACCAACAATGAGTGAATATAACAATTGTAAATATCTATGTATTCAACATTGGAGCACCTAAATACATAAAGCAGTTGTTAATAGACATAAAGAGAGAAATTGACAGTAATACAATAATAGTTGGGGACCTTAGCATCCGACTTACATCAATGGATAGATCATCCAGACAGAAAATAAAGAAGAAAACAGAACTTAACTTTGAACCTAGCCCTTTCCAACTTTTGCCCAATTCACCACCATTTTTTACCTTTTTCTAAGAGATAAGGTATAACAAAGTATTTTGCAACAGTTCCATATCTGAATTAAATTCTATTCTCAATGGAAGCCTAATTCCAGGCACTTGAGAAAAGCTTCTGCTCCACAAAAACTTTTCCCTAACTAGCCTTCCTTGGAGCCTGATAGTTCACAATAGAATCTGTCCCATTGGGTAACATCCCCTGGAATCCACTTTCCAAGTACAAGGACCCTTAGAATTGAGTAACATGTTTATAGCATCATTATAAGTCATGACTGTTGCATGACCATAATGTAAATTAATTACCAAGGAAAGAAATCTAGCAAACTTCCAAGGAAATGAGACATGGGACCAGATGATGGGGCTGTGAAGAAGAGGTAGTTATAGAGCAGAGTCAGAAATGTCCTACAGAAGTGTCATTGTGGGATTGTGAATAAATAAAAGGGACCTGGAAAATCCATACGTAGAAAAGAAAGGTGCCACTGAAAGTATACATCACCATGCAGGACATGCCTGAATTCAACTACTGTGCTAATAAGGCACAAAACAGAGAAAACAGGCACATGTATAGTTGGTTTCCTATACTGCACTACCCACCCCAGCTACAAGTTCTACAAATGCCGCTGTTTGTCACAAGGTCACTGAGATATAAATAAGGTGCCTTTGCTCAATGAGTTAAAATCAGTGACCCCATTAGAGACAATTAACAGGGCAGTTTCTCCCAGGAGTTGGCTCAGAGTGTGTCTCTTAGGCACTAAGGGCCAAGAAGTAACTTCTGGATACATGGGGGATTAGTTTACAAAGCTAACGGATCTTATCTATAGAGTAGTGGATTTCTACAACCAACCTGGACAAAAATATGGTCTTCTCTCTTCTTTAAATGGAATGTGCTTTTTTTCCCCACAGAAAAAGCGCACATTGAAGGGCTCCATTGAACTCTCCCGAATCAAATGTGTTGAGATTGTGAAAAGTGACATTAGTATCCCATGCCACTATAAATATCCATTTCAGGTAAGTCCACTATGCCTGAGATTGCTAGTTTCCCATTCCTCGCATGATGGTTGAAAGTCTCAGTCATTGTAATAGAAGGTAGACCAGGGATGACTCTGATCTATAGTTAGGTCTTAGACTAAGCCAGAAGAAAGCTACTGTGTTCCTTCAATTATTGATTCACTCATTCCTCAAATCACAAAATTTTGAAAAGGTGTAATTCCTCATTTCTCTTTCTCTCATGTCTTCCCTGCCTCAACAAAAGTCCCAATTCTCTGCCCCTAAAGCAAAGAAAAAAATATCAAAGGCCCCAAGCCTAATACTCTTAAGCCTAATACCATTTACTTATGATTTGGGGCAACAGATTGCAATACTCGAGTATAATTGTTTGGAGGTTCTGGGACAAAAAGACTCAGATTTTACAATCTGAGAACTGTCTGGAGTTGTATTGTCCAATACAGTAGCCACTAGCTACAGGTGTATGTTTAATATTTAGATGTAAATTAAATTAACCAATATTGAAAATTCAGTTCCTGAGTCACACTAAGCCCACTGAATGGATGAACATTTCACATGTTTAATAGCTATGTGCTGGATAGCACAGATTATAGAATGTTTTCATCAGTGCAAGGAGTTCTACTGGACAGAGTTGGTAAAGGTTATCTCTGGTCTTTAGGTCATGACATTGTCCAAATTTGGCATCACTCTTGGCATCTATGACTCTGAAGGAGTGGATATCTCTTTGTACATTCTAGGGTACGGTTCCTCTTTGCCAATTTGAGGGGTAAATATCGCATTTTTAATGTGATATAGAAAAGGATTCTTTTCCTACTAGAAAGTTGACCTCTGTGAATTGAAATATTTAGTAATTAAAGTGAATAACATGTATTTTCCTGTCATTAAAATTCCAATTAAAAATGAGTTCATGAGAAAAAGCTGGTGAATTTCAAAGAAGATCTATAGTTTAGTTAATCATTTTGGACCAATGTCAACTTCCTGGTTTGGAAACTGCACTATGGTTCTATAATCATTAGGGAGAGGTGGGTGAAAAGAACACAGGGATCCTGTACTATTTTTGGAACTTCTTGGGTGTCTTATATTATTTCAAAATAAGAAGCTTTTAAAGTCTCAATTGCAATTTTTTTTCATCTAATATCTTACTCTTTCATATGACAGAAAGATTTTGTTAATCACTTAAAAATTAATATGAGAGGGGCTCCTGGGTGGCTGAGTCAGTTAAGCATCTGACATTGGCTCAGATCATGATCTCACAGTTTGTGGTTTCCAGTCCTGTGTTGGGCTCTGAACTGACAGCTTGGAGCCTGGGGCCTGCTTCAGACTCTGTGTCTCCTTCTCATTCTCTGTCTCTGCCTGTCCCCTTCTTGTGTTCTCTCTCTTTCTCAAAAATAAATAAATAAACATTTTTTTAAAAAATTAGTATGAGAAATAAATATGTTGTCACATGGAGAGCTTTTTCTCCAGCTATTTTAATTTAGCAATTGCTTACCGGCAACATGGAATCTCAGACAAGTAGTCTGAGCTGTGGAGATTCACCCTGTGTGAATTCAAATATTTGGATAAAAAGGACACCAGTCCCCTAATTGCCCAGATGTTTGCCTTTATGATGACAAACACCTGAGGGCCCACTCTTGACCCAGTAAGCTAGATGGGCCTGCTATCAATCATCCTGCTCTCTGGGCACACTGCTCATCTTGGACTCTGTGTACCTCCAGGTTGTGCATGACAATTACCTCCTGTATGTGTTTGCTCCAGACCGTGAGAGCCGGCAGCGCTGGGTTCTGGCCCTTAAAGAAGGTAATAACTCCCCTATGCAAATCGGTCCCTGAGATCCCTTGATCCTCTAGCAGGCTTGGACTCCGTAGTAAGATCAAGGACAGCTGACGGTCAAATATTTCTCACTTTTGGTGTTGGTGTTGGATCCCAACTTTTCACCCTGGGCCCAAGAGGCAACAATCAGTACCATGTAGGGTCGAACAAATCCAGTCTACCACCTGTTTTTATAAAGCTCCAAGCTAAGGAAGTTTTTTGTATTTTTAAATGGTCGTATGTTAAAGGATTATAGAAGTACCTCCATAATATATCGATTTTGCCTGCTGCTGAACAAAACCTAAAATATTGACCATCTGGCCCTTTAAGAAAAAGTTTGCCAACTCCTGGTCTAGTGGGAATAATAAGAGGATGGGCCCTTGAGTTAGATGACCTGAGTTTGAATCCTGGCTCTGCCACTTACTAGCCATGTGTGCGTAGGCAACTGCCTCAGCTGCTCTATGCTTCAGTTTCCCCATCTATAAAAAAGGAAAGGAGGAGGGAATGATAATAATAGTACCTGCCTCCAGAACTGCTGTGAGTAAAGCCCTCGGAACTAGCCTGGCCCATCGCTGGCACCCCATAAATGTTAGCTAACTTTAAAAGCTTTCAGATCATCAGGAATGGTATTTCTTACGGCTCACCTTGCTGGCAGCATAATTAGAACCAGCACAGCGTTTGGGTATACGTGACATGTGCAGCCAGTCTGCTAAGGTGAAAATCCCAGCTCTGCCAATTATTAGTATGTGACCTTGGGCAAGTTCCCTGACCTTCCAGTGTCTTCATTTCTACATCTACAAATTCTGACTTGTAATAATCAGACACAGGGTTATTGCAAGAAATAAATGAGTTAAGACACGGCAGACACTTAGAATGAAACGCAAAGAAAGAACTCAATTAGTAGTCCTGTTACTTAGCCTGAAGCCCTGGGTTTGCAGGAGAAGTGGGTTCAGATATTAATCTGTCTCTAAGTAGCTATTAGGACTAAGAATAAGCAAGCCATTTGGAATCTTGAGAGCCGTGATGCCTCTATCTGAAAATGAGAATAAAAATACAATTCTTATCTTCTTCCAAGTTTGTTGTCTCAAATAGGATATGAACAGACAAGTGCTGCGTAAGCTGGAGAATATTCTCAAGTCATGAGGCTCAGAATAAACACTGAGTAAAAAGTTATCAAAAGGACCCCAACTATGTTCATTGGCCATTCTCCCTCTGCGTAGGGGTTTACTCACAGGATATTAAAGCTGGAAGGAGCATTTGAGATGGTCTATCGAATTCTCCACTTTTTATATTTCTTTTTTCTTTCAGCAGGAGAACCTCTTTTTTTTTTAATCTTGCCAAAATCTAACTTTAAAGCCACAAATCTAGAAGGGATAAAAGCAAAATTCCTGTGGTTGAAGGGGGGAGAGATGAAGGGGCAGGAATCCCTCCCGCTCAGTCTTCCCATTGCCCCTTGGGCACTTCTGTGGGGCCCACTGATCCAGTCTAAGAATCTCATTGCACCGTGGGGAAAATGAGGCTCAGATGAGGGTGTTGCCCAATCTAGGGACACACAATTAACCCCAGGTCAGACAAGAACCCAGACCTGATGATGACCACATCCAACACATACTCTTCCATAAATGTACATGCTTGGGCAAAAGGCTATTTTTGTGACTATTCCAGGTACTATTCACTCAGGCTCACACATCAGGGTCCAATCTCAAGGAGTTGAGAAGTTGGTTGTCCTTGATAGAATAACCTGAAATAACTCTTCTGCTGGTGCCAATCTCTTTCAGAAACAAGGAACAATAACAGTTTGGTACCCATGTATCATCCTAACTTCTGGATGGATGGGAGGTGGAGGTGCTGTGCTCAGCTGGAGAAGCTCGCAGTGGGCTGTGCCCAGTACGATCCAACCAAGAATGGTAAGAGACTGGGAATTCCCTTTCTTCTTGTAAAATGACCGACCTCTCTAGTAGGAGGAAGTAAAAGCTCTCAGCTTCCCATCATCACGGGTGTCGAGGATTGAATACAAAATTCTGCATCTTCAGAACTGTTGGAGGGAAATCATCCGCCTCTAACACTAGTCTGTTGATCTGTTTCCACTTCAAACCTTATGTCTTTATAGCTCCTTGCTACTAAAAGTGTGGTCCTTGGACCAGTAGTGTCAACATCATCTGGAAGCTAGTTAGAAATGTAAATTCTCTGGCCCCATCCCAGGTGCCAGATCAAAATTTGTGTTTTAACAAGATACCCTGGAGATGTGTGTGCAAAGTTTGGGAAGCACTACTATATAACCCGCAAGTTAGAAAATGTGAATGGCGTGGTCTACTTAAATCTCAAGTTGTAGAGAAAGCCTCAAATGTATAGAATATTATTTATTTGTTACAGTAGCACCACATCACAGACATGCTTAATTATACCAGCTCAACTTTATACACTTGGAGGGGAAGAAAGTAAAATCAAAAGCTGTCTATTGTACTCTGTGGCTTTTCACTGCATCCCCTTCAAATTTGCCGTTTATCTCCATAACCTCAGAAAAGGAGGCCATGGCCTAAATACAAAATGAAAACAAAAGACATTGTTTCTGGTCCTTGGAGGTCCAAGGCTCTGGAACTCACGGTTGGTGTGTAACTCGGTTTTCTCTTCTGTGATGGCTCTGGGACCTGACCTTTCAATGAAGTGTAACTTCACTTGCAAGCACTTTTACACATGATGTGCTCGCATTCCTCACAGTCATCTGGGGTAGATGTGTGAGGTCACAGAAACAGAACGCCTTGAGCAGTTTGGAATGCTCAAGGTCACACAGGGAGAAGTGCTCTGTAAAGGCGTTGTTGAATAGGAATGATGGATTGTGTGAATTGTTTTGCTTCCATTCCCCCCTCTTCTCAACCTCTCTTACCCTAGCCACCTTTTCTCATCTGTCAGTTTCTTTTTTGCACTAAAACCTACTACCTCGGATTGACAACCCAAGGCGGATGTGCTAAATGTAACCCATGGCTGGGTTTTCCGTGGCTTCCTGAGTCACAGCCCCCCTTAGTACCACTTTAAAAACCACCACCTCTCACCCTCCACCTTGGGAGAGAAAGTTTAAAGTTACCAATCCCATGGCCCCAAGGAACAATATATACCTAGTTTTAGAAGTCAGTGATCTTTGGCATTACCCTATGGTCTGTACTCATAAAGAGTATTTCATAAAAAAGAAACAGAAGGGTTTATATGGGTGGAATCCATCATAATAACAAGATGGCTTGGGCTTTCCCCAGTGAGTGAAAGCCATTTCCAGAGCCAGAGATCTGGTCTCCAGATTCCTGCCAGCACTTTGCTGTGGGCTGTTGGATCAGTCACTCAGCCCCCAAGGGCCCTAATGTCCTCATCTCTCAAATGTTAGGGGAAGCTTTAGGGCTCCTAAGATGAAATAATCTCTAAGTCCCTTGTTAATTCTGAAATTCTTTGAATCTGTGTTTCCATTTTTCCATCTTCACCGTGCATTTTGCAGCTGTCCCTCTTCAGGGTACACAGCACTCCCCTCCACTGAGTGGTAGACATATGATTGAGGTGTGAGGAACATCTGAATGATGCACCAAGATGACAGTTGGAGAGAGCTGGTCATGCTGAACTCCTCCCACATGAACTCAGGCCTAACTGCCATACAGTCACTCTGCTAGTGGTCCTGCATTTGTGTTGCGACAATGGGGTTGTGGAAAGCTCTTAGCACATTTGCTGGCACTTTCTTATCTCTCAATAAATGGCAATTGCACCTACTCGTCTTTTTTATTTGTGGACAGAAGAATATGAAGCTGAAATATAGCAGCATGTATGTGTATGTCTGGAAAACAGCAGAGGTGGTTGGGTAAAAAAATGGACCCTGCTATACCCCATTCATTTCTGCAACCAGAACTGGCCCTGATGTCACTACATACCAACTTCACACAGAGGAAGAGGAAAGAAGGGAAGAGCAAGGCTGGAGGAAGAGATACCCTTGCAGAATGTTCAGGGCTGGAAGGAGACCAAGGCCACACAGCTCCTTCCCAGTGGAGCTTGGGTTAGAACATCAGTCTCTTGGTGCCCT
This sequence comes from Neofelis nebulosa, assembly GCF_028018385.1. Classification (NCBI taxonomy): domain Eukaryota; kingdom Metazoa; phylum Chordata; class Mammalia; order Carnivora; family Felidae; genus Neofelis; species Neofelis nebulosa. The sequence goes on from NC_080782.1 coordinate 49,319,640, forward strand.
GAGTTGAGTGTTGAATAGGAACCATGCTTCCTGTTACGCTTGTTTTCTTCTTCTCAGTTAATCACAAAGCCAAGTCAATACCCGACCCTGCCCGTGCTTAAAGTGTTAGCACAGGGGGTGGGTTCCCATGTCACTGTGTGGGCCTCCTTTACTCGCAATCCTGACAGTTACTGTCCAACTCAGGCAGGGATCAACTTCATGCAATGAGTCAATCTCATGCAGAGATGAGGATCTCACCACCTACTTATGGAGCCTATTCCTGTCTTATCTGTAATTATTAAATAATCCTTGAACTGAGCACAAGCCTATGTGCTGCCTCCCATGCCACACATACTCCCAGATATTTGACCTTGGTCTATTGATTCTAGGCCTGACCTTTTCAGTGCCTCAAAGGAAAAATACTGAAGGACAGAGAGGAAGAGATGAAAGGAAGGCGAGAAGAAAAGAGAGATAAAGAAGATAGGACAAAGGAGAAAAGAAGGCATAGAGGAGAGGTAAAGCGACGGAGACATGGAGACACAAACAGTTAGAGAGAGAGAGAGAGAGAGAGAGAGAGAGAGAGGTGCTGAGTGTGTGTTGTTTGGAGAAGGCAGCAAGAACACATGCTCAGAAGTGTTAATGTAACTAAAAGTAGATTCCAGCCCTCCCAAAAAATAACTCAATGACCCCTCACCTCACCCACCCTCTCCCCAAGCCCACGGCTGCCTCAAGAAGCCAGTGACTCACTGTTACCCTGAGTCACCAATTCCCACTCCGGGGTTGAGCAGGTGGTAGGTGCCTTTGTGGAGGTCTCCTGGCCCACAGAGAAGGACACAAGCCTAATGCCTCTGTAGCAACCTTTGGATTAGGCTTTTCCTGGGAATACTAAATATGAACTTCTAGAAGTTTCTGGAATCTTCTAGAAAATGAAATGGGGAACCAAGAGGCCAAAAGAGATTTAAAAAAAAAAAACTGGCTCTATAAGGCAGGTTTTCGTTTCTCTGTGTCTTATCATCTCCTTCTTTCTTGGCTCTTTTCTTCTGTTGTTCTCCCAAGGGCTGCTTTTCTCTGAAAAGCCCCCTGACTTTTCACCTCCGGTTGGGCACATTCGGTTTCATACTCATTTTCTTTTTATGTTTTTCTCATTTCAGCTTCAAAGAAGCCTCTTCCTCCTACTCCTGAAGACAACAGGGTGAGTGAGGATTTAAGCTCTGGGCATGATGGGCGCCCAGTGCTGCAACTGCCTGAATGCCATGTCCCCTTTGCATTTCCCCCCACCCCCAGATTTCTCATATCCTGGGCAAATACAGCAGGTTGTAGTAATTCAGCCGAAATGAACACCCTGGGTTTCTTGGACCTGTCTCATGGGTCAGTTTATGCGAAAGGACCACTCAGTTACTAAATCCTGAGTTCACTTTATTCACTCAACAAAAATTTATTGTACCAAACTGTGCATCCCCCCACCTGACCACTTTGGGGTACAATAACAGCTATCTATGAAAAATGTGTTCACTCCATACCTTAATTTTGATAATACTTTATATTTTTCTAAGTACTTCCATACTTTTACTATCTATTTCAAAGATATATATCTATATCTATATCTTTATGTGTGTGTGTGAGTGTACTTATATATACAGAGAAGGCCTCCTTCCCTCACTCTCCATTCTAGCCACTTCAGAGGGTTATAGTTTTATTCTCATTTTAAACCTTGGGACATCAAGTCCCAAGGGAGGTTTTGAGGCTTTTCCAAGGCCATTCAGCAACTTAGTAGGTAAGTTACTAGGCAGCAGAGCTTCTGAGATGATGGGCTTTAACTCACATGGTCGTTCTCAAAGTGTGGTTCCTGGACCAGCAGAATCAGCCTCACCTGGGAGCTTATTAGAAATGCACTGTAGATTCTCAGGCCCCACCCCACACCTACTATATTTATAACTCTGGGAGAGGGGCCCAGCCACCTACAATTTAATAAACCTCCAGGTGATTCTGTGGCACACTGAAGTGGGAGAAACACTCCTCTAATCTACTGATTTACAAGACTTAGGTGATACCAAGCCCACTCTAGGGAAGCCAGCTCTGGTTTGCAGATGGTTTTGCCCATAGTCCCACCTATGGGGTGGAGGTAGGATCTAGGCCCAGAGTACTATTGTCCATTATTATTATAAGCAGGTTTCTTACCACATGAATGTCTAACGGGACATTCAAAAGTTTTACAGTATATGGGATACTGCAGAGATTTTTGCATTCTTGGCCCTCTGCCACTAAATGTTAGCAGCACTCCTAAACCTTTGTGACATTCAAATCGCCCCCAAAGCTGTCCAAGATGCCTCCTATAGAAACGTACCACCATGGTTTTTGAACCCTGCTCTGACCTTTCTTTTCATAGTGATTGATCAATCATTTGGTCCTATAATGGGATGAATACCGTGCCATATCCCTCCTTTATCTTCAGGTGCCCTTCAATTTAACTCCTTCCTCCATTAGCTTTTCAGGTGAAAGCCTCAGTCCCAATGATTCTTATCTTCAGTACTGCAATACACCACCTCGTGAGCTCCACAGATATTGAGATTTCAAATCCTAATCTGGGCTCAGCTGGGGTGACATACAACATCACCATGACAAGCTTTTCTTTCTAAATCTCCACGATTTTTATACCATCAAAGGCTTCGATGTGAAAATAGAAACTTTGGCTTCCCAATGCCAAATCTCATCCTAGCCAGTAACCTCAATCTCTTCCATATTTACTGTCTCTCAAGACCTGCCAACCTGTAGCAAGTGTGCCCATCCTGAACTCTCACAACTGTTTGCTTTATAGTCTCTTCTTCACATCTTCACTATGTCGTCTTTTAAAAGGTACTGAGAAGTAGAGACTTAGGCAAGAGAGCCCCTAAATGGAAGAAGGGAGCCCATGTGCTATAGTAGAGAGAGCCTTAAGACTAATTCATGTGGTAACCTGGCCATATCCATTTCTTCATGTGGGCTTCAGTTTCTGCATTCTTAACAAAAGAATGGATTGAGTGATCTCTCAGAGGCATTTCAGCTCTGATAGTCTATGATCCTCCGGATCTGGACAAACCCACAAATCAAATCAGAAAGGCATGGACTGAATAACCTAGTGTTCACTGCATCACTTTCACCAAGAATATGATGCTTCCGGCAGAGAGTCTGCAACGTGCAACCAGCAGACTTGTGTGAAAAGCATGTGACTGCTTGGAATTCACTGTGGTCAGAATTCACCACACAGAATGAGAGGGCAATGAATTCCAGGTACTGAGTGCCTTTGTGTCACATTCAGCACCATAACCCTAACTCATAAAAGAAAGCCAACTAGAGAAGGCAGGTGGTTTCAGCGAATACCCAGTGGATTATAGGAATTCATGTGTTGACCTGGCCTAGATCCAGGAGCAAGTTACCATTTCAGGACTTATTGACCTGGTTCCACAATTGACCTCCTTTCTATGTCATCACTCAATTTTGTTTTCTCCTACCTTCAGCGATCACTCCAGGAACCTGAAGAAACCCTTGTCATTGCCTTGTATGACTACCAAACGAACGACCCACAGGAACTTACGTTACAACGCAATGAGGAATACTACCTGCTGGACAGTTCCGAGATTCACTGGTGGAGAGTGCAGGACAGGAATGGGTAAGGCATCTTTGTGGTTGTTGTCCCAGTGCTTGGGGTGAGGTGGGGATACAGAAAACACTGGGACAATTTGTCCTGCTTCTGTCAGCAGGCCTGCTGCACTGAGTTAGGAGAGGAAAGCAGAGGTAGAAGGAAGGGGAAGGAAGAAGTGGTTGAGAGAGGTTTTTCTACTTCTCAGAAGTGCCAGAGACAGTCACTTGCTATGCTCCCTTATTAAGCACCCCCAGCCCCCAAGCCCATCTAAAAATTCCCCGGGTTTTTTCACTGACATCCACAGAGTAGGAGATTGGCAGCTTGTTCCACATGGAAGCACTATTGTTCTTGAGTGTTCAGATGAGACTGAAGGTACATCCCATTGTGAAGTGTCTGTTTTCGGTGAAAAGAAAAGGCGTATAGAGATGGTACAGATTGGTGGTTATATTAAAAGGCATCAGGAAGAAGATACTAAAGAGTTAGCTACACCAACTGTCTCAACTAGCCATATAAATGATCCATGGAGAAAGTTAAGTTGTGCAAAGACCAAATGCCCACTATGAGACTTTTGAAGGGAAAAAAAACTTATGAGCTCTTCTCTGATCTGAAATACAACAAAATTGCTGTTTTAACCTTCAGAATGCTCTGAGATGTACATGACTTAGATACTAGTGCTTAGTTTTAAGGCATCAGATCCATGCTGCTTTATGAAGGCTTTAGGTTTTCCTTTTAATATGTCAGAGGTACTTACCCAAGCCCTGGAATATTCTCCAGACTATGATTTCAATGATTGCACAAATCCAATACAAAAGTGTACCATAATTTAGCAAATTCCCTTGTTAGGCACTCAGATTGTTTCCAATATTTTGCAAATATTAACTACCCTGCAATGAACATCATTGCATATTAATATCAGGGGTTTATATATTTTTAAAGTACGAAGTTATTACTGACAAAAAATATAGAAAAAGAAAAAGAAAACACTCCATCACTGCAATATTTGGATGGCCTAGATTTATGTTTTATTTTTTTAAATAAAAGTAGAGAGAAATATAGATGAAAAATAAGCCACCCCTCCATTTGTCCCCATGTCAATTCCAAAAGTAACACTATCAACAGTTTCTTGTATATCCCAGACAAAAAAGTTATACATACACAAATGCATCCTTTTTTCATTTGCACTAAGGTGATTGATTCTGCTCTTCACCTTGCTTTTAACCTTCAGTAATATATCTTGGAGATCGTTTCATTTCAGCAGATAGAAATCTACCCTATTTTTAAAATAATCGCATGGTTTTGGAAGGTATGCTTATATGGTAAGTACTTGAATAATCTGAAATGGTGGGACATCTAGTTTCTGGGCATTTGTTTTCTTTGTTATATTTTTTTAAGTTTATTTATTTTTGAGAGAGAGAGAGAGAAACAAAGAAAGAGAGAGGGAGAGAAAGAGAGAATCAGAAGCAGGCTCCATGCTGACCGCGCGGAGCCTGATGTGGGACTCGATCCCACCACTGTGAGATCATGACCTGAGCCAAAACCAAGAGTTGGATGCTCAACCGACTGAGCCACCCAGGTGCCCATCTTTGTTTGTTATCTTAAACAAGTCCTCAGTGAAGAACTCGTATTGCTCATACTCATGTTTCTGGGCAATATTTTGAAAAAAAAAATGCAAATATACGTATTTTTTGAAAATATATTTTTCTTTTGAAAAAATATGTATTTCATATTTCTAATTATGGAACTGTTGACTCAGAGTAGGTCTCAATTTTGATAGATAATTCCCTCAGAAAGGTTGCCCCACTTACATTGCCACTACCCACCAATAGGGTGTGGGAGTGTCAACACTAGGTATCGCTAACCTTAAAAAAAAAAAAAAAAAAAAAAAAAAAAGCTAATCTGATGAGTTCAAAAAGAGGCACACAAATATCTTTAGGGTTAAGGCTTTACTGTTTACATGCACCAAAACTTTCTTTGTCAAAGCACCTTCTCTTTAAGTATCCTTTTTGATGCCACTGCAGGGGGAGTGAGGAAGGGGTGTAAAATATAGTTAGCTCAAGAACTGCGATGTGCCCTGGGAGACAGTGTTGCTTGCTAGCTGGGAAGAGACCCCAAAGCACTTCATGTGGAACCTCCCTCTCTAGCTGACTTGTGTAGGCAAGTGAGGCCCGGCCACAACACCTTCTCTTTGCCTATTATAAGGAGGCTCATATCAGAAACAGGTTTAAGACAGTCCGTTTCTACAGACACTAGAGGAATTTACTCAGAAATTCACTCCCTCAATCAACTGGCATTTATTTAGCACACCTGATGTGCCAGGAAATCTCTTCTCCTAGGTTGCATTTCCCCAAATGACAGCTTACCCTTTGCTCAGTGGCCTTTGGAAATGCTCAGCTCTGCACTTCAAAGGCCATCAAAGAGGACACCCTAGAGTCTAACTGGTGTTTTGGGAATTTCCCCAGTGTGCTTTGTAATAGTGCAGTATAGTGGAAAGTACGCAAGATCGGGAGACAGAAGACTTGGACCTCAGCATCAGCTGGTCTTGCTGTATGTCTTTGGAAAAGGCGCTTAACCTCTGCGGATCCATTTCCTTCTGTGTAAAATGCAGACGATAATGTCAGCTCTGTCTATCTCACATTGTTGAGGAAATTAATGAGATGATAAACGCGAAAGCTGCTTTGCAAATTCTACATCCACATCCACGTGAAGAGAATTATCATTTGGGATACTATTAGCACATAATATTATGTGGCTGGCATATTAGAACACAGTTATTCTATTTCAGAGTAAAAATGGTATTTGACCTATTCATATAATTGTAAACATATGGTGTGGCAAAACCAGACATAATTAAGAGGGATTTGAAAAGATAGATAGAAGAGAAATAGCAAATTTTAGAATGACTTGAATTCCATCAATTGGCCCAGACTGCCTTGAGCACCACATTAAGGATGATTCTGAAGCTGGATGTTCAATTCTCCGAAGGAAGCATGCCATGATTGACTAGCAGTGTCAGCCATGGGCACAAGATATGAGATAATCATCCCATATTTGACATCCCTGTTCTTGATATCTTCACTCCCCAAAACGATTCTGTGAAATAGATTACACATTCCCCAGTAAACATAATCACTAAATTGAAAAATGCCTTTGTTATACAAAAATTAAAATACTTTATGAAGTAAAGAGCAAGAAACTCTTAGGCATCTTTTTATAGACTGTCAGACTCTAGAGGAATTTTATGTGCAATCTAGGTCCCTCATTTTACACTTAGAGAGCCAGAGGCCCAGAGAGTGGAAGAAACATTGTTTTCACCTTGTAGCATTAAATGCAATAATATATGTGAAATTATTTTGAAAAATACAAAGTTATGCACAGATGTAAAGTATTTTGAGGTGCCGATTGGTCTCTTTATCCACCATGTCTTTGTTTATGCACAAATATGTATTCCTGCTCAAAAGAAAGTCCCACCTCCAAATCCAGCGTGACTTTATTCTTTTTTCTCGTGTTTTACCATTTGTGTCTGAAGGAGTTGAATTAACAAAAAAAACATTAGGGAGTCCTTGAATTAAAAGCTTATGATGCTGAGTGGCAGTATCTTTTGGGACCTGTGGTTGGAAAATGATTTTTTATATTTTAATTATTTTGGTTTCCTGACTATATAAAATTGAAGCACTAAAGTGGAAAAAATACTGATTATCACACCCCCCCCCAAAAAAAAACTGTTTCCTTAGAGAAAATAGAGACCTTTTTCCATCAGAGGAAATTTCACAATGAGGAGAGCAACAAACATCTTTTTAAGTAAAATAGCCACTTTTTATTTACTATTGTTCAGGGGAGCCTGTGTGGCTCAGTCCATGAAGCATCTGACTTTGGCTTAGGTCATGATTTTGAGGTTTGTGAGTTCGAGTCCCACATCAGTCTCTGTGCTGACAGCTCAGAGCCTGGAGCTTGCTTCATATTCTGTGTCTCCCTCTCTCTCTCTGCCTCTCTCCTGCTCATGCTCTCTCTCTCTCCTTCAAAAATAAACATAAAAAATTTTTATTTATTATGATTCATATTTTAATGGTGAAATTTATTGCCTTTAACAGATAGCAAATTGTTGGTTTTTTTAGCCATTCTTTTATTCTAAAACTTTAAATTGTCTTATGAATGCCAAATAATGCAAGAATCCCCTACCTTAAAAGACTTTTAGTGGATTGAATAACCTATAAAATGGAGAAGTGAAAATTAGTCCTATAATGGTCTAAACACTAATTTCCCTCTTAACAGGCATGAAGGATATGTACCAAGCAGTTATCTGGTGGAAAAGTCTCCAAATAGCCTGGAAACCTATGAGTAAGATATTTTATTTGTTTTCTAAAAACATGGTACTAAAGTCCTCCTTAGATTAGGAGTAAATTACTAGTTGATTGTAAAAGTACCAGGATTTTTTTCCTTCTTGTACTTTGATCCCTAAATACACAGTAGAGGAACACTCTAAATAGGAGAAGGGGAAGATATATGCACTCACCTCCCCTTTTATCAAAGAGATGATTCTAAGATACCTATGAAGATTGTGGTGAAAGGAAAAGATTCTTCCAGGAATCTTGGTCTTACTTAAGGAGAAAAAAAATACTATGAAGACTGGATCAAATACAAACTTACTTAAAACATGCTCTAAGACAATACTTCCAATACCAAAATAACAGACAAATGGGTATTAAATATCTGCTTAGCTTGTATTGTTTATTTCAAGCCATTGTTTATAGAAGGGTTCACATGAATATAATTTTAACAGAACTACTTGACATTTAATAAAACCCAATTGTAGTGGATACCACGTATGTATATTCCCTTGCTCAGCTGCTGAAAGGCCCAGAAGCAACAGCACTACAGCAACATTGTGTTCACAGATCCTCCTTTCTAAATAACATTGCCCACTAAAATGGAGTTCTTGGAAAAATGGCTGGGGATTCAGAGTTGATGCAGGGAAAGAACAGGATGAACTTGGAACACCTTGCACCCAAAAGTAAAGAATTATTGCCCCCCCCAAATATTTTAATCGTGTGGATGTGTCAAGTGGGCACAGAAGTCAGCTTAAAATTGTTCCTTCTGCACAAATCTGAGACGATTTGAGTATCAAAATAAATAATGACAGTAATAGATTATAATCCATCGATAAAATAAGAATAACAAATAGCTTGATAAGTAAATAAATAAACAAATAAATAAATAGAATGCCAGCTAATGAATGTTCAAGGTAAGATCACGTTTAAAAATCACCATTTGTAACTCAAAGTATCAACTAATTCAGGCAAGAATCATCAATGAATATCACAACTAGGGAGGCGAAAGTTTGATATTTAAATAGTTTCAAAGTATGTTCTCACAAATCACTCATCAGCAATAAAGTGGGAATAGCTGGTAGGCCCTCATTTTAACCAAGTGATCAAAGTTCACATCAACAACAGGGCAAACAGACATCCCGGGTCTCCTGATGTGACGCACTGAGAAGGACACAACATCACTTCTGTGATATTCCCACCCAAACATGCCTAATTTGAATTTCATCACGAAGAAATAAGAGACAACTCCAAATTGCAAGATATTCTACAAAATAACTGGCCTGTGCTCTTCAAAAATGTTAATATCATAAAAGACACAAAAGGCTGAGAAATTGGTTCATATTGAAGGAGCTTAAGGAGATGAGTACTGACTAATGCACTAGTAATCCTGGATTGGATCTTGAGTAATTAAAAAAAAAATGATAGAGACAAAATGTATCATTGGAACATCCAGTGAGATTTGAATAGAGTCTAAAATGAGGTAACAGTAGTGTGCCAATGTTAAATTTCCTGATTTAGGCAATTGTACTATGTTCATATACACATATATTCCACATCTTAGAAATAAATACATACTGAAGTCTTTGTAAAGTTTATTCTCAAGTGGCTCAGAAAAAAATATATATCTATTCACAGGGAATGGTAAAGCAAATATGGAAAATGTCAATATTAGTTCATCTGGGTCAAGTGTATAGGGAGTTCTTTTATAGTATTTTTATAGCTTTTCTATACATTTGAAATCATGTAAAAATAAAAAAAAATGTTGAAGTCCTCACTAAATGTATGATACCAGGGTTGAAGAACATTAGCTAATGAAGACTTCTATTAACACATTTGGGCTCTTATTAGTTCGTATGTGGTCAAGTTATGTGTTGCTGAAATTCTAATAGACTCTGCAATGAAGAGCGATCATTTTCTGAAGAGTCTCTCAACCTGAGACTGGTTTTGATCAAGTATGTGTTAGTAGCCCCTCTCTCAGCCAACAGAAGAGTCATCAGTTCCAAGAACACTTGAGCTGCAATGAAGCATATATGAAATATGCCTAAATAAAATTCTTTCAATTTTTTTATAGTCAATGCCTTTAGGACAAAATAGGTATTCATTTCAAATGATCACTGGGCTGGGAAGTTTTGTTTGTTTTTTGCTTTTAATCAAAATCTCATCCTTTATGATAGAGGGGGCAAACTCAAAATTCCAACAGAGTATAAAGCAATAGGGAATGGTGGAACCCAGGGGAAATAAAAAGGTGTATTCCTCCTCCTGAAGGTATTTTAAGTCATTAAAAAAAAAACAACACTATACTATACAAACAAAACAGTCTGTGAGCCCTATTTATTCTACATACTATCAGTTTGCATTTTCAGATTATGGAATTGCAGCTAGGGAATAAAATGACTCCCAAACATCCAGTCATTTAGAAGTATATATCTGTGTATATTTAAAATACCCAGTATGAGGGTGTTGTATGGAAACCAATTTGACAATAAATTTCATATTAGAAAATAAATAAATAAATAAATATTCTGTCTTCCTGAAAAAAAAGTTCAAATGATCTCAAAAAAATAAAAATAAATAAAAATAAAATACCCAGTATGATAATTTTTTATCCTTGCACTTAATATTGTCTACTTTCAGGGGATATCTGCATAAGAACTCAAAAATGTACCATCTGGGAACATAATCATGGGCTGTGAAATCCATTGATTGGCTTCAGGTTTCCTGCCCTGACTTGAGGGCATGACCTTGGGCAAGTTTCCCCACCAGGCTGGATCTCAGATCCCTTTTTCTTAAAATGAAGGGTCAGACAGATGAAGGAGGCACTCTTGCTGCCCTTCCCTCCCGGTGCCTGAACTCAGGGTAGAAATCCCTTTTAGATAGTGACACACTTACATACTGAGCTCAGGTGCACATCTTTAGGCAGCTGTGATGAACTGATCAGAGCTTGCACATGAGATGAAGCCTATTTGCCATCCCTCAACTAGTTAAGTTACAAGAGCTGATGTATAAAATCAGCTGATGTATAAAATACCATTCTGTTGTATGATATTCAAAAGCTCAAGTAGGGAACCCTGGGTGTCTCAGTGGGTTAAGCATCCCACTCTTCATTTCAGCTCAGGTCATGATCTCACAGTCATGAGATGGAACCTTGTGTCAAGCCCCACATCAAGCCCCACATCCATGCTGGGCATGGACCCTGCTCGAGATTCTCTCTCTCCCTCTTTCTCTGCCCCTCCCCCGTTTGCTCACATGCACATGTGCACACATGTGCTCTCTCTCACTTACTGTATTTTATTTTATTTTTTTTAAACTTTTTTTTTTAACGTTTATTTATGAGACCGAGAGAGACAGAGCATGAACAGGAGAGGGTCAGAGAGAGGGAGACACAGAATCTGAAACAGGCTCCAGGCTCTGAGCTGTCAGCACAGAGCCCGACGCGGGGCTCGAACTCACGGACCACGAGATCATGACCTGAGCCGAAGTTGGCTGCTTAACCAACTGAGCCACCCAGGAGCCCCTCACTTACTGTATTTAAAAAAAAAAAGGCTCAGATGGGTCCACTAATTCCCATATTCTGACTACTTTTTATGTTTTAAATTTTTTAAATGTCTATTTATTTATTTTGAGAGAGAGAGAGAGAGCAGAGGAGGAGGGGAGAGAGAGGGAGAGAGAAAATACCAAGCAGGCTCCATGCTATCGGCACAGAGTCCAATGTAGGGTTAGATCTCACAAATGGTGAGATCATGACCTGAGCTGAAATCACCAACTGAGCCACTCAGGTGCCCCTGTGGCTACTTTCTAGTAGACAAGAAGTTTGGTGAGTAGTGTTCCTTCCCATCTAAAAGTTCTCTCCTCTGAAATTTATACTATTCAAAATTGATTGTTAACTGATGACCATTCTATTTCCTCTTATCTCATAAATGGCCAGAGAGGCCAGGATGTGACTCAAGTATTAACAGCAAAATTCAAAAACTTCATCCCTAAAAATCGTTCATATTCTTTTTACCACTTTTCAGTTTTTTTCACCAGACTCCAAAATTATACAAGTAATTACTTTGCAGAAGATTTTGAAAATAGGTCTAAAAGAGGAAAATATTACAATTATTTTACAAGGCTAAACTTTCAAATTTGTACTCAATTGTTATAGTTGTCCTAGCATCATCCTACTTATAACCATCCACTAACTTATGAAATAGAGAAGATAAAGTTTTTATAAAACTTTCTTATGGAAAATTTCCAACATGCATAAAAATAGAATAATATAATGGACCTCCATTATACCCAAAACCCAGCTTCAAAAATTATCTCTATTTTACCAATTCTAATTCATTTGTTCCCTTCCAGTTAAACATTTTATTACCCAGATATGGTGCATACCTTTGTTTTTAAGTTTGAATGCAGTAGTACAAATAGAAAATGACCAAATCATTTTCTAGAATTAATTATCTTTTACAAGCAAATAATTTTTAAACATTTAAGTGTCATTGACATATGACTTTTTCCTGCTTTCAGGTGGTACAATAAGAGTATCAGCCGAGACAAAGCTGAAAAACTTCTTTTGGACACAGTAAGTCTCCTTGATCTGCCTTTGACTTAAAATAAAATGAATTGTGCTTTTTTTTTCAGCCATACTATAGTTTATGCCAATGTAGTAAGTTGATATATTAGATTAACAGTGATTTTCATGTTCAGTGAAAATATTCTGGGGATTTATAGAAACTAGCATACAACAGGATAAGAAACCTATGGAGGGTCTCATGTCTTGGTATTGACATGCAACTGTCATGACAAATATAGTGGCCTTTCTGTCTGTGATGGGGAGCCATGGGGCTAGTTTTCCTTGCCTGCTTCTCTGGCGAGGTCAGGGGTGGCAGTGACTTACATGCTACTTGGTTGGGCTGTAGCCCAGGAGAAATACATCACTTCTTTTAATTTATTTTTATGCATCAGTTCTTAAGAGCCATGCAGTGTGGATAGCAGGACTGATCTTGCCCAAGGATGTCAGAATCAAGGGAGCAAGAGATGAGAAGAGAGAAAGCATGGTGTGGTGGGAAAAGTAAATGTCCTAATCGCTGTTCTGTCACCAACACAGTCTATGGCTTTGGGAATGTTTCTTCCTCCTGGGTCTTAGCTTCTCAATGAGTACAAAACAAGAGTTGGACTAAATCAGCAATGACTTAGCCAGGATTCATACTGTTACCCTTTGCTCCTGATCTTATGTAACACTGTTGATCACAGTCCATGGCTTTGAGATCCTTCTCAACACAGTGCTCTAGGCAGCTGCCATCAGTTGATTGGCACTCAAGGTGAACCCTCTCTTCCTGGACCAGGAGGTTATTTGTTACTCTGTGCCAGTGCTTCTCAAATACCTGTGTTGATGGATCACTTTTTGCGGTTGTTTTTCAATTTCCAATTTGTCACAGGCTTACATCGTGTAAAATAAATAAAAATGAACTACTAGAAAAAAATAAAGAAGCAAGGACACAAAACCTGCAAGTTTAATTTTTTATTAGTCTTTGATTTATTAGACAAAAAATTAGTCTGAGTGCTGTAAAAAATGTCTAACCGCTTTCTCTCAATTTCCCTTTCTGTCTGGTGGTGGGGCAGCAAATATCTGCCAACTGGCACCCAACTGCAGACCACACTTTGAGTAGCACTTAAAACTGCACATTTATAGCTCTTTCAGAGAAACCAAATGTATGGAAGTATTGAGAAAAAAAGTCTTCCACAGAGCAATCAATTAATTTACCAGCATATATGCCTAAAGCAGTGGTTCTCGGGCCTGTCTGCACATTAGAATCACATGGGAAACATTTTTTTTAAATACCAATGCCCAAGCCCCACACCAGATGGATTAAATCAGAATATCTAGTTGGTAGGATCTAAGCATTAATAATTCAGAGAAAAATCTCTCCAAAAGAGTCTAATATTCAGACATTAATGACCCGTGCCCAACACTAGTCTTACCGATGAGACCAGCAAACTGTAGGTATGTGTTGTTGGAAGCATTAGTCTCCCTGTGCCAAAATGTCAACCCTATCCCTGCCATTGTACCTTATTTTCTAGTTTGTGTTTGAAGGTTTTCCTATCTGTAAGAAATTTAAATTAAACTGCAAATCTCTCCTGCACGGGATGAAGGTGGGGTGACCAACTCATCCTGGTTGGTCCTGGGACCGTCCCAGTTTTAAAACTGAGAGTCCTGTGCCCAGAAATCCCAGCCTCCCCTCAGTCCTGGACAAACTGGGACAGCTGGTTACCCAAACTGGCAGCCACTATTTGCCCAGTTAGTGATGAGACTTAGAGAAGGAGACCTGGGAAGGTGCCAGGAAGGGAATGAAAGTCTGTGATGGGAAGGTGGAGGGTTAATAAATATTGTTAAAGATTAGTTTAAAGGCATGCAGTTTATTATTGGCATGCAATTTACTTTTGTAGAAGGGGAAACTGGTGACAGATTGATTCATTCCATCAAAGGCAAAAATAGAATTTCTGTAAGAGGAAAAGGGGAGGGGAGAAGGAAAAACCCATCGTCATACTGGGGAGCAGTGAACTTCATCTTCTTCGGGTAAGTTGCCGATTAGCAAGCTGCTAGCAAAGAGGACAAGGTGAGATGTTCTGCTCTTGGGCAGCTTGCTCTCATCAAAGAGAGCAAGTTCAGTTGTTTACGGATTTCTCAAAAGACTGTGTGCTTACCAGTGAGGGACACAACAGACAGCCTGCACTATGTCATCTGTCTCCGTTAGCAGCCCTCTCAGCTTCGGCGTGTGTGCACCATTTCCTTCATTAGGATATCTGGCTATAAACTCAAGTACCTTACCATTTTGCTGAGCACAGGACTAAGCACTTAGGGGTGTTTGAGATAGGATCTTTGACCTCGACAAGCTTTAGGCTGTACTGAAAAAGAAGACAAACTGAAGAGTCAGAGGACAATCCAAGATAAACTATGAGCATGAGGCAGGCTGGCAGTGGCCTCAGAGTTCAGAGACGACTCTGAAGAGTCAGATCTCATGGGGGGAAAGAGGAATTGATCTGAGTCATTACTGGACCCTGCTTTCTCCTTGGTTCCACATCAACTCTGCACTTCATGATTTCCTGTGGTCCCCAGTAGACCACGCATTAGAACCACTGGGAAACTTAAAAATCCAGAATCCCAGGCCCCCACCCAGACCTACAGAATCAGAATCACCAGAGTCAGTTCCTGGGAATCCGTATTGTTTTCTAGCCAAACTTATGATGCGTATGCAGCGGGCTCAGCTCCTACTTCAGCCAAGCTATGTTATTGGATAACATAGCAAAACCTGACCGATAAGAACTAATTGAAAGGATTGCAAAATTAATTAAAAACCTGAATTATATGGAGTTTAAAAAAGTGCAGTTTTGTTATTTTCAATCACACATTGGTTAATGAAGTGTTACCCATGGAGCCCTTGAAACAGCCCACATTTAATGACAAGCTGAAGAGGTTTCCTGTTCGACAGCAGTTCCTTGGAGACACTTAAATACATTTTGCTTTCTGGGGCAGTTGAAACATTCCTGCGTGCTAATATTCTGAACTACTTTACCAAATCCTCTTTGCCTTCTTAGGTAATATAAGGGCAAACATCAGTGGGTCCCTGTATTGTCGGCTGCTTGAAACAATAGCAGAATTGTTTCGTGGGTGTGTTTAGTATCTCTGTTATCTGAACACGTGTAGGACCCTTAAGAGATGGATTGATAGATTTTTATCAACTAGAGCTCCTAATGTACTGCCCCATCCACAGTTATCCACTAGAATAGAAAGGCTTTATCTTGTTCCCACTGCACCTAGAAACCCAAACTGTATTTATGACAAAGTAGTTACTCCACAAATATGTGTTGAATAAATAAATACATTAAATGCTTAAAAAAATGTTTTTAAATTAACAACTATGCTTAAAGAGAAACTGGCTGATCAAGAGCATCACTGGGGGTTCTTTATAGAAATACAGATTCCAAACTCTAGGTCTCACCAACCAGAACCTCTGGAGGTGGCACCCAGGTGATTCTGGAAGTTACCCAAGTTTAGGAACTACAGAAAAGCATTTCCTACACCATCCTATCCATTCATCAGATAACACCTCCTCTAAGAAGCTTCTCATGCTTTCCATCTCCCTGGCCATGGAACATGGTTGTCTGTCCTTTGAACCTTTCTGGTGCAATATCATTACTTCTCCAGTGGCACTGTTCTTACTCTCTCTTGGGCCTCAGCAGTTTACCTTCTGTCTTAACCCATTTAGTTAGAGAGTAAATTCCTCGCAAGCAGGGATTTCATGGCTTACAGCATCTCACACGTGTGTTGGAGGAATTAATACCTCCAACAGACAGAATACCATAGCATATGACAACAATGGCTAATGATAGCCCTAATAGTCATTGTTCTGGTATATTCCACGAATGGCTCTATACACTTTAATTCTCCCAACAACCTTACAAAGGGAATCTTACAGATGAGGAAACTGAAGCTTATACATTTAAACAGGAAACAGCTGGAATTCACAGAATTATAGACTGGTAGAGTAAGAATTCCCTTTGAAGAACATCTGTGTTACAAAAGAGTAAACTGAGGCCACGTTCAGAGTGTGAATCAGCGGCATAGTTCTGGACTAGAGGAGGGGTGCGTCTTCACACATATACATGCACACACACACACACACACACAGTTAACAAGAGAATATATGAGCTAAGTTCTATTCTCCCATCCCATAATTCCCATCCATATATTTCACCATCTCCATGGCTTTTTCCCCTATTGTTGCCTCTTTGAAAATTAGTAAAAGGTAAACTGAAACCTTAAAAATGTCCCAAGGGAACAAGGGCCCCTCTTCTGGCTAAACTGTACAAGTCAGTGCCCCCTTTGCATGATGGTGATATGAACAAAGACCCTTTACAGTGTTCTTAGTGGTTGTGACTTCCTTTGAGCCCTTTGCAGGAAGTAAGTGGTAAGGCACATGCTGGATGCCTCATTTTCCTCAGAACTCTAGACTGCCTCAGCCCCAGATGAGAGTTTCCTGTCGCCCTCACTGAATGCCACCTAGAGCAAGTATGATGGGGGAAGAGCTCTGAACCTCCCCTGCTTAGCCGAGCTGCCTGCAAACATTACCTCCCCTTTTTCTCACGTCTATGGATTACTCTTGTTCACAGCTGGGCCCCACTCTGATTAGTTTTGTTTTGTTTTAAAAAAAATAATGGCTTCTTTGGGAGAATAAGAACAACAACAAAACATTACTAATTAAATAGAAGAGATGTTCACGTTCCCCTCTTCACAGACATTTGATAAATGTCTGGGGGTTTTTTGGTCTCTTTCTTCCCCTTTTAGAATAAGATATGCAGATAAAATCTTCCTCTGCTGAAGTTTTGTTCCTTCCTGCCTTGAGTTTAACCCATCCCATTCTAATGAGGCAAGAGCAAAAGCTTCATTATTTGATAAAAGGGGAAATCTCTGAAGATAAGCTATGCTACATGTAATGCATGGACGAATATCACAAACATGATATTGATCAAAAGAAGCCAGACACAGGTGCACCATTCACAGTAGCCGTAAGGTGGACACAGCCCAAATGTCCATCTATTGATGAACAGGTAAACAAAATGTGATACATCCGTACGATGGAATATTATTCAGCCATAAAAAGGAATGGAGGACTGATACATGCTACAACTTGGATAAATCTTGGAAAACAACATGCTACCTGTGAGGATCCAGGCACAAAAGACCACATATTATATTATTTCATTTACATGAAAGGCCTAGAGCAGGCAAATCTATGGAAACAGAAAGCATATTAGTGTGGCCAGGGTGCAAATAGAAGTATATTTTGAGAGTAATGAAAATGTTCTAAAATTGGATTGTAGTGATGGTGACACAACTCTGTAAATTTACTAAATATCATTGGATTGTACACTTGAAACGGGAGAATGTCATGGTATGTAAATTATGCCTCAAAAGCTAGTTTTATTTATTTATTTATTTATTTATTTGTTTATAAAAGATCTTTTATTTATTTTATCTTATTTTTTATTTTAGAGAGAGAGAGAGAGAGAGCAGGAGAGAGAGGCTGAGGGAAAGAGAGAGAATCTTAAGCAGGCTACACACTCAGTTTTACTACTGTTTAAAGATAGAGACTACTCATCAGGATATTACAAATAGGAGCTACAGGTTCAGCTAAGTCAGTGGAGCCCAAACCTGCAAGTCGGTAAGAATTGCACAGCAGGGGCCTTTGGGTGGCTCAGTCATGTAAATGTCTGACTCTTGATTTTAGCTCAAGTCATGATCTCCTGGTTCATGGGATCGATCCCTGCATCAGGCTTGGTGCTGACAGTGTGGAGCCTGCCTGGGATTCTCTCACTCCCTCTCTCTGCCCTTCCCACCCTCCTTCAAAATAAATAAACCTTTTTTTTTTTTTTTTTTTTTTTTTTTTTTTTTTTTTTTTTTTTTTAGAAACACAAGGCAAGCTTCTAAAAAGTTCACAAACCAGGTTGCCAGTCCTGGTAATTCAAAGGTCATACGCATGGGGTGAAGCACGGTTAGGTGTTTGTTGTTTTGTTTTGTCTTGTTCTGTGCTTCAGATTCTTCAGGTGATTGTGATAATCAACAAAGTTTGGGACACAGAAGTATAGGGAGTGAGGCCAGATCAGTAGTTCTCAACCGGGGTGATTTTGTCCCCCAGGGACAACTTGGCAGTGTCTGACATCCAGTTGATAGAAGCCAGGGATGTTGCTAAACATCCTACAATGCTGAGATTCTAGGGTTCAAACAGTTAGCATGGCCATCTGTGTGTATTGCTTTCACAGTGTGTAGACAATCCACTTTGGGGATGGAGGGGATTTGGGGATGGAGGGACTTGCATCGTTCTAAATCGTACATACTGTGCTCCATATGCTACCAGTCTATGTGGCTCACACATGAGGCTCATGTGTTTCTCTGGCCTTCACTTGTGGCCCTCCCTATGTTGAAGTTAAGTAACTCATAGTAATAGCTTTTGCAAATATTACCAGCACGCATTTACAGCTGGGCAGGAACACAGCATTAAACGTGATGTACTCAAAACAGAGTTCAGATTGTAATGTTTCCACCAGGAACGAATAAATTGGCATATCCATTTGCTTGTGCTTGATTCATTAGCACCGGTAAAACTGTCAAGGGGAGTGAAGAGCACAGTCTTGGGGCTTTTCCTTCTCTCTACTTCCCTCATGCAACCAGGAACTTCATGTTTTTTTCTCCTTTGCCCTGCAGCAAAATCAGCACTCTAGAAAGGGCCTGATAAATACGTTCCCATGAAAAAACTGACAAAGCTTCCAGGTCAGAAAGCTTTGTGCCCTTGGAGGGGAATGGAGAAGTGGTTTCTAACATTTGTTGCGCAGAGGTACCCTGGAGCAGCAGAATGAGCATGGCCTTTGCTCACATGCCATGTGCAAGGTTCAAATCCCAGGTCTACCGCGTACTAGTTGCGTATGGTGGGAAAGTCACGGAAACTCTGTGGCACTCAGTGTCCTCATCAGTAAATTGAGGATGTGACGTCTAGACTGCAGTGTTGTGGTGAGGGTTGGACAATATCTGTAATGAGCCTGGTACATGGTGAGCTCCAAAAGGGCAGCCTTGCATTTATCTGTCTTCATGCACTGCTTATGTCATCACCAGAAGTCTCTGATCCATGGTAGGACCTTAAGAAACACCTGTTGCTTGAGCAGGTGAAATGCTAGCCATTATTGCTGAAATTCTGCTCTGTGCAAAGCTGGCCTATAGTATTTTCTCCTTTCACAGACAAGAAAGTAGAGCTGGACGCAGGAGCCGGGTTTCCTGGGATCACTAACCTTCTGTATTTTCTAACCATTCCAGGCCAAAGAAGGAGCCTTCATGGTACGAGATTCCAGGACTCCAGGAACTTACACCGTGTCTGTTTTCACTAAAGCCGCTGTAAGGTACGGTGCTAACTCAGCTCAGCAAAGTGGGGAGAGATAGTCCTGAGGTGGGTGAGCAATAGGCCACACACAGCACCGTCAGACAGGGCGAGAGCTAGAGGGGTGGCTCAAAACAGTGTGCTTTTGCTGATCCCTCTGAGAAAATCAAGGCCAGGGAGATTAAGGACATCGCTGAAGTCATTTTCCTGGAGAGTGACAGAGCTGGGTCCAGACACCACTGTCTCTCCTAAATTAGCATCCCTGCGTGCAGAGCTCTAAAGAAATAAAATACTTGACTCTGCATTTGATGCGTTTATCATTTAACCCACAGCTAACAAAGAAGATACTTTCAGCCAAAAGCGAGAAGATACGTATTTAGTTCTGGCTCTGCTAACAAAGTTACCTAACATTTACTGAGTCCTTACCATGTGTCTGAACCCTACAGACTGTTTCTGATCCTAATCAGCTCTGAAGGCAGGTATTACTTTGCTCCTTTCCATCGAAGACCGAGGCTCAGACAGCTGATGGTGCCTCTCTGAGACAATGGAGCTCAAGTGGCCATGTTCCAGCCAGCTGACTGCAAGACCCTCATGCTGTCTGTCCCGCTCCATACCTCTGTTTCCTCCTCTGTAAAAAAATATCTAAGAGCCAATCCAGGTCTCAAATTCTATTGTAATTAAAAAATAAGTAACAACAAAGCAGTTTGGCAATAAGCAAAGTCCAGTAAGAATTAATGTCTGCCATCCTTCTGAGAGGGTAAAAAACAAAGCTCATACGAAGCTGATACCAGTAGACATTTTGTGTCTACACATTGTTTCTTAATAATCACTGCATTTATGCTTCTTTTGTTTAAGTGAGAACAACCCCTGTATCAAGCATTATCACATCAAGGAAACTAATGATAACCCCAAGCGATATTATGTGGCTGAAAAGTATGTGTTTGATTCCATCCCTCTCCTCATCAATTACCACCAGCACAATGGAGGAGGTAAGTTCTAAAGGACAAGGCCGGGGCGGGGGTGGTGGGGGGGGGGGCACTCACTGGGGAACTTGGGAAAAAAATGACAAATTCCCAGCCGGGTTTCTTCATCGCAGGCAAACTGACCATAAATAATAACTAAATCTACAAATAGAAAAGAATGCCGAATATTTGATCATATTGCATGTTTTCCACTAGCAAATTCTGTGGTTAGACTCATGGGATTTCACCACCTGCCCATCTGTTTTTATGACTCTTGTTGGAGGGAGTGTGATATCAGTGATTGGGCGTTGGGATTTGTTTTCCAGAATAAAAATAGCTTTTGCACTGGGTTATTTTTTTTTTCCTGGTGGTTTAATTTGAACAGTTGCTATAGTAAAGCTCTAACTGCCACCTTTCACTTTTTAATCAACCCAGGTCTGGTCACTCGACTCCGGTATCCAGTTTGTTCCTGGAGGCAGAAAGCCCCAGTCACAGCAGGACTGAGATATGGTGAGCAGTGCATTCAGAACGGTCATATCACATCCCTAAAGGTCTGGGGCAAATTCTGAATGGGCTTTCCATGTACGTAATTCTTCCCCAGACTTAAAAATGACCATTTGGGGCGCCTGGGTGGCTCAGTCAGTTGAGCGGCCAACTTTGGCTCACGTCATGATCTCACAGTTTGTGAGTTCAAGCCCTGCAGAGGGCTCTCTGCTGACAGCTCAGAGCCTAGAGCCTGCTTCAGATTCTGTGTCTCCTTCTCCTCTCTCTGCTCCTCCCCTGCTCATGCTCTCTGTCCCTCTCTCTTGAAAACAAATAAAACATTTTTTTAAAATGACCATTAAAACAGGTATACCATATATCTGGAGACAGTGTACACAAAGGAATATTTGCAAAATGTGTAAGAGAGATGTATATATGAGCACATTTATCCAGGCCAAATCAATGTCCATTGGTTTTGCTGAAGAGTTCATCATTAAAGTGTTTATTAAGCATCTACTTTGTACAGAGAACTCTACTATTAGAGTGCTATTAGAAAAAAATAATAGGAAATAATGCCTTAGGACCACGTTCCCACCTGTCTTCTAGAACTTCTGTATCATCTAGTTTGCTGGGTACGGTCCATTGCAAGGGCTGGAAGATGGAAGCATTCAGAAGTGTTTGTCTTCATAACATGGTAATAATTTTTTTCGATGCCATTAGGAAAGGCTTGCATCTCCAGTGCCATAAGCCCTATTATTCCTTCTTGCCCTTTGGAACTGCTTCTGTCCCTTTTGATTATCTACCTGGAATCTAAAGGTATTTGAGTTTGCATCCCCTGGTCTAAACTGGCTGGTCAAGGAGAAGACTGGAGTGATTTTTATTTTGTATCTCCTAGATGGGAGGTTCTCAAACTTCAGTATGCATCTAAGCCACCTGGGATGCTTATTATGAATGTTGGCTCTGGGGCGCCTGGGTGGTGCAGTCGGTTAAGCGTCCGACTTCAGCCAGGTCACGATCTCGCGGTCTGTGAGTTCAAGCCCCGCGTCAGGCTCTGGGCTGATGGCTCGGAGCCTGGAGCCTGTTTCCGATTCTGTGTCTCCCTCTCTCTCTGCCCCTCCCCCGTTCATGCTCTGTCTCTCTCTGTCCCAAAAATAAATAAAAAACGTTGAAAAAAAATTAAAAAAAAAAAAAAAAGAATGTTGGCTCCTGGACCCTACCCAACACTTACCAAAACACAATCTCTGATAATGGAGTCCTGGAGTCTGCATTTTAAACAAATGCTCTAGTTGATTTTGACACACATGGTTAGAGGGTAATACTTTGAGAAACACTGCCGTGGACTCTTCATTCCTAACTAGCACCATATCTGGCACACAGAAGGAACTCAGTACTATTTTCCACTGAGTCTCTGCCTCAAAGAGGTAGAAATTGAGCTGTTAATGGTACTAGACCAAGTGCCAGGAAAGGGTAATGCCTCTTTAGCCTCCTTATGAAAATAAGGTCATTCTAATAACTGTAGAATCCTAATGTGGTCCATGCTGGATGGGATCTCAGAGATTATTTTATGGACCCGCTCATTTTGTCAGTGTGAAAATTGAGAATCAGATTCCTTTCATTCATTTACTGAACATTTCTTGAGAGCCTACCATGTGCCAGACTGTGCTGGCTGGTACCTCTGTACCAGACCTCTTAGAATCCACCTCCTTACTCCTAAGCCCGGCTAAGGTTGAGCAGAGTGTATAGTGGAAGCTTTGATGGATGAATGACTGAATGAATGATCATCTCAAATGAAATTTGCTCTATGTGAAAAATGACAATAAAACATATTTTTTAATGGTTATTTTTGAGAGAGAGAGAGAGAGAGAGAGCAAGCACACTAGTGGGGGGGGGGGGACAGACAAGGAGGGAGATGCAGGACCAAGAGGGCTCTGCACTGAGAGCTCAATATGGGGCTTAAATTCAGGAGCCATGAGATCATGACCTGAGGCTAAGTGAGACGCTTAACCAACTGAGCCACTCAGGTGCCCCAACAGTAAAACATTTTCAATCAGGTAGAGAAAAATAGTTGAGGCATTGCAAGAACCCTTTCATTTACTTTCTTTGAGATCTTGATTAATGACATTTTCCTTCCTCTTTCCATGTTAATCTCTCCCCACAAACATTTGTCATGGTTTTAAATGCATATCCTATATTATTATTAGCGGGGTGGAAATAACTTTAAGATCTAAGTTCTAAGTCTAAAGCTTATACTATTTGCCATCTTTAGGTTATATTATCAAGAAGATAACATTCTATCTAGGGCTATTAGTCTCCTTGTAGCCCTATACCTCATATCTACTCCTTGCCGACCCTGGAAAACTCTCTTTCTCTCTTCTAGGGAAATGGGTGATTGATCCCTCAGAGCTCACTTTTGTACAGGAAATTGGCAGTGGGCAGTTTGGGTTGGTGCATCTCGGCTACTGGCTCAACAAGGACAAGGTGGCCATCAAAACCATTCAAGAAGGGGCTATGTCGGAAGAGGACTTCATAGAGGAAGCTGAAGTCATGATGTGAGTGGCCAAAACAAGAGTACACAAAGATGTCTTCAGGATGATGTTCTGTGCTGTGTTCTTGTAAATACCATTTTGCTGCCATGTTATGCCATTTTGCTGCTCAAATCTAGCAATGGTTTCCAATGGCATGGAGACTAAAATCAAACTCTTCACCATGGTCTATATGGCCTGTCATGGTCTTCCTCTGTCCACTGCCCAGTCTCATCTCCTACCCATCTCTCCTCTGGTCCATGATGTGCCAGCCACACTGACCACCATTTGTCCTCACACACACCATTTGACTGCTCACCATCCTTCAGGTCATTTTTGTTTAGGGGACGGAGTGTGTTTGGGGGAGACTGACTTTAGACCATCTCACCCCTTGCCTTTTTCCTCCAGGAAACTCTCTCACCCCAAACTGGTGCAGCTGTATGGGGTATGCCTAGAGCAGGCCCCCATCTGCCTGGTGTTTGAGTTCATGGAGCACGGCTGCCTGTCGGATTACCTGCGCAACCAGCGAGGACTCTTTGCTGCAGAAACCCTGCTGGGCATGTGCCTGGACGTGTGTGAGGGCATGGCCTACCTGGAAGAGGCGTGTGTCATCCACAGAGACCTGGTAAGAGGATGCGGGGCAAACAACTATAGGTTCAGGATGAAGGGGTGTGTCCCCCTGAAATGTACAGCTACCCAGACTGGGAATAAATTGATAAATAACAAGTCACAGACCATCTTCCTTCCCCTCTCAATTTCTACCCACTTGGGGATGCCCTAGTAGGACTCAGATCTAGGCTCTAATCCCAGCCCTGCTTCTAACTTGTACCCTCTGAGTCTGAGTTTACATTCTTCCAAAATGAAACATATAGCCTCTCCTTCGTAACCTCTCTGTGCCTCAGTTTCCTCTTGGTAAAATTCTCAAACTATTATCCAAGGATCTACCACAATCACATTGGGGTGATGCTAAAACCATCCTCAGAATCTCTGGGGGTTGGAGCTCAGAAATATTCATTTTAACATATCCCCCTTGGGATTTGTAGGCACATTTAAAATTTGAAAAAAAAGAAAAAATAATAAAATAAAATTTGTAAAGAGAATGGAGTCTTTTATCACTAAGTGCACAATTCTGTGATACTAATTAGAGACTAGGTACTCTCCTTATTGAGGAATAGTTTAAAGAGGATTAGCAACCTCAAAACATTCTTAGTCAAATGGGTGACAGTTTCTTCATTACCGTCCCTAATGTTAACATTTCCTATTGCATCAGGTTGCACTAGAACACATAATAAAACCAACACATATCGTTGGTTAAACAACACCATGGGTTTCTCTTCTAATTAGAATCCCAGGAATAAAACTAAAAGACCAAACTTACTCATCCTGATAAGGGATCTTACACATTTAACTTTTTAGCTAACTCCTCTCAGGTGCTAGTGAAGCTTAATTAGCATCTGTAAAGCTCCTGAGTGCCCTTGTATACTGCTTATCCACCAACCGTTTTCCTTTCTCTTTTGTTTGCCTGTCTTCATTCCAGGCTGCCAGAAATTGTTTAGTGGGAGAAAACCAAGTCATCAAGGTGTCCGACTTTGGGATGACAAGGTAATATGGGGACGTGGTGCCAGCAAAGTCTCAGGAATGAGACCCAGGCCCCCAGAACATTCAGACATTCTTTCTCCACTCTCTACCCAGGTTCGTTCTTGATGACCAATACACCAGTTCCACAGGCACCAAGTTCCCAGTGAAGTGGGCATCACCGGAAGTCTTCTCCTTCAGTCGCTATAGCAGCAAGTCAGATGTGTGGTCATTTGGTGAGTGTCACTCTGTCCCCACACCCACAGGATCCAGGACTGCCAGCCAGCAGTTTTACAGGCAACTGTACTTGCCCAGACTCTGGGTGATGAGGGCATCCCACTGATAGTCTGTGTGTGATAACAGCTCTGAAAAGTATGAAGGAGACTCATTATTGCATTTGGTCTTAGGGATCTTTGAAATGGGGGGTAAAATGAGAACGGAAATGTGAGTTCCGGTGACAGCTTCTGTGAGATCAAAAGCTGGAGGAGTGAGGAGACTAGAATATGAGTTCTTTGAAGACCAGGACCATATTTTGTTCAAAATTATATTTTCACACTTAACCCTCAATAAATATTTTACTCATTTATTCAACAACAATTTATTGAACATCTACTATAAGCCGGGGTTAATCTAGGTACTCACGATGCAGCGGTGCCTGTATACAAAAGGCTCCTATTCTCTTGGAGGTAAATTTTAGAGAGAGACAGATAACAATCATGTAAACAAGCTAATAGTTATGTATGTAAGACAAAGTCACATAGTAATAAATGCTATGAATAAAACAAAACAGTAATGGGATAGAAACTGACTAGGATGGAGGGTCTGTTTTAAACTTTTTTTTAATGTTTACTTATTTTTGAGAGAGAAAGCACAAGCAGGAGAGGGGCAGAGAGAGAGGAAGACAGAATCCCAAGCAGGCTCTGCGCTGTCAGCACAAAGCCCAACATGGGGCTCAAACCCATGAACTGCGAGATTATGAGCCGAGCCAAAGTTGGATGCTCACCCTCCTGAGCCACCCAGGCAAGAGGGTGGGTTTAAATACCATAGTCTGGGAATGCCTCTCCAAGGAAGTGACCCTTGAGCACAGATCTGAATGATGAGAGAGAACCATCTCCATTTGGAGATCCAGGGATCTTCATTGCTTTACAAAAAAACAGCAATTATAGAAATGTGGTGTGTCCAAAGGAAAGAGCGGTGCTGTCTTACTGAGAGAAGAGTAGACAATGAACTTGGCAGTCCATGATAAGGGATCAGAATTCCTGGTAAGTGTAAATGGGCATGAATGAAAGGCCAGAATGAATGATGTCGGTATGGCAGAATGTACTAAATATTCTTGCTGGTTTTGTCATATCCTAAGCCATAGTTTATGTGTACTAAACTATGCACAACTGTACACAAACTATACACAAACTACTAAACTATACGCAAAAACATACCAGACAATCTCTTTGATTTGGATTATAAGGGTTATAGTTTGGAAAGAAATGAGTTGGAGTTTGATTTTGCCATTGTGCATGAAGGGAATGTTTGCCAAGTGTATTGACCTAGAGTACCAGGGAGAAACTGACTAATTAAATCTCTTAAGAGAACTAGTTTTGAAGTCTTCCCAGCATTTTAGAATATCCAGTTCCAACAATCAAGTGGTTTGTTAATTTTTGGTTCTTCTGTTCCTTAAAACAGCTTCCCCGTTCAACAGCCTAGCTAAGACTTTGTTATTCAAATTTAAGTTATAGAATGAACTTGGAAGAAATAAAACTGCACCAGAGCCATCGCAGAAGATTCTTTTTTCCCCAAGTACCTCTACAATGGGGAAAGGTATGGCCGATGTGTAGCCACTATGAGGGATGCAGCTGGTCACGCCGCACCTAGCCACACGTTTGTAGCCATGGCCGCTTTGTCACATCCACCAGCCAACTCTGCATGAGGCCTTTTCTGCCATAGGTTGTCAGTTGTGAATTTTCTGTGGCATCTTATAACTAGAAGGTTGCGCTTCAGTCCATGCCTGCCTGAGATGTGCCCCCTTAGTATCCAAAACTGAGCCTGCTTGATAGAAGCAGGGTGGAGAGGGTAGATCACAGAAGCGGCAAGCCTGAGAGACAGAAACCTGGGTGGACTGAGAACTTGATGCCTGCCTCAAGACCACTGAGATTTGTTATGCGTTTTAATGCTTTTGCCCTAATTAGCTGTGCTATTTTAAGCAAGTCAAGTAAGCTCTTTGGGCCTTCCTCAGTTTCCAATCAATGCATTGCAAGGTTGGCATGAAAGCAATTGTTTTCAAATGAGCTTCCAGCAGCAGGCCTCAATTTTCCAAAGAAATCTCACTTGAAATTCTGGTATCTTAAGGAGCTACACAGTCTTATTCACAGTCAGGTTCCAAATTTCCAGAACTCCTGAGATGCCTCTTTAGACCCCTTAGAAATCCTGATCCAGAGGTCTGGGCTGGGGGCCCAGGATCTGCCATTTGAACAAACTTCTGAGGTGATTTTTATTCAGACGTCTTGGGAATCATAGTTGGGAAAACTCTGCCCTAAGAATCTCTGAAATATGCTCTGAAAACCAAGGAAAGTGGTTATCTGCAAGCTCTCTTCCCACTCTGACATCCTATGAATATATTGGTACATAATAAAACTGGGTGGGACATTTCTTCTGAAGACAGAAGAGGAAAGGGTTTAAATCAGAGGTCAAAAATGGACAACTTGGAGATATTTTTTGTTCTGTCTACACAGTATTTTACTTTTTTTTTTTTTTTTTGGTGTTTATTTTGCGAGAGAAAGAGAGAGCATGAGCAGGGGAGGAGCAGAGACAGACAGGGAGAGAGAGAGAATCCCAAGAAGGCTACATGCTGTCAGTGCATGCCCTGATGGGGGGCTCAACCCCACAAACTGTGAGATCATGACCTGAGCCTAAATCAAGAGTTGGATGCTTAACCGTCTAAGTAACCAGGCACCCTCACAGTATTTTAAAAAATCAAATTGTGTTTCTATTTTAAAACTCTCAATTTATGAGTTCTTTTTAAAAAGACAGAAAATGCTGCAATACTGAACCCTCATCCCCATGTGCCCTATGTTGGCTGGAGCTAAAGCACAACTGTCCTCTGAAGACAGAATTTGACCCTCAGTTCTCTACAGTCTGTCCTAGTCCCCATTCCAGCACATCTCACCCACTCCATTCATTTACATGATGTGTAACATTTCAGTTTGCATCCCCTGCAACTTTTAGTAGTAACATTTGAGTTAGCTATAACAAAGGGCTGAGCTTGAAAGTTCTTCATCACTAGAAAGACCGGGAAATCTCCGTTGTTTAGAAATACAGCTCAGGTGGATTGCTATTATACTTCCTGAAGGTAGGGACTTGAACCTTAATGTCAAGGAAATTGCAATTTCTAGATGTACATTTGGTTGCTGTTTGTGAACTGTAGCTGTGCTGCACTCCCCGTTTCTTGTAGGTGTGCTGATGTGGGAAGTCTTCAGTGAAGGCAAAATCCCGTATGAAAACCGAAGCAACTCAGAGGTGGTGGAAGATATCTCTACTGGATTTCGCTTATACAAGCCCCGGCTGGCCTCCTCAAATATCTACCAGATCATGAATCATTGCTGGAAAGAGGTCAGTAAAGGAAGCGGTTTCCCCCTGCGTCACCATCGACAACGTTAGGGTCTGTCACATTCTCTAGAGAAAGGGAGCCTCTTAGAGGGTAAGAAGCAAGTAAAGCTGAAGTAGAGTAGCAAGAAAGTGGGTTGGAGTGTCTACTAACTAAAGAGGTTGCCCATCCCTCAAAGAGCTGGCAGTGACCTGAAATATTATTTGATCTGCAGTATAATTTCACAAGCCAAAACACTGTTAGAGAGGAAGAGGGGGTCAGACCTGTGCCAATATGCCAATTTTCCGAGAAAAGACGTCCATGACATCATAAAACCATCAAGTACACATGAAGTTAGCTCGTAAATTGGTGAGCAGAAGTTCACATGTGCTGTGCAAATATTAAAATGACTTAATTAGGGGGCCCCTGGGTGGCTCAGTTGGTTGAGTGTCCGACTTCAACTCAGGTTATGATCTCGTGGTCCATGAGTTCAAGCCCCACGTGGGCTCGTTGCTGTCAGCACAGACCCCACTTCAGGTCCTCTGCCCCCCTCTCTCTACCCCTCCCCCACTTGTGCTCTCTCTCTCCCTCTCTCAAAAATAAATAAAACATGTAAAATAAAATAAAATAAAATAAAATAAAGTGACTTAATTCAAGTTCATTTTATTTGTTCAACAATTTAGACTGAAAAACCAATTACTCTGCACCCTCCCAGATGCCTCAGTTATCCCATGCTTGGGTTGCAGGCTATATCTTAAGCCACATCAGCATGAGTCTTAGATGTCCTTTGGAGGAGTTAGAAAGTTTTAAAGTTCAATGACAATTAAAAGCTGCTGAACAGAGAATTAACACAAATTCAGATTGTTGAAGGGTAATAAGGTGGAATTAAGAAAGTATAGGATACTCAGACTTTGTCCTAGCTTTGCCACTCCTTAGTCATTAATCTTGGGCAATTCTCTGAACCTCCTTTTTCTTACTCATAAGAGAATTAAATAATGCTTGATCTGTAAGTTCACAGAGGCTTTGTATTCAGAAACAAACAAACAATGAAGACATAAAGAAAGGCGCAAAACAAATTCAGTCCAACTTCACGAGAATTAAATGCTGTCATAATTATGATAGCTGAAATTTACTTAGCACTTTTTTCTTTTTTTAACTCTTTTATTGATTTTTAAGCTAATAGACTTTATTGTTTAGAAGTTTTTGATTTACAGGAAAAAATGAGCAAATAGTAAAGAGAGTTCCCATATACCTCCCCCCTCCATTAGTAACATTTTGCATTAGTGTGGTACATTTGTTACAATTAATCAACCACTACTTATACATTAACTAAAGATCATGGTTTGCATTAAGATTCATTCTTTGTGTTGTACAGTTCTAGGAGTTCTGACAAATATACAATATTATATATCTACCATTATAGTATCATACAGAATAGTTTCACTGCCTTCAAATCCACTGGGCTTTCATCTATTTATCCATTCCTTTCTTCTGTCCAAACCTTTGGCAACTATTGATCTTACTGACCAAGTTTCACCTTTCCCAGAATGTCATATAGTTGAAGTCATATAATGTGTAGCCTTTTCAGACTGGTTTCATTCACTTAGCAATATGCATTTGTTGATTATTCCATGTCTTTTCTTGGCTTGATAGCTCACTTCCTTTTGTCACTGAATAATATTCCATTGGATGGGTGTACCACAGTTTGGCTATCCATTCACCTATTAAAGGATATCTTGATTGCTTGCAGTTTGGGCAATTGTGAATAAAGCTACTATAAATATCTGTGTGCAGGTTTTTGTATGAACATAAATTTTCAGCTCCATTGGGTAACTATCTAGGAGTATAATCGCTGGATCATATGATACCACTACATTTAGCCTTGTAAGAAACTGCCAGACTCTCTTCCAAAGTGGTTGTACCATTGTGCAATCCCACCAGCAATGAGAATTCCTTTTGTTCCATATCCTCACCAGGATTTAATATTATCAGGTGTTTTTGATTTTAACCATTCTAATAGCTATATAGTGGTATATCATTGTTTCGGTTTGCAGTTTCCTGATGATATACGATGTTGAGCATCTTTTCACATGCTTCTTTGCCATCTGTATCTCTTCTTTAATGAGATGTCTGTTGACATCTTTTGCCCATTTTTAAAATTTTTTTAATGTTTATTAATTTTTGAGAGACAGAGCATGAGCAGGGGAGGAGCAGAGAGAGAGGGAGACACAGAATGTGAAGCAGGCTCCAGGCTCTGAGCTGTCAGCACAGAGCCCAATGCGGGGCTCGAACTCACAAGCTGTGAGATGATGAGAGTGGAAGTCGGACGTTTAACTGACTAAGACACCCAGGTGCCCCAATGGTGCATTTTTAATACATGATTTTATTTAATTCTCACAACAGTCTTAAGAGATAGATACTATTATTATCCCCCTTTTACGGACAACAATACTGAAGTTCAAACAAGTTAAGTAACTTGCTCAATGTCACACAGCTAATGAAAGGAGGAGTTTAGATTCAAAAGCAGGCCGTATGATTCCTGAATACCTGCTGTTAACAACTGAGACACGATAGCTTCAAATACAATAAGTATGGAAACACATTTGAAAATCAGCAGCACATTTTCAAATTCACATTTGAATTCTGGTTTGCTTTGGAATTAACTATTACACACAAGTACGAGGAACTCACAGAGTTCTTTTTTTTCCCCTTCTAGAAACCAGAAGACCGGCCACCTTTCTGCAGACTCTTGAGTCAACTGGCTGAAATTGCAGAATCAGGACTTTAGCAGAGACTCAGCGCCAGGCCACGGGCTGCAGATCCTGAATGGGGGAAGCAGATTCTCCATTCATAGAGCATTAAAAGCTGCCACCAGCCCAGGACTCCCCAGAGGCAGCCGGCCTGTGGCGCCGGTCACTGAGCTGCCACGGAGGCAGCACCCTGGCAGGGGCTGGCACCCAGCCGCAGGCAGGAGGCTCAGCCGCTGAACTGGGAGTGAAGCCAGAGCAGCCGCGATGTCTCTACCCTCCTTCCAGCCTCTTGTGTGTGGTGCACGAACCTCAATCTGACAGCTTTCAGGCAACGTTTCTTGCACTTCTTAGAGAAAAGGAGAGATGGGGTAGGGCTGTGGATTATTATTTTTGTTATTATTTCAAACATGAAATATAAAGTTTATGGTCAAGGGTTTATGAGATCTAAAGCTTATGGTCAAGGGATTTTTACTTGACCTGACAACACAGAATCCCAGGATACGGAGCAAGATAAATGAGGAGTGTGACTCTTTTTCAAGGAGAACCGGCGAACTAATTAAGGTCAGGAGGTGTAAACTCAGCCGCTGTGATGTCGTCAGCCGCAGCCTCCTGCCGTAGAGGATGATGGAACTAATGCTCACATCTGAGGCCGGATAATCTAGAAGCAGCTTAATGCATGTTACTCATCCAGCACAGTGCCACTTTCCTCCTTGAAGGGACACAATGGACTGGGGTGAACGATTTCTATCTCATGGCTGGGGCTGGCATCTGGACAGAAAGAGGGCATCAAACGATGGAGAAACAAATGGTACAGAGAAAGGCCTTGGGCTGTTAGTACTCCAACACCCACCTTTAGTACCAAGCTGGGCAGGTCACTGTGCCTTCCCTTCTGCACAGAATGCTTCTGCAGGCATCTTGGGAGAAGATGTTTCTTCTGAACCCTGACTCCCACTGAGGACTCCACCACCAATTTTTCTGGCCTCTAGGATTAGTCCCCTCTGCACTGTTCCACCCTCATCAGCAGAGGGCAGCATTGTGTCGGGCAGTGTGGTCTTGCAGAGAAATCCAAGCTTGTTTAGGCCCTAGAGGTTTGCAACTTCAAGGTTGAGGCTTCACGCCTCCTGAAAGTCTCTGAGAGGAACGAGGGGTCTATTCTTGCTCAAACCATCTGGATAGAAACAGGCACTGAGTAGGGTGCTTTCAAGGCGCACAAGGCAGCCTACTGTTGATTGAGCACTGAAATCTGCACAGTGAACATGTACTGAGCTACAAGCCTTATCTGCAGAATTTCATTTCATCCTGAGTTCACACCAACCCCATGAGAAACTATTCTTATTCCCATTTTACAGATAATCGAACTGAGGCTTTAAAAAGCCAAGACACCTCCCCAAAGTGACAGAGCTAGGAAGTGTAGAGGCTACATCTGTCTGACACCAGTGCAGTTTCTTTATTTCTATTCAGCACTGTCTCCTACTGATGATAAAAGGGGTTGCAGAGAAGGAGATAAATATAGCTGGGGGAAAGACCTAGAAAGCCATTAAAGAAGTCAACACAGAATGATGTTTCTCCCACGTAGACCACTATGGTTGGCCATGTAAACCTCCAAGTTGGAATAGGATCTTCTTTTTCCTCATCTGTAGCTTCACCTTTGTTAGAATTAATGACTTTGGAGTTGCTCAATTAATTAACCCTTTGATTCACCCACCCCTCCAGAGTCATGTTGCAGGAAGCCATTTATAGATGAGCTTCAAAACAGCTTTGAAAGATCCTCCTGCGGGTATATAAATGCTTCCTTTAATCATCATCTCAACTTTGAGTCAGCTGCACTCTTCTTGGACATTTTGTGTTCACTGATGTAAGAGAGAGTTCGTTTTCCTACAGCATTCAGATGAAACTTGTAGAGAGATTATTGGGTAGTGTAGTCATTCACTCTTCTGTGTGATATTTTGACCAGCTAGAGATGCAGATGCATAGCTTTTAACTGTAACTATTGGTTTTTTTTTTAATTTTTTATGTTTATTTTTGACAGAGAGACAGAGTGTGAGCGGGGAAGGGGCAGAAAGAGAAGGAGATGCAGAATCTGAAGCAGGCTTCAGGCTCTGAGCTGTCAGCACAGAGCCGGATGTGGGGCTCGAACTCATGGACTGTGAGATCGTGACCTGAGCCAAAGTCGGACACTCAACCGACTGAGCCACCCAGGCGCCCCTCAACTATAATTATTGTGAAACTGGTTGCCTCAAGATAAAACTCTATCATTCAGAAGATGACCTTACTCAACATATCCAAAATCATCTCTGTTTACTTTTTGGCCTTTTGTACATTCTCTTGTGGAACCCTTAATTAGAGATGATTTCTGGAACATCCAGCCTAGAAGGAAAACATCAAAATTGACTGATTTCTGTGGTCTGGTTTCAAAAATTACCCCTTGCATGGTATTATCTTGTTCACGCTCAGATTTGCTGGGGCCTTAACTGAACATTTGTCAATAGTTCACTCCCCAGTGTCCTATCCTGCAAAAGGGGCTTCCTGTCTCTCTTTTCCCCTCTCACATGTTGAAAATTGTACCGTGTGTTCACAAAAAATTCCCTTATACAAGGTTTTGGTTCTAGACGCATTTTATAGATTTTGCATTTTGTACCTTTTGAGACTATTTATATTTAGATGTATTGAATATTTATTAGTGTACAGTCCCTGCTAGTATCCATGATAAAAAATGTTACAAATATCTCTAACCATTTATAAAGCACACATAGTTGAAGGTTGGGTCTAGCAAATAAAGCTATATGTTTTAATAAATACAGTATATATGGCCTGGGTTCCATTTGCCCAAATGTCAAACAACCACAAATTTTCCTCAAATAAAAATGATTACATGGCTGTATGTTCCACAAGCAAGTAAAGACTATATATCATTCAACATTTGATATAAATATCTCAAAGGCTTCTTGTGTTCCTATCATATACTCTACCGAGAGCTACAGAAACAAAGATGACAAAGGCAGTCTTTGGTTTTCAGAAACTTCAGGTACAGTTAAGAAGGCAGACATATAAACAAGTAAAATCATCCAGCAATTAGAGCAACAACAGAAATATGGTCTAAGAGGAGAGGAGAGGAGAAAAAAGTTATGGAATCTA
Source organism: Neofelis nebulosa (assembly GCF_028018385.1). Taxonomy (NCBI): domain Eukaryota; kingdom Metazoa; phylum Chordata; class Mammalia; order Carnivora; family Felidae; genus Neofelis; species Neofelis nebulosa. The sequence goes on from NC_080782.1 coordinate 49,354,476, forward strand.
TCAGGGGAAGGGTGACCTCAGGAAAACTTCCTGGAACCTTGCTACTCAAAGTGTGGTCCCTAGACCAGCAATAGCAGCAAGACCAACTGGTGACAAGTGTGAATTCTCTGGCTTCACCCCGAAACTCACTGAACGAGAATCTGCATTTTCACAAAATCCACAGGTGCTCCTAAGCACATTAAAGTTTGAGACATACCGTCATAGAGGATGTAATGTCCGACTCAGTTTGGAGGATGAATTATGTTTTTTTCTAGCAAGCAAGTGGGCAGAAGTAAGAGAGATAGTTAACAGGTAGAACGATAAAGGAAATAGAATGTATGAGGAAGCTATTATCAGCTTATCCTTGCTGGAGTGGAAGCTGTGGGGATGGCCATGAGGTGTTGGCAAGGGTGAGGATGATTAAGGGGGGAGGCAAATTGAAACTGAATCTGTAAATCTAGATAAGGACCATATTTGAAAAGACAAGAAATGTTGGAACTCTACCTATAGATAGAAAAGATGTCAGCGTGCAAAGAGAGAAGGTCAAATTTCTGTTTAAAAATATATTCTGGCAGCAACACAGTGAGTGTATTTGAGAGAGGTAAAGCCGATAGAAGAGAAGCCAATATGAAGATGAATTTCGCCGTGTTCCAAGAACTAGATTATTGTTCATACCCATTCGCTGTCATCTGCTGTGTGGGTGACACGGGGAAATTGTAATTCGGAGTTCTTCAGTCACAGTTGGACAGCAATGAATAGCTTAGCTATTCCCCTGCCTCTTAAAGTCCCAGCGAAAAACAGGCTGGCTTATGTTTTTGGTGTGTTGAGCTCCCCTGTTGACCAAATGCCCATGTCCACTGCAGGAGCCGGTTCACACACCAGAGGACCACTGGGCACAAGTGAAAAAGCCTGCAACTTCTACTCAGACCTTTGTGGGACTCACCTTTGGGCTTGACTCCCACCGGGAAATGACCCAGATAGCAAACTCCTAAAGCAACTGGATGAACAGCTCTGCTTCTCAGCGTATTTATCCTGTAGACCCTATTCTCCCTGGAATCTCCCAACACAAAAGTCCACTGCCTTGAGGAAGAGGCAGAATGTAACCCATTCAGCAAGATGGGCTGTGTGTATTTGTGTGTGTGTGTCTTCAATGACTGTGAGATTCTCTTCAAGTCATGACGTGTAGTAGGCTTATGGGATCACAGAATCACACAGTGACTATTAGAAGGAGTTTTAGAGATCATTTACTTACTTTATAAATAATAGTTCCCATTCACCTGACATTGCGTGGCACTGTGTCAGGTGTATAAGATGAATGTGATATCTTATCGGTTAGAGACCAAACACTTCACTCAAATTAAGATAATTCAAGGAGGACTTATTTACAGAAGGATTATGTAGAACAGTGTGGGTCAGGTTTAGGAGAACCACAGAGTAGTACAGAGGGAAATAACAGCCAAGGAGCAGTTATCACCTTAAGGCCTGAAGAGACAGACAGGAGGGAGAGTAGTCATTTGAATGTGACAGCAGAGAGTCACTTGGAGAAGGTTGCCTTGAGAGGAGAGGACCTTTAGTAAGGAAGCCCGAGGCAACATCACAAGGAGAAAGCAGGGGAATAAATACAATGGCCCTACTCTCCTCCCTTACCCCATCAACTGCTAGGGTTACTTGTTGGCCAAACCCAACTGAAAGCCAGAGGAGGAGGAAAGTGTAGCAGGGCCATCCGTAGAGGTAAGTCCCCAAGGGAAAGAGCAGGGTGCAAAGAGTGGAGTGGATTTGGAGAAGGAGAAGATATCTAGTATGGACACTAGCCTTCCTATAAGAAGCCCTTCGGCTACTAAAAAAGTCCAACACGTAAACAAACACAGTTGATGTTTATTACTTGCAGATTCTATACTTGCAAATTTGCCTACTCACTGAAATTTATTTGTAACTCCCAAACCAGTCCTTCCATAGCCATCCATGCTATGCCCATGCCAGAGCAGTGAAAAATGTGAGTTGCCCTCTGTGCATATTCCCAGCCCAGGTCAAACAAGGTAGTGCTCTGCCTTCTCATTTCAGCTCTCACACAGTAAACAAGTATCCTTTTCAAGGCTTAGTGCCATGTTTGCACTTGTGTACTTTTTGTTGGTCATTTTGCTGGTTAAAATGGCCCTCGAGCAAAGAGCTGAAATGTTTGTAGTGTTACTAAGAGCAAGAAGGCTGTGACATCCCTTTCAAAGAAGATACGTGTGTTGGATAAGTTTCATTCTATCATGAGTTTTAATGCTGTTGACTGTGACTTTAACGTTAATGAATCCACAAAGTATATTAAATAAGGTGCTTTCTAACAAACATGCATAACATGAGGTTATGTATAGATCAGTTGATGAAAATATTGTGACCAGAAGCTCACAAGAACCTAACCCCATTATTCCCCTAGGAGCCATGGTTCAGTATTCATTCATTCGGTGCCCACGGCAACTTTATGAAACATAAGTACCAAATAATGAGAATCAACTCTGATTGCAAAGGGTTGTTGTGTGCTAACCAATGGAGCAGTGGTCACAATACAGTGAAAACCCCTCAAGGATCAAGGAGGGCTTCACAGAGGAGGTGATATTTGAGCTGTCTTGAAGGGTAAATAGGAGCTCCTAAGGGAGAGGATCTGGAAGAACATTTCAGGAAGAAAAGCCCGAATAAAACAAAAGAATATATCTTATTCCACCTTCTTCCCTTGCATTACTTTTAAATTAGGACTGGGAACCTTGAGGACAAGGTTAGTAGGTGCTAGCCACGGTCAGAGGAGAATCAGTTGAAAAGGTTGAGTGGACTGTGATTTTCTCACCATCCAGGATCACCTCTACCCATACTATCTACATGCATCTACAGCTATGAAGACATTTCTGGCCCCTTTCCATTTTCTCAGATTGATTTTGAGGACAAGTGTCTGTAAGCTGAGACAAACTATGCAAACATTCATTTGTGTTTCTCTTTTGTATATTTCACAGCAGTTTCCCATCTAAGATAATGTTTGCTCTCTCAGCAGCTTTGGGATAGAAGCAGTACAAGGGTCTTACCAGACAGAAAAGGAAAGTGATACCCAGAGAGCATGCCTGAGGTTGTCGACTTACTTAACAAAGGTGAGGTTAGAACACAGATCTTATTCCAAGTCCTACATTCTTCCTAGAGATCACACCAAAATTCAAACCACATTAATAATCATAATAATAACAATATAAGCTTCCATTCTTGACCACTTATGATGACTATGCTTAGCATGTTACATTTATTATTTCATTTAATCTTCTAAGAACCCAAGGGATAGGTACAATGATGATTGTTTCAATTTTACAGATGAGAACAAGGCTTAGTAAATTAGGGAAGCCATTCACGGTCACACAATTAGTGAGTGACAGAATGGGGGCTTGAAGCCATACCTGTCTGTCCCCAAATTCCATGTTCCCAACCATTCTGTGGGGCTGATTATAGGGCCACCTATGCTAACTTCTGAGAACACAGCAGCACTGAGCCCATTGTGCCTTTGGCTATACTGCTGCATTTCAAACCCTGTTCAGTGTATGCTCAGCCCCTCCTTATCAGCTCTTATCTAAAATTATTATAAACAGAATTTGTGTAAGTAAAAATGAAATGTTCTTTGCTATGAAGTTATGTGTGAAAGATCTGACCTTCAAGGGAACCAGTTCCATAGAAGTTGTGAGAAATGAGCAAAGTAAGAGAAAGACAGCGTGATGAGGGGACATGTGTTTCCAAATGGACCAAGATGGAGTCACAATCTTTCAGCAACAAAACAGTCCTCAATATTTCGTTTATAAAGTAACAGGGCTACTTCTTAGGATTTCATGAGGATGAAATTAGCCCATCCATATATAGTACTTAGCACAGAGGCTGGCCCCAAATAAACATTTAACAAATGTTAGTTTAAAACATATCTTTAAAATATAAGATAACAGAGAGGGAAGCAAACCATAAGAGATTCTGAAACATAGAGAACAAACTGAGGGTTGCTGGAGGGGTGTTGGGTGGGAGGATAGACTAGATGGGCGATGGGCATTAAGGAGGACACTTGTTGGGATGAGCACTGGGTATTATATGTAAGTGATAGATCACTAAATTCTACTCCTGAAATAATTATTACATTATATGTTAACTAACTTGGATTTAAATTTAAAAAAATGTTAAAAAATAAGCATAAAACATCTATTTTAACAAACTATTCCAGATTCAAAGAAGGAAATAGGCAACCCAGTGTCCTGTGGAAAGACCTGAGTCTGGGTCCAGCGGACCTTGGGCAACCCTTCCCCTTTCTGGGCCCCAGTTCTTTCATCTGTAAAATGAGGCAATTTTGAGCAAGTGCTCAGGTTTTATCTAATGGACAACGTAAATTGCATAATTGACCATTAAGTTTTTCTTTTCCTGCTAACTACCCAAATGTTAACTACAAGCACCAAGTGGGTGAACCTACTCTGTGTAGCAGTCCCATGGCAGTTAAAGACTTTTTTTTTTTTGTATCAGTTTCTCTCCACCTCATATTCCTTTCCTACATAAAATAGTATTTCTGTTTTCTGTCTCCAGAACCAATTCTTATGCCCATTCCAAATACCCCACTATTGGTTTCTGTGAAGCAATTTTAAATGGAGACCTAGATGTCCTAAGTGACCTGAGACTTTTCTAAAAACAAGGCAAGGTTGCCACACTTGGAACCACATTGTGTGGGCCCCAGCTTGCAGGTGGCAATGCAATTCTCATCTGATAGCTTCAACCCACTCATTGCTGATGGTGCAGCCAGGGATTGAACATGAGGCATATCTGAAGGTAGTAGACAGAAGGCTACACATGTCACTGGCAGCATATGAGCTATGAGTTCACTTTTGATTATTCATTCAACTCATTTTTATTGAACTCCTATTAAGGATGAATCTCTGAGAATGTGATGAGAGGCAAGAAAGACACAGCCCTTCTCTTAGATTTTATGCTCTAATAATGCTATGCAGGCAACGACGTCAGCAATCACAACACAGCACGACAAGGGGTGTGATAGAGGAAGCCAAGGGGGCTCTGGGAGCATAGATGACTAACCCTAGCCTAACCCAGACACGGAGGGAGCTAGAAGAAACAGACAGGTAAGTGGACACCAGAGGGATGCACAGAAGGTAGGCAGCAAACTAGGGGAAAGTGCGGAAGCGGGAGGGAAAAGAGGGTAGATCATTCTAAGCAAAAAGCCCAGCTTGCACAAAGGCCAAACTCAAGCAAGAATACAGCAGATTAGGGAAACTAAAAGATTGCTTTTGGCTAAAACCAAAGAGAGCTTGCTCACAGCAGAGGAGACTGGAGAGGCAGACGCCAGATGGAACACCCTTTGTGGGCCTTGCTAAGGAGTTTGGGCTCCATGCTGAGGACAATGAGAAGCTAGTGAGGTGCTGTAAGCATGGCAGGGGCATGTCCTTCGTTTTAACTCATGTGATTTTCTACATGTAGAAGGCTCTTGGAATGAATCCGCCTTACCTCACCGTCTGGAGGGGGAAACAAGTGCAGTGACTTGTCTAGGATCATTTACTTGCAAAGCTGGGACCAAAAGACAAGCCTCTAGATTGCCAACACAATGCTTTCAACAAGACCATATTGCTTCCCCTTATAAGCAAATGAAATTCAGGGGGCCAGGGAATTATTTTTTCCTAGGATCCAACCAAATATATATCTAATAGTCTTTTTGTTTCTTTTAAACAACTTGATCTTAGAAGGTGAAAAGACAAGGAAGGAACAACAGGGAGAAATACATCTTCCAGAAATCTACGACATCCAACAAAACATGCCCTTTAGAGTGAAAATTCAATCTCTCTTGTTTTTTTAATTCTTTTTTTAAATGTTTATTTATTTTTGAGAGAGAGAGAGAGAGAGAGAGAACGAGCAGGGGAGAGGCAGAAAAAGAGGGAGACAGAATCCGAAGCAGGTTCCAGGCTCTGAGCTGTCAGCACAGAGTCTGATGTGGGGCTCGAACTCCCCAACCACGAGATCATCCCCTGGCCAAAGTCAGCCACTTAACCAACTGAGTCACCCAGATGCCCCCAATTTCTCTTGTTAAGTATTTGTAATCACTGACACTCAAAATCCTAAGGATCACAGTGGAAAATGAAAAATTACAGAAAAAAGAAGGGAAGAAAGAAAGAAAGAAAGAAAGAAAGAAAGAAAGAAAGAAAGAAAAAGAGAGAGAGAAAGAAAGAAAGAAAGAAAGAAAGAAAGAAAGAAAGAAAGAAAGAAAGAAAGAAAGAAAGAAAGAAACTTTGGTGTTTAAAGCCATCCTCCACAAACACCTCCACAAGCTTTCTCACAGGGACAGAAATGTATGTGTGTACATATATATAAGTCATCCTTTCTGAAATAGCAATTTAAATTCGAATGAGTGATGTAACATCAAACCATAAAGGATCATGAATTCTGAGTGCTTGGGAAATAAGAAATGGTGTGAGATCAGTGAGGGTGTAGATCCCCAAGTTCTTTGCCAGAGACTCTGTGCCTCCTCTATAAATAGCCCCTAATAGGAATAGCTGAGTAATTAAGTATACATTTGTGGGCCATAGACAAACTTTTGAGAAAGCTTCCCTTGTAACAGTACTTTATCCTTTACATTTTAAAATGTTTCAAATGCTGTCAAGTGTTTACCTTGTGAGGTAGGAAGGGCAATTATTATCCCTCACATTATAGATATGGTGGCTTCTCAAGAACAGAGTGTTGAAGTGACTTGAGTAGGGGGTCTCAAGGTTGGATCTGAAGCCCCACCAGACTGCTGCTCGGGTGAGGACCATTTCTTTGGGCAGCCCTAAATGGCAGATAAGCCTTGAAGAGAAAGGTGCCCGTCCTCTCAGGTCCTTCCCGGCAAAGCCAGGTGACTTCCTGTCACCATGTATTTTCCTTTTTGTCCATTAGGCAATTCTTCCTCAATGAAGTTGAGGCAGGTCCCTGCTTAAGAGATGGCAGCTTCAGGGATTGGCTCCAAGCGACTGAGAAGATACTCCTGAGCAGAGGAGCACTGGTGCCCAGACTCAACTGGTGGAAGTTCCCTCTCCCCAAACCCCTGGTTTATCTTCCATCACTTCGCCCTGTTTCTTTCCTTCACAGAACTTCTTCTAGCTGTAACTGGACGTTAGCTAGGTTAATTTATGCCCTATCTATCCAGGTAGATAACAAGCTCCAAAAGGGTAGTACACCAGTGCGTACTCAGCTCCTGGCACGAGGCTCGGAACAAAATAGGTGCTCAATAAATATTAGGTAGATAAATGAGCACTTGGAAATAACGTGAGATCGATGAGATCGCAATGGAGCCCAAAGCTTCCGTCCTCCCACTGCTGCAGGTGTGGCTCTCCGGCACGCGGGATCTGGGGGCAAGTCCTCCCTTCCTTCTCCATCCTGAGGGCAAGGCGGCTGGCTGTCCTGGGGCCGGCGCCGGGGTGCAGGTCTGGGATGCGCCCGCCGCGTTGAGGGGCGCACCGAGCGCCCCTCGCCGCAGCCATTTCCTGCTCTTTGTGTGACAGCGGCGGCGGCGAAGGGGCTGGCACCCCGGGCGGGGGAGGAGCCGCGAAGGGCGCGGGGGCGGGGCCGAGGGCGGGGCCGAGCGCGGCGGCCCTCCAGCGGAGCTAAGCGGGGCAGAGCATCCTGCGCCCCGGCGCGGGGCCCCGCGGTAGCTCCCCCGAACCTGCCGCAGACCCAGGTAAGCAGCGTTCGCAGGCCTTGGGGCCAGCGTGGGGACCGGGATGCTGCGGGGGGACGTCGATGCGGCCGTGAGGATGCGCGAGGCGCCGGCGCCCCTTCTCCCCGCCCGAGGGGGGCGCTCGGCCCGGCGCCCCGGCTAGCGCGGCCTGGGGGCCTCCGAAGCCCCTGAACGCCGGGTTCCAGGCCCCGCGCGGCCCCCTTCCCCCTCCGGCCCACCCTGGGCCTCGTTGCGCCGACCCCCCTGCGGGAAAGCGCCGGCACACAACGCAGCTCGGGCGCGGCGGCGGCAGCAGCAGCAGCAGGTGCGCGGCCTGGGCCGGAGCCGCGGGCGGGTGAAGGAGCGGCGCTAACCCCGAGAACCGGAGACACCTGCAGCGGCGACATCCCCGAGCCCAGGTATTGCAGAGCGCCGGCCGCCGCCTCTGCCGCCTCGGCCACCATCACCTCCTCCGGGGTAAGCGAGAGCCGCGTGGGCCCGCCTGGCAGCCGCCTGGGGCACCCGACGCCCTGCAGTGAACGTGAGATGGGTGGGGCGAGGGGCGAAGCGCCAGTGTTTGAAGGTGGGGGTTTTAACGAGGGAGGAGGCAAGTCTGACCCGCTTTGAAGCCTTCTGGCCTACACTAGCATCACTCTCCCTCCTGGCTGCCAGGCAGCGGGGGAGGACAGGGGGGAAGGGGGATGAGTGGGCTGACTCCTGGGGAGGAGGTTGGATTTTCTTGAGCTCCGAAGAATTGGGAAGAGTGCCTACCTGTCTGTTGTGGTTTCTGCTTTTCAGGACACCCTCCCCCTCGATGGATGGGTGAAAAGGAAGAGAAGGGGTTGCTCTCTGTTTAGGGGTGGGGGTGGGGGCAGGAAACGTGATCGGACAGAAGTGTGGTTCTCTGTACTAAGGAGAACCTGGAAGGAAAGGACGCTGGGACTGCCCAGGCCCTCCCCAGCTCAGGGAATCTGACTTTGACCTCTGGTTGCCTAGTTTCTCCAGCACGGCAATGGAGCATTGTGGGCTGATGGGCCATGGGCTTCTCTACCAGTCAGGACAAGAAGGTAGCAAGGATCTTTTCCTGCTAGCTCTCAGGTGCCTTCCTGGCATGGGCGAGGAGACTGGGGCAGTCCTGCGGGCATGAGGGGCAACTCAGGAGAGTGCTGGTTCTCATACTCTTGTTTTCTACCTCGTACCTGTGTCCCGTTTAGGGCAGTGGGTCTCACCTTACTTATTCTTGGACACAGGCCCTGTTGGAAGCAGTGCTGGTAACCTTGGAGATCACAGATATTGGGAGGCAAAATTCTAGGTCCATATCCCTGGGCAGCATTGCGAAGGCCTTGAAGGTGGTTTTCTGCACAGTTAGGCACCTCCTCTGTGACTCTCCCTGAGGCCTCCCACCTCCACCTCCGTGCAGTGCTCTGTGCTTCCCCCATTCTCCTATGTCAAAAATTATTTTCAAGATAGGAGCCAGTGAACATGTTTATCCTTAAAAGCTAAATACAAAAGAATTTCCCATTCAGGGCAGAGCAGGTCCTTTAGAAGTCATTTGACTGGAAAGGAAACGGGCCGAAAGGCATTTTAATGGAAAACAAATCTTTAAGTCAACATATTTGATATCACTAAAGATGGCATTTCAGGCACTGAGCTGGAAGTGGGAACAGGGAACTAGGTAGCAGTTTTGGGGAACAGCTCACTGAAATGACAGTGTCTAGCAGTTGTCAGCTCTGTTTGCTTCAAGAGCAGAAATAATGGAGTAGTGTGTGTGTGTGTGTGTGTGTGTGTGTGTGTGTAACTGATCAGGGGTTGGTTACTGTCACTGGAAGGTATTTGTTGAGCACTCAGTATCCACTTGGGGGAGGTGAAACTTTCCTATAGAGAGTTACTCATTGCCCCTGGATGCCATCTGCCTGGGCAGTTAGTAGGCCACAAGAAGAGCGTGTTGTTGCTTACAAAGCCAGTGCTTCTGCCTGTTTCTGTATGCTGAGCCTCTGACTGGGGGCATTAGCTCTCTGCTCACTAAGCTTCTTTATTATATTTCCTGGCCAGTTCTGACCAGTTCTGTAGCCACCCAAGCCTGCCTTGTTCAGTCCCTGCTGAAGGAAAAACTTGCTTTAGGCATTAGGCCAAGAATGGGGTATCCAATCCAGTAGGGTTGGTGAGTTTTTCTCAAATCAAATCAGAGGCTGGCCCAGAGAAGGAAGTAAACATGAATTTAAAATCTGGAAGAGGGCCCCAGGAGAACACTACCTGTCCCCTCTGATAAATTGTTCCCTGTTGGGCGTTCAGTGGGCCTCCGCTGCTGTCATTGACCAGCAAGCTGAATTAGGTGATGAATAGGCAACAAGCTAATTAGCATTAGAAACGACACTCCTGGAAAACAGTACAGGGCTCCGGTCCCCACATTTGAGGATTGGCCTACACTCTCAAAGAGGTTTCTTTTGGCCGCTGTTGGCCCCAGGGTTCTACCAAGAGCTTCACAAAATGGGCTTTTGTAGCCTCCGTGTGGCCACCATAACAATGAGTCTATTTCTTTAGTGGCAAGTATTAATTATTATTCACTTGTAGTTGACGAAACCAGACATCAGTCACCTCATTGGAGTCTTTGTAAAAGGCCTTTGGTCTTGTCATTTGGGGGAGCAAAACCGTCTAGGGTCTAAAGGATGGACCCTGCTGTGGTAGCAGAAGTGGGGGAGGACGGTGGGGCATGCCGCCGGGCAGTGACTGGGGGGCCAGCGTTGGTGGGGAAGGAGCTGGTTCTTTATGGGATGCTCTTATTAAGTGAGGGATGCATGAAAGTGCCAAGTACAGCAGCTGGCATACATAGTTAAGTGCTATTATATCTATGTATTTATTGTTTTAATGTATTAGTTACATAATCATTAAGAATGTGGCTCACATGTGTAGTCAACCCATGGCTGCCCCCAGAACCTCCCTGGATTTTGCTCTTCCCAGGAGAGTTGGCTCTGTGACCAAGAAACCTAGCCCCAGGTTTACCTGCAAAAGGTAGCCTGTGTTAAGACAGGGCATCAGTAAGGCTTCAGGTAAGAAGTGCTCTTGAGTAGCTCACTGAAGGTAGGTATAACGAGTAGGCAGAAAGGAGAGGGAGTACACTGAGCAGAAACCTGGAGGTAATTCTCACATTTCAACACATAAACAGAGGCCAGGAAGGAACCTCTGTGTGCATTTAGCATTTTGCAATCAACCAAAAATGTTAAGGGCATGCTTCACTTCCTGGGCAGACGGAGCAGTGCAGTGGTCTTAGGACACAGGATTTATCCTTGACTTGCTGTGCGCCTTTAAATTCACCACCACCTCTCCAACTTTAACAATTGGGCAAAGGAAAGTAGCTTGCCCAGCTCGTTACCTACCTGTTGCCACAGGAACCTGCAGATGAGATAATGTCTGTACATCCCAGTCTTAGAAGAAAAGGCCATGGAAACAGAGAAGAGAATGAGGTTTCTGAATGTGTGGCTCTTTTGGACAGCTGCCCTTCATTCCTAAAGGAACAATTTATTAATTATATATTGTGTTTCAATTTAAGAAGACAAATCTGTGGCCTCTCTGTAACATTGAGCCAAAGGGAAACTGAAAGGCACTTTGTAATTCACAGATTCTGTCAAGGCCCCTGGATGGCCTTGTCTGTACAAAGACACTTCAGATTTCAGTCAGTGGGTGTGGGACGCCTCCCAGGATGCAGGGTTTGGATATTGGCTTCCTAGCCATGGCCATTATGCCAAGGGCTGTGTGCGATGTGCCTCAAAGGATGACCATTCAAGCCATACTTCTTGGGCCCTGGCAGCAGAGGAGGAAACCATTTGAGTGCAAATTCTTGAAGGAAATTGTTTTGAGAAGGCAGAGCTTGGGTTCAGGCAGAATTCCTTGCAGGGACCATTCTGGCTGAATGGCATTTTAATAGACATGCAGCAACTCAGAAATTAGTGCAAGGAGAGAGGAAAGTAAACATGACCTTCTGGAGAGATACCCAAGAAGGACCCAGTGATGACTTCATCAATAGGCCTTTTGATTGTGCGTTTGCATCATCGTTAGGTCATCTTGAAGCAGTGGTTCTCTGACTTGAATCACTTCGTGGGACAGAGGGATGTTTAGTATGTCCATGTTGTATGGTCTCTGTCTTCTAAATAAGGCAGGAGACAAGGTCCTCTGCAGAAAGTAAAGGTGGTGGACTGGTTAGGAAAGTTCAGGAGACTTCCGGAGGTTTGGAACAGCTGCCTCTGTGGGTGGAATAAGAAATCAACTGGGGGATGAAAGAGAGAATTGTCTGACTTTACTGATGGCCCAGCTGAGACCAAAGAATCTGCAGGGCTGGACCTCAATAACTCAGTGTTAAGGGAAAGGATACCTGAGAAAGGTATTCAGTTTGTGATTTTATATTGTGATGCCTTAAGACTGCTTTTGACAAGGTATGAATGGTGAGAAGAGAAATCAGAACTAGGGGTGAGCCATCAACCTCCAAGTATGTTACATCTTTGTGGGAAAGAGAAATAAAGACCTGCCTCTTACGAGTTGAGGTGGAAGCTGTGACAGGATTTTCTTCAAAAGTCTCCTCAAATCCTTATGGTAATAAGGCTGACTTATGTGGTGCCTCGGATCAGAATGTTTTAAATGAAAAAAAATTTTTTTACCAGATAACGTGCATTTGGGCCATTGGCTTGTGCCTTCAACAAGTTGTTCATGAAGTGCTAATTAGGTAAATAATGCCTAGCATGTGCCCACATCTGTACTAGGGCTACGGATCAAGCTAAAAAAAGATGATTATTCCTGTCATTTCTGGGTGATCCAAAGAATTAGTGAAATATAAAGCAATTTATAATGCAGAAGGAAACTGTGGACTCTTAGACTGTGAGCACTGTCAGAATCCAGAGAAATGAAGGTTTGGTGGAGTTTGGCTGGTCAGACCTTCGTGGAGGAGGCCTATCTTGACTTGGGCCTTGCCAGTGGTCAAGGGTGGGTGGGATTCGAGAAGAGAAGAGGACAATCTGCTGGGAAGTGCAGAGAGTTGGAGCAAAGGCAAGAATGTCCATGGGCAGGGTAATGGCACCCCATACATCCTGGCCAGAGTGGGTTTGCTTGTTAAGGAATGGTGGTCTTCAAGGAAGCCCTTTGCACGGCGTGTCCGTCTGCTGTCAGTGTCATTTTCTTTCAAGTTGGAAGGGCCCTGAGAGAGTCCAGTGATTCTTAACTGCTTGTTTTTGGTTTTGCTCTTTTTTTTTTTTTTTTTTTTGTACATATTATGGGCAATATTGACGTGCTCAACACACCACACCCACAGCCAGTCCCCTCCCCACTCTACCCCTGTTTTCTCCCTCTCAGGGGAGAAGATGTGTAGGCAAGCAGTGATAGCATGGGAGCGCTTGGAACCTTCCCAAACACATAATAAAAATACCTTGTTTGCAAACCTCACTACTTACGCCATTACTGGTAAAAGTTGCCCACAAGAACCTTCACAACCATATGACATCATGGTTGAGAACCACTGCCTGGCCAGCCTCCATATTTTATAGACTGGGAAATGGCCTTTTTAGAGTGAGTGGAAATGTGACTCCAGGGCCTGAGTCTTCAGACCCAGCCACATTCGAGTTGTAACGTCACATTGATGGTCTGCGTGCTCTGATCTGGTGGCCGAACCTGAAGTCTCGCTCTTTGTTTCCACAGCATATGCGGTGTGGCTGGCTTCTCTTTCTCAGTTTTAGCAGGTGCTTCTGAGAGCTGGCTCCTGTCCCCGGATATAGGTCACACTGGTGCCCCTCACATGGTGACTTGTCACAGGCTGCAGTGGGAACAAATCCGGAAGTCGCCCTTGGTGGCAGGACTCCCCCACCCCCCACAAGAGGATGGATCTGCCTGGTTGGGTTATCAACGGAAAGGTCCCCTCAACCCTGACAACACAGGAAGCAGCTGAGTAAAACGGCAGGCGGGCACCGTGGCCAGGTTTCTAACCCTGTCAGGATCTTTTTCTTTGCTGTAAACAAAGAGGAGGGTAGGCCTTCTCCGGAGGCCCAGGTCATGGACTTCTGTGCCCTGACCTCACGTCCCTTGTGTGGAGAGAAGCTGCTGGTGTGGGGCCTCTCATCCCAGAAGACCCACAGTGAGGGACTTGGGTAGGGAAGACTGCCTGAAGACGGTGCTGGGGACGGGTCAGATGTCAGAAATCCTAGGAAGGAGGCCTTGGGTTGTTTCTTTTTTTTTTTTTTTTTTTAATAATTTTTTTAATGTTTGTTTATTTTTGAGAGAGGGAGAGAGAGACAGTGTGAGCAGGGGAGGGACAGAGAGAAAAGGAGACACAGAATCTGCTGCAGGCTCCAGGCTCCGAGCTGTCAGCACAGAGCCCAACACGGGGCTCCAACCCACGAACTGTGAGATCATGACCTGAGCCAAAGTCAGATGCTTAACTGACTGAGCCATCCAGGTGCCCCTGGCTTGTTGTTTCTTAAAGTAAGTTTAAAAATTTCGATCAAAGCAGTACATGCTTTAAAAAAGATCAAATAGTATTGAAAGACTCGTAGTGAAAACAACCATCCAGCGCCCACCTCCCCATAGAAGCCGTCACCTCTAACTGACTGTTTCTTCCAGCACTTGCCTCCAGATCTCTAAACGATATGCTTACACTGCTGTTTCTTGATTTATCTGTTCTATGCATTATCTATTTACTTCCTGCTGTGATGGATGAAGATTTCACTTTCTTGTACCATCCACCTCCCTCCCCTGCCCCCATCTCCCAATATAGTGACAGCTCTGCTTTAACCTATGTTTAAATTTTTTTTTAAGTTTAATTTTTTAGAGAGAAGGAGAGCAAGCAAGCAGGGGGTGGGGAGGAACAGAGAGAGAGAATCTTAAGCAGGCTCCACACTCAGCGCAAAGCCCTATGCAGGGCTTGATCCCACAACCCTGGGATCATGACCTGAGCCAAAATCAAAAGTTGGACACTCAACCAGCTGAGCCACCCAGGCTCCCCTAACGTAAGTCATGTTTAAAGCATCTACATCATTATTTTTAAATGTTTACTTATTTATTTTAAGAGAGCACAAGCAGAGGAGGGGCAGAGAGAATCTCAAGCAGGATCCCCTGTCAGCACAGAACCCAACCCAGGGCTTGATCTCACAAACCCTGTGCTGAAATCAAGAGTCAGAAACTTAACAAGCTGAAACACCCAGGTGCCTCAAAAGCATCTATGCTATTAAAATCTGTAAATGTGAAATGTGTGTAAATCACAAGAGAGCTAAGTAATGTCCTTTCATTTATCTCCTTTCTTATATGGCTTTTTTGTTTTATTGCAAAATTAGAATTTTCTCCCTTCCTTCCTTTCTATTTAATATTCCTCCTTTTTAATTTTTTTTTTTTTTTTAACAGCTCTATCGTATCTGTTACTGTATTAGATCCTCTTGTCTGCCCAGGAAGTTACAGAGTTAGCCCCAGCTCTATCCCTAACTAGCCAAGTGACCTTGTATAGGTCCATCTTGTCTCTCAGCCTCAGTGTCCTCAGGGAGGAGAACTACAAACCTGGCTTGTTCTCATTCTAAACCTCAAAGCCCATCCCCCCAGCTCAGAGGTGGTTCCTGTCTGAGCAGTCTCTCCTCCAGGGTGTGGCAGCCAGGACCTGACAGATATCTGGCAGTGTAACAGAAACAGGGTTGGGGTGGAAGGCTTGGGAGCAGGTGCTGGTTTGGGTGGTCCAGCTCATCCTGTGGTCTAGGGGCTGCTCCGTGGGGTACTGTGGGTGTGTCCATTGCTTTCTGTTTCTCTCCCACCTCTTCTGGTGATTTCTATTCAACACAGTCTCTGCTTGTCAGGCGCACCATAGTTCCCAGACTCCCCAAGCTCCTACCCCGCCTCCCTCTCTCTTTGTACCACTCCTGCTTATGTTACAGCCAATGTTTCCCCAAGCACTCATGCAAATACTAACACTTTTTTTGTAACGGCTTGAATTATTCACATGTTCTGCAGTTCACCCATGTGAAACATACAGTTCAGTAATTTTTAGTATATTCACAGAGTTATGCAACCATCATTCTGATCAATTTTATAACGTTTTCATCACCCCAGAAAGAAGAGACCTCATGGCCATCAGCAGCACCACCTACTTCCTCCAGTCTCCACCCTAAGCCCAGGCAACCGCTAATTACTTAGTGTCTCTGTTGATTTGCCTACCCTGGACATTTCCTTAAAAAGCATATTATGCTTCTTTCACTTAGCAGATTTTCAAAATCCATCCATGTTGTAGCCCATGCCTTTAGACCCCATTCCTTTTTGCAGCTGAATAATATTCCATAGGGTGGATATACCATATTTTATTTATCTACTCATCGGTTGATGGACATCTGAGTTTTTTTCCACTTTGGGGCTGTTACAAATAATGGTGCAGTGAACATTCATATACAGGTTTTTGTGTGGATGTATGTTTTCAATTCTCGGGCTTATACCTAGGCATGGGATTGCTTAATCTTATGGTAACTCTATATTTATAACTTGTAGGGACTGCCAGACTATTTCCCAAAGTTACTGCACTATTTTATATTCCTAGCAGCAAAATAGGGGGGTTCCAATTTCACATCCTCAGCAATATTTATTATCTGTCTTCTTGATTGTAGCTATTCCAGTGGATGTGAAGTGATAATTCACTGTGATTATGATTTGAATTTCCTCAATGGCTAAAGATATTAATAATTTTTTATGTGTTTTTTGTCCATTTGTATATCTTTTTTGGAGTCTATCCTTTGCCCATTTGGGTTGCTTTTCTATTATTGAATTTTAAAAGTTCTTTATATCCTCTACACATATAACAGGTATATGACTTCCAGATAGTCTCTCCCATCCTGTGGGTTGTCTTTTACTTTCTTGATGCTGTTTTTTGAAGTAACAAAAGTTTTACATTTAATTTTGATAGTGTCTATTAATAGCTAATAAAATCAAATATATGTTTATCTATTTTTTCTTTCAATGCTTGTCCTTTTGATGTCATTATGTATTCCAAAGTCACAAAGATTTACTCTTGTGTTTTCTTCTAAGAGTTTTATTGTTGTAGCTGTTGCATTTAGGTCTTTGGTCCATTTTGAGTTAATTTGTTGTGTGGTATGAGGTCAAAGTCTACCTTCATTCTTTTGCATGTGGATACCCAGTTGTCCAGCACCATTTATTGAAAAGCGTATCCTTTCCCCCTTGAATTGTCTTGGTACCCTTATCAAAAGTCAATTGACCGGGGCGCCTGGGTAGCTCAGTTGGTTAAGCGTCTGACTTCAGCTCAGGTCATGATCTCGCGGTCTGTGAGTTCAAGCCCCGCGTTGGGCTCTGTGCTGACTGCTCAGAGCCTGGAGCCCGTTTCAGATTCTGTGTCTCCCTCTCTCTCTGCCCCTCCCCTGTTCATGCTGTGTCTCTCTCTGTCTCAAAAATAAATAAACGTTAAAAAAAAATTTTAAAAAATCAATTGACCATAAATGTGAGCTTATTTTTAGATTTTCAATTCTGTTCCATATCTTGATACCACTACCACACTGTTTTAATTATTACTGTAGCTTTGTAGTAAGTTTTGAAATTGGGAAATGTGTGTCCCTGGTTTTGTTCTTTTTTAGGGATGTTTTGAATTTCTGTATGAATTTTAGAATCAGCTTGTCAGTTTCTTCCCAGACACCAGCTGGGATTTTGATCGGGATTACATTAGATCTGTATCAATTCAGGGAAGATTGCCATCTTAACAATATTAAGTCTTTCAATCTGTGAAGATGAGAGATCTTTCCATTTATTTGGGTCTTTAATTTTTGTGACAATGTTTTACAGTTTTCAGAGTATACATCATTTTACACTTCTATTTTGCTAAAGTTATTCCTAAACATTATATTATTTTTGATGCTGTTGTAAATAGAATTATTTTTTATTTCATTTTTTTGATTGTGCATTGCTAATGTATAGAGATATAATTGATGTTTGTGTGTTGATCCTCTATCTCGCAACCTTGCTGAACATGTTTATTCATTGTAATCGTTTTTTAGTGGATTTTGTATGTAGAATTTGCCAAATTACCCTGGCTAGGACCTCTAGTACAATGTTGAATAGAAATGGAGAGAGTAGACATCTTGTCTTCTTCCTAATTTTCGGGGGGAAAGTATTCAATCTTTTACCATTAAGTCTGATATTAGCCATGGGATTTTTTGGTAGCTGTCCGTTATCTCGTTGAGGAAGTTCCCTTCTGTTCCTAGTCTGTTGAATGTTTTTGTTGTGAAAGAGTATGAGATTTTTGTCAAATACTTTTTCTGCATGTACTGAGGTGATCCTGTGGGACTTGTCCTTTATTCCATGATATGGCTTATCACATTAATTTATTTTTTAAATGTTTATTCATTTTTGAGAGGGAGAGACACACACACAGAGCGTGAGCGGGGGAGGGGCAGAGAGAGAGAGACACAGAATCTGAAGCAGGTTCCAGGTTTTGAGCTGTCAGCACAGAGCCCAATGGAGGGCTGGAACCCACAGACTGTGAGATCATGACCTGAGCTGAAGTCCGACATTTAACCGACGGAGCCACCCAGGTGCCCCACATTAATTGATTTGAGGATGTTGGTGTTAAACCAGTCTTCCATTCCTGGGATAAGTATCACTTTGTCATGATACATAATCTTTTTTCTATGTTGCTGGATTTGGTTTTGTTGGGAAACTTTTATTGAGCACTCTCTACCTTACCAAGCTGTTTACATGGATTATTGTGCTTTTGTTTTTCAAAGTCTATGAGGTAGGAACTGTTACTATTCCTCGTATCAGAGGTGAAAAAGATGAGGCTCAGAAATGTGCTGTCATCTTCCCAAAATCACACAGCCAATAGTGGCAGACAGGATTCTAACCAGTTCACCATCCCACTCTCAAGTGATAAACCACCTCTCACGAACGTTATCGATGCTGGACATGAGATGATTTCCAGATGACATCCATTGTTTTCATTGTTTTTAGTTTCCCTCTGTTTATGGCAAGTGATACTGGTTCTCTATTAGTGGTTGTAATATGAGCTTCCTTCTAATATATAGAGTAAAAGTGAAAAGTCTTTTTAAAAAAATATTAAGTAAATAATTGTACAGGCTTATATAGGGCATGACTGCATATTCCATTTAAATTATCTGTGTTATCAGTAGGGAAGGAGAAGGAATGGGAAAACTAGAAATGAAGATATGGCCAATTCAGGTCATGTCATTTTGCCAATGTTGTCAGGGGATTCAGGTATGCTCATGCATTCTCTCATCCCATAATTCCTCAGTGCTTAATCTGTCTTCAGCACTCTGCTAAGGTCTCTGAGGTTTTCAGAGATGGGTGAGAAATGGTCTCTAACCTCATGAAGCTTACACATGCATGCATCATTCCACCCTAGGGAGGGCATATATGTTTTCTCTCATGGGTGAACACAGATTGGTTGCTACTGGCCCCCTGGAGTTCTGTATTTCATGAGAAGGATTCTGAGGCTGCCTGTGAACTCTGAGAAATAAAGACATTATCAATTAGTAACAGTTGCCCTGACATGGGAAGAGGAAGTATCTGTACTCGTGACCCTTCTCAGGCAGAAAGCATCACAAGGGAGGTACTGCTGATGTACCTAGGAGTGGAATTGTTGGGTCACATGGCTACTCTAGGTTTTAAAATTTGAGGAACTGCCACACTGTTTCCCAAGTGCTGCACTAGTTTATATTCCTACCAGCAATGTATGAGGGTTCGGATTTCACCGCCTCACCAACGCTTAAGAAGTCCTGGGAGTTCCAGGGAAGGAAGGAACAATCATGTGGTAGAGGGAGAGACCTTGAAGGGTGAGTGAAATCAAGGTCATATGGTGATAGAAGGAAGAGAGTTAATTTCATAGATAAGTGTTTACAAAATATTGAAGCTTTTCACTTTAAGTGCTCAAATGTTAAATATTTGAACCATCAAAATGGAGTTCTTTCTAAAATATAAACAGGTTTTTTTTCCTATTTATGTTCCTTTTTCTGCTCCCCCACTTTTAAAATCCTGGTATCTTCGACATAGCAATGCAATTCTTGATGTTTTGGGCTCAATGGCCAATCTACTCATTGAATAAATCTTTATGTAGCTGCAAGGGTGTGCTTCATACTGTACTGGGAAGCTGGGTGTGAGTTAGACACAGCTCCTGCCCTCGGGGAATTTTTCATTTAGGGCAAGGAGAGAAAATGTGATAAAATGTGTAATAAAGCATTATGGATGCCCTGAAAGTAGGGACACGCTGGGTTTAATGAGGGCCAAAGGAGAAAGTGAATTCCGATAGGGGGTAGGAGAGTCAGAAAGGCCCCTTAAGGAGGTAACCATTCCTTTCAGTCTCCTCCAGCACTAGGATCATTCTGGCAGTGTATGAGGTATTTGGTGACTTCTGTGTACTGTGATATTGATGATGCTTCTATAGGCTATTGAAATATATAGAGTTCTGGGGCACCTGGGTGACTCAGTCGGTTCAGTGACCAACTTCAGCTCAGGTCATGATCTCACAGCTCATGAGTTCCAGCCCTGCATCAGGCTCTGTGCTGACAGCTGAGAGCTTGGAGCCTGCTTTGG
Source organism: Neofelis nebulosa (assembly GCF_028018385.1). Classification (NCBI taxonomy): domain Eukaryota; kingdom Metazoa; phylum Chordata; class Mammalia; order Carnivora; family Felidae; genus Neofelis; species Neofelis nebulosa. Next base: position 49,374,697 of record NC_080782.1, read on the forward strand.
ATTCTCTCTCTCTCTCTCTCTCTCTCTCTCTCTCTCTACCCCTAACCCACTTGCATTCTGTCTCTGTCTCTGTCAAAAATAAACATTTAAAAAAATTTAAAAAGTATATAGAGAGAGTTTTGCTTCTGTATGTGGCCCAGATTCCCACACCTGTGTGGTCCCTCCCCATCCTGCATAGCTCTGCCTCTCCCTTCCCTCTACCACTGTGAGGCTTCTTGCTCTCAGCATTGTGGCCTCGCTCATGGCTTTATTTTATCCACAGGCAATACACTAAAAGTGCTGTGACGGGGGTTGGAGCCACAAGGTTTGACCACTGGATAAGTGCAGTGTTCTTCTAAAACTCTTCCCTTCCAGCCTGTTCAGGATAAGCCACACAGTCCATTTTGGTGCCATCTATGGAAATCCTGTAAAGTGTGCACAGGTGACTGTGTCCCTGCTTGGCCCCCACACCTGTGAAGAAGCTGACTCTGGCCTGTGAAAGGGTCTCAGCCGCAGGGGAAATACTGACCTGTGGAGCCACATCCTGTCACAGCAAACTTGGGTGCCCCACACAGTCCCCAACACACTTAGCATACACTCATGATGGAAGAGCAGGCTACACTCCAGATTCCTTCTTTGAATTTTTCCTTGCTCCGTGAAATGCTGCTCAAGAATATATTTTTTAAGGGGGACAGTCTAAGCCTCCTTTTTATATTTTTATATTTATTTACATATTTACTTATATAATATCTAAATATAAATATACATATATTTATAGTTCTTTGAAATTATGTATTGTTTGCTTTCTTTTTTAAAAAATTTTTTTAATGTTTATTTATTTTTGAGAGAGGGAGAGAGACAGAGCGTGAGTGGGGGAAGGGCAGAGAGAGAGGGAGACACAGAATCCAGAGCAGGCTCCAGGCTCTGAGCTGTCAGTGCAGAGCCCGATGTGGGGCTGGAACTCACAGACTGCGAGATCATGACCTGAGCTGAAGTCGGACACTCAACCGACTGAGCCACCCAGGCACCCGTGTTGTTTGCTTTCTAACTGGATAGATTTTCAGGGAAAATATTTCCTGGCCTTTTGATATTTATGAGACCCAAAGGTGACAGTTCCCTAATCTTTCTGGGTTGGCAGAATCTTGTTCTTCTTGAGCAGAGAAAAAGCAGCCAAACTGCAGCCAAAGGAAAGTCTTTGGTATGCCTTTTATAAAGGCACAAAAGTAGGTGTGGTCTAGAAGAAAGGGCACAGAACTGGGAGTCAAGATATCCCCTTTCTGCTCTAGCTCAGCCACCAGCTGACCACATGACCTTGAAAGACCGTTTTCACTTCTCAGTAACACCAGGCCCTCCTTAGAAAAACAGCAAAAGCAACACCTGTCCTCTCGAAACTGCAGGGTAGTTGTGACTGAGAAAATCAGTATGAAAGACCTATAGAGTTGCGATGTTGGGAGTGGAGATAATAATAATGCCCTCTTTTCTTACAGAATTGTTGCAAAATTTGATCCATCCATTCACTCTGTTTAAAAAGAGGCCACCCACCTGCTGACATTTACTCTGTGCCTGCTTTGGGCAGCATTCCACATCCTGTAATGTTATATAACCCTCAGAGTAAGTCACTGAGGGCAGGGACTGTTGTTAAGTATCACCCTTTGACAGGTAAGGAGACCGAGGCTTGAGAGGTTAAGTAATATGCTTATGGTCATATAGCTAGTAAATGGCAGATGATGGATTTGAACCCGCAGCTCAAGTGCAACTGCTATACTTAGCCTGGTATTCCGCTTCAGTAAAAATATCTTCCTATGTTTTCCTTTCCCTTCCAGAAAGTCAAATAGAAAATGACAGTGCAACTCTTTCGCTTACAGAGTAGCAGGGTTTAGGGTGTGGTTAGTCAGAACCTGCATTCCCAAAGCCAGGTTCTCCTGGCACCCACTCGGCCTTCGCCCACCCCTCCTGCCCGGCGTCTATCGGTCATCCCAGCCCTGGTGCCCCCAAAGCCCTTCTCAGAAGCAGATGGCCCGTGAGACCAGTGTTCTTACTTCTCGGTGAAACCAGGCCACTGTGTTTGAGCTTGTTAGAAAGATGCTGAGTTTAAATCTGCCATGAATACCCCACCCTGGGAGGTGGTAGCTGTGTGTGGTAAGTGATGCTCCCAGAACGCAGTTAATTTTTAAGTATTTTTATTAATTTCTCTTCCAAAGTAGCAAAAGAGTCACATGTTCATTGACTGACTATGAAGAATTATTCTCACTTAGAAGATTGCATAATAGGCAGAACACTTGAGCCAGAAAACAAGTACTTATTTTCACGTATACATGTTAAAATTTCCAGAATGTTTCCTCTTTCTTTTTTTTTTTTTTAATGTTTATTTATTTTTGAGAGAAAGAGTCAGGGCATGAGCCGGGGAGGGGAAGAGAGAGAGAGAGAGGGAGACACAGAATCTGAAGCAAGCTTAAGCTCCTGGCTGTCAGCACAGACCCCGACATGGAGCTCAAACTCACAAACTTTGGGATCATGACCTGAGCTGAAGTTGGATGTTCCACCGACTGAGCCACCCAGGCACCTCAAGAATGTTTTTTTCTTTCTGACTGATGTGGATGGAGTTGGCAGTGACTTATAGCGGTTGAGTTCAAAATGTCTGATTTCCGGGGTGCCTGGCTGGTTCAGTGGGTTGAGTGTCCAACTTCAGGTCAGGTCATGATCTCACGGTTCGTGGGTTCAAGCCCCACATCGGGCTGTGTGTTGACAGCTCAGAGCCTGAAACCTGCTTCAGAATCTGTCTCCCTCTCTCTCTGTCCCTCCCAGACTTGTGCTCGCTCTCTTTCTCTCAAAAATAATAAACATTTAAAAGAAAATGTCTGATTTCCTCCTCCCTTGGGCAGTGAATGATCTGCAAACAAACCCAGGAATCCAGTAGAGAAGTTTCATTTAGAAGGAGAAAAGAAAGGTTGCATTAACTGAAATAAAGACTCCTAATTCACTGGCTTGTAGGCTGGTCATTTGCTGATTCTCTTCAAGGGAAGTGCAGGCATCTTACGTGTTAAAGGGAAAGCCTTAGGGATTATTCTGGTAGGTGAGTTATTGTGAAGCCTGTGAAAAGTCCAGAAGAAATGCAGGTTGCATGAGAAAGACGAAGGGAAAGACCATGGCAAGTAGGAGTCAGGGAAGGTGAAAGAAGAGACGATGGATGAGAGCTGGTAGTGTATATACACTGAGCCTGAAGTTTCTGTGAAAAATTTCAAACTTCTGTAAAATTGGATACAAAAATATCATAAATCCCTGTGTAAGCATCACATAGCATTACCAATTATTCACTCACGGCCAGTTTTGTTTCTTCTGTTGTTACTCACGTCCTCCTCCTCTAGTATTATTTGGAAGCAAACCCCTGTATCATTTTATCTGTATTTTAGTAGGTATTTCTAGGCGATAACTCTTTTCAAATACAACCTTGATGTTATATCTCAAAAATAATAACACTATTTCCTTAATGTTATCAGATGCCCAGTTACTAGTAAATTTTCTAATTCCCTCAGAAATGGTTTTCTTATGGTGGGTTGTTTGAAAGAGGATCCAAATAAGGTGACAGACACACTGCGATAGTCTGATAATGGGCTATAGCTTCCCTTCCATGTCTTTTTTTCCCCCATGGAATTTATTTGCTGAAGACACTGAGTCATTTGTCCTGCAGAGTTTCCCATAGATTGTATTTTACTATTTATATCACTGTGGTGATATATCAATGTAGTGATATTCTAAGATGTTTTTCTGTCCTATACATTTCTTGTGAATGAGTGTCAAAGACTTGATTAGACTCCAGCGTTTCACTTTGGGTCCAGCGTTTTTCATAAGATGATGGATGGTTTTCCGTCAGGAGGCACCTAATGTCTCATTGTCTTTTAATTTAGTGATGTTAGCAGTTGATGATCAATCAGTGCCTCTCTCCATTTTAGGGGCTGCAATTTGGTTATCCAGTGGTCGGTTTGTATAGGAAAAGCACATTAAATACTTGCCTTTTTCCTTTTATTTACCTACTTTCAACACAAAGTTTGGTTCACTGGCATCTTCCAACAATAACAAAGTAATAAAAACCAAGATGTTATTAGGTATCTTTAGGATCTCATGGATTTAGACATATTTGACACTGCTTCAGGTGCATTGAGTTATGCTAACTGATGCACAGTGTCCCATCCTCGGCCAGCAGAAGCTGCCTCAGGTTGGCTCCTGGGTCCCTCAGACATAGTCATAGATAGAGAGCTGCTTCCTTGCTTTCTGCTGCGACAACTTGTTCTAAGCCTTTCTTACACATTTCCTGTCCCAGACCTGGACTGAGCTGTTTCTCCAAGGAGCATTGATGTTTTTAGCAGGAAATGGTATTTGCAGACCACAGCCTGGCACTCAAGTTGCTCATTGCTCATGGGTTGGTCATTGTGTCTTTGTCTTTTTGGGGCACAGAACTAGGAAATAAACACACATACACATACATACAGATGGACATATGTATGTCTATTTAAAGTTAAAACACGTGATGACTTCTTATTGATAACCTCGAATTCATATTCAGGACTATTTGGTTTACGTGGTCTTATATCTCTTTCTCTCACATCAGGAATGCCAGTTCTCAACACCACCAGGGATGATAGAGCATTCCATAATTACTAATTTATTTTACCTCACACTGCATTCGGACATTCTCACTGCAACAGCACACCAGTATAATTAGTGGAAAAAAGCTCGAGATATTTTTTACAACACTTCATTGTTTTTAGAGTATCTCCTACCAGAAATGTAGGCTCAAATTTCTGAATTTTTAAAATCACTTGGAATAGGTCCTTTCTGTATAGTTATGGCAACAACTAATATAAATATACCTTCATTTGTTTTATTTTACTTTGGCGCGGGGTGGCAGTTGCTTTTTAAATTTAAATTTTATTTTGAATTATATAAAATATATGGTTTCACAGTCAAATCTACAAAACAAGGTATATTCAAAGAATTCTAGCCTCTATCCCCAACTCCTTAACCATGTTCCTGCTTATCGCTCTTCCCCATAGGTAGCCACTTTTTAAAATCAGATGGTTTATCCTTCCATTGTTTGTTTGTTTAATATTTGTGTGTGTATATGCATCACTGATTTCTTATATAAATGACAGTATACTGTATACACCATATCCTGGAGATGACCCCACAGTTGTGGGTAAGATAGATTCCTCATTCCTTTTACTGTTGCCTAGTACCTCACTGTGTGACTGTATCATAGTCTGTTCAGACAGTCTTCTGTTGAGGGACATTTTCATTTTCCAGTCTTTTGCTATTACAGGCAGTTTTGCAGTGAATAGCCTTGTGCATATGCCTTTTTGCGCTTTTATCAAAGTGTCTTTGGGATAGTTTCCTAGAAGTGGGATTGCTGGTCAAAGAATAAAATGCTCGTATAAGTTTGTTAGATATTGCCAGATTTCCTTCCTTGTGCCATTTTACATTTATACCCTTACCAACAATGTTTGAGAGGACCTGGTTCTCCACAGAAGTACATGTCAACAGGTATATGTCGTCAGACTTACGGGGTTTTGCCAAATCTGTCAGTGAGATACGGTATCTCCATGTAGTCTGGACTTCTCTTACTATAAGATAGGGCTATTTTTTTTTTTAATACCATCTTTCAGGTTCTAGGGATGGAGCCCAGGCATTTTATTATTAAGAAGCTGTTCCTTCGGTTCTTTGGCACAAGCAGAATCCAGAACCATTGAGGCATAGTGTTTGAAAAGATCGAGCACAGAGGCCGGTGTGAGATCGATCTTCATCAGGATGAGTAGCCTTGCAATGTTAAGTCTGAGCGCTTGGAAGGCAGCACAAAATCTGGAGCTGGAGAAACCTGGGTTCCAACCCCAGCTCCACACTCACCAGCACTTGACCTTGTGAAATTACTTAAATTCTGAGCTTCTTTTGACTCTTCTGTAAAATGGGAATAATCACAGCACCTACTTTTATAGGGTTGATGCAAGATTCAAATAGTGGAGTGCTTGGCAGAGTGTAAGGGCTAAAGAATTATTATTATTATTATTATTATTATTATTATTTGAGTGAAGAGAATTATTAGGGCTTTGGAACTTGTAGATCATTATGCTCTATAAAGTTACTAATCCCTCCTATAAAATGAACTTAATACTAATGTAAGAGGGGCACCTGGGTGGCTTAGTCGGTTAAGCGTCTGACTCTAGATTTCAGCTCAGGCCTTGATCTCATGGTTCGTGAGCTTGAGCCCCATGCTGGACTCTCTACTCTATAGTCTGCTTGGGATTTCTCTCTCTCTCCCTCTCTCCCTGCGTCTCCCCTGCTCGTGCTCTCGTGGGCACACATGCTCTCTCTCTCTCAAAATAAATAAACTAAAAAAAAAATACTAATGTAAGAAAGAAGACAATTTTTTGCATGTGGATTGGCAAATGGTTTGCTGTGGATGCCACACTTAGAATTCAGGGGAGAGAATAGGAAGAAGCGTAAGTATGGAGAGGACCTGAAACCAACCTCATGAGGCCAAGCGCCTCCAGAGGACAGAGGGGAAGTCACATCTGAGCTCCCTGTGCCCTCACTGGATGTGGCCTTCGCTGTTGCCAGCCTGCACGGCAGGGCGGTGTGTTAGAAAACTCAGTGAAATGGAAGCTTGTGTAGCTGCTCAGCCCTGACCTGCTCCCCCAGCTGTGGGCCTGAAGGAGACGCCAGTGTGGGGCAGCACGCCCTTGGTTACACTCTGCAGCTGGTCAGCATCTCACAGCCCCTGGACCGCCCCCCCTGTCATGTGGGTGGTCCTTTCCGCCCTGGTCTCGGACAGTTCATTTCCGAATGAACTTCCAGCCACTAAGCCCCACTCACACTTGTCTGGGACTGGGGAGGGAAAGGGAGGGCTGCAGGCCTATCAACACAGTGGGCTTTCTCTTTGTTTTCCCTTTCAAGTGTGCTAAAGGGTCAGCTCATTATTAATATGAATCTTCTTAGTAAACTCAGTCTTTAGACTTTTATTCATATGGTCTACTCAGTTTGGTTTGCTCTGTACTTTGCTTCTTTTATTTTTGCTTTTGTAATGAATGGTCCCGGCATTCTCATTTCTTTGGGTTGATTTTTATTCTTTCTTTAGATTTTGGAGTGAAAATTAGGTTCTTTTAGTTTCACTGTTTTATTTTCTACTAAATGCATTTAAGGCATTTATTTATGCTCAATTCTAAATGTTGTATGGTTCTATTTGAATTCCTTTTTAGGTATGAGTAGCCTGGAAGTATGTTTTTATAAATTATCATAGGTATGGGAGGTTTTTTGGCTATGATTTGCATTATCGATTTCTAATTGTATTGCACTCTACTTAGTGAATGTGACGTCTAAGACATCATGTTTGGGGAAACTCATGAGAACCTATTTTATGGCCTAAGTCATGATCTTTTTTTTATCAGTGTTTTACGTATGCTTTTAAAAAATGAGTATTCTGTTTGCTGGGTGCTGAGTTCTTAAAATAGTAGTTAGCTCGAGTTGGGTAACTGTGTTGTTCAGATCCCCATCAGCTGCACTGCCTTGTGAAGCTCTCATCAAAGCCAGTGAGCTCTGCCAGGGCCCAAGACATGGAAATGTCCGTTTAGGGCTTTTTGTTTGGAGTGCCTCACAAAACATCCCCAGGCCAAGGAAGACCATGGCTCTTTGTGTTTGCAAGTAAGGTTAAATTTGCTGGAGTCTGAATTCTTGTAGTCCCAGCTTAATGAGCTTGTAAAACCTAGGCCCTGGTTTCAGGTTGATAATCGTGGCTGTTTCCCTCATGGGTATTTGTGCTGTGTGGTTATTTAGGACTGAAACAGATACATATCCTCCCAAAGACCAGAGCTGGGGGCTGGCCAAGGCCCACGTCTAGCATCAGGCACTATGTGAGGCCCTTTGCCCTTAGCGTGGTTGTGTGGGTGCTACATATAGTTGCTCTGAGTCTTGTTTCTTCATCAGTCACGCAGCTGCCTTACCACCTGCCATGTTGACCACAGAGGGTTGTGGTGAGGCTTAGTCCAGACAATAGACATAAAAAAGTACCCTGTAAACTGTAAAGAGATCCTCAAATATCAGGCACAGGTTGCAGGCACCTTGTGAAGAGGTAGCAAGTGGAAGTGGTCTCAATGCATGTAAATAAACCCCCTTTGTTCTTTGGAAGGAGGCTGAACTGGGTGAGACTGTTCTCACCTCCGACACCCCTGACACCCCTGCACCCCTGACATTCCTGACATTCTCCACCCTATCTTCTCTCCCTTTCCTTCAGTGCAGAATACACAAACTGCAGCCATGACCACCCACGTCACCCTGGAAGATGCCCTGTCCAACGTGGACCTGCTGGAAGAGCTGCCCCTCCCCGACCAGCAGCCATGCATCGAGCCACCACCTTCCTCCATCATGTACCAGGTCAGTCTCCCAGACACCGGGGAGTTCAGAACTCCGGATCCCCTCGGTGGGTGTGCCCTGAAGGCATAGGGAAGGCGGAGGTCTGCATCTGGAAGGTGAAAGGTCCTGAGCTGATGGAGTCCCTTGTGCCCTGGTGGAGCTGAGTATGAGGAATAGATTAGCTAGTAAACGAATACCAGGACTATTTCAACTCCCCAGGGAAGGCTTGTTGATCTGCTCTGACCCCAAATACCTTCCCGGCTGTTCTTGCTGCAGCATCAACCAAGGTTTCGGCAGCTCTGATCTCATGAATTAAATATTACAATTTAGAAACCTCTAGAGCCTGCCTGGGTAATTACTTTTCCTTCATGTATGTGAGAAGAGCTCTTCAGCTCCCCACAGCAGCTAATGGCTCAGGGAAGTCGCTCACCATTGTTTGCTTTTGCCTGAGAGAGGGGAGCTTGAGATAAACTATATCAGATTGTTCAAAACCGTAACCCCCCAGGGTGTGACTGGAAGGGCATCAGGGGAGCCAGAGTGAGCCTTGCAAATAGCCCCTTGTCTGGGCATGTTGGGCGAGTATGCCACGTTAGGAAAGAACAAGTTAATATAAAATTTTTAGCTGTGTTTGACCTTTTCTAGTTCTGGGGCTGCTAAATGAGACTAAATATGAATGCATAATATATTTGTAATTTCATTCGGTAGTTAGATTTTATCAAGCACATTCCTAAAGGTTCAAGTTACAAACTTGGCTCCTTCACGTCTTCTAACCCAGGTTAAATTTTTAATTATGTGCATATCTTTTTATTACAAGCAATACAGAAAAGTATAACAAATAAAAATTTCCCTCTATGACTATACACACACACAGCCCTTTTTACTATACTTATAAGTACGTATTATGTATAGATCTAGATGTTTTTAACCAAAAGGGAACCATACGGTAGATAATTGCTCTGTGGTTTGGCTTTTTAAACTTGAAATCTATTATGGATACTTTTCCATAACAGTACTACAATGCTATCATTTTGTTTTTAACCACCACATAGTACTTATAAGTGCATCGTACAGATATACTATTATTGATTTAGCCTTTTGCTGTTAATGGATGTTGGGATGGTTTCCAGTTTTTTCTATCAGAAAAAAAAAATGTTGCAGTTATTATCCTTGTACATACGTATCTGCAGCCTCAGGTAAGTATTTTGGCAACTGCTGGATGAAAACAACGCGCATCTTAACTTTTCACAGCTCTTTAGGATTATGTAGTTTAAGCATTTGCTTCCAAGCCTCAGCTGGGTGAATCTGGTTAACTACCAATGGGAAGAAGCAGATCCGGGCCCTGTTTAGCCAGCTCCTGCCCAGTGTGAGTCAGAGTTGGATTTTCTCAGGGGAAGATCAAAGCATGATGTAGAGATAGGTTTCCACAGAGTCTGGTGGCATTTTTTGGCAGTGGGGTTCCCTGGACACCCAGCCGCCTTGGACTTGTTTTCCAACCAACAAATGTTTCTTCCTCTAATTCCTACAGGCTAACTTTGACACAAACTTTGAGGACAGGAATGCATTTGTCACAGGAATTGCAAGGTACATTGAGCAGGCTACGGTCCATTCCAGCATGGTAAGTCACTGTGACCCTGCCAGCACAGGAGGGGCAAGTGCTCAGCTATTCCGAGAGCTGCCTGCCTCAGTCAGACCCTTCTCCAGAAGCCTGTTCCCCTGCGCTTCCCCACCCCCTCCCCGTGCCTGGGGCACAATGTTCCCCTGTCTTCTAACCTTGCAAATCCTACTCACAGGAGGGCCCAATTTGATCCCACTCCATCCCTGAACTTCTGTAGCTTTTTGAATCAGCATATCATTAGATCTTGCCTTATCTTATACTTTATAGATTACTGGCTGTGTGGCAGTTTGTCTCTTGACCAAAGCAAAACGTTTCTCAAAAGAGAGAGAGAGAGAGAGAGAGAGAGAGAGATGGTGTCTGTAGAATAACATATTATTGACTCAAGGAAGGTGGTGGCCTAAATCATTCACAAGCGGCATCAATGGTCTGATGGGTCCGTATGTGACCCATCTGTCAGAGGGATCACTCACTTCCCTCTTGGGCTTTCATTGATTTTATTCTAACACAGCACCAGAATTTGAAGAATTCCAGAATCCTCATGCAGCTCAGTGGACCTCTCTCACTGTATCAGTTATATGCTAAAAGTCTTGCCTGACCATACCCAGCCCCATTCGTGCAACAAATATTGTGCACCTGGTACCTGCAGAGACTGTGCTAAATGAGGGGATATGCAAGGTCAGAGAGGGGCCAGTCTTGATTCTCAATGAGGCAAGTGGGATATAGACAAGTTTACCATTTATTGAACACTTTCTGTGCAGATATTTTATTTACATTTTTTTACATTCCAGTGTAGATAACACACGGTGTTATATTAGTTTCAAGTGTACAATGTAGTGATTCAGCAGTTCCGCATATTACCCAGCATTCCTCATACGTGTGCTTTTAATCTCCTTCTCCTATTTCATCCACCCCCCCACCACCCCCCCCACCCCCCACCCCCGCCCCGAGCATCTCCTCTCTGCTAACTATCAGTTTGCTCTCTATAGTTACGAGTCTCTTTTTTGGCTTCTCTCTTTTTTTCCTTTGTTCATTTGTTTTATTTCTTAAATTCCACAAATAAATGAAATCATACGGTATTTGTCTTTCTCTGACTTATTTTACTTAGTAGTATTCTCCCTAGACCCATCCATGGCAAGATTACAAATGGCAAGATTTTGTTCTTTTTTTTTTAAAGATTTATTTTGTTTTTAGAGAGAGAGGGAGGGAGAGTGAGCATGAGTCGGGGGAGGGACAGAGCAGGGAGAGAGAGAGAGAATCTGAAACTGAGCATGGAGCCTGACACAGGGCTCAATCCCATGACCCTGGAATCATGACCTGAGCCAAAATCAAGAGTGGGATGCTCAACCGACTGAGCCACCCAAGTGCCCCTTTTTGTTTTTTATGGCTGAATAATATTCCTTGTCAGTGTGTGTTTGTGTGTGTGTGTACACATGCCACATTTTTATCCATTCATCTATCAATGGATACTTAAGTTGCTTCCATATTTTGGCTATTGTAAATAATGCTGCAATAAATTTATAGAGGTGTATATATCCTTTGGAATTATTGTCCTCATATTCTTTGGGAAAATACCCAGCAGTGTGATTACTGGATCATATAGTATTTCTTTTTTTGATTTTGTCTTCCACAGTGGCTGCACCAGTTTGCATTCCCACCAACAGTCCATGAGGGTTCCTTTTTCTTCACATCTTCACCAACACTTGTTGTTTCATGTGTTTTTGATTTTAGCCATTCTGACAGGTGTGAGGTGATATCTCATTGTGGTTTTAATTTGCATTTCCTTGATGATCCGTGAGGTTGAGCATCTTTTCATGTGTCTGTTGGCCATCTGTATGTCTTCTTTGGAGAAATGTCTGTTCATGTCTTCTCTGTGCAGATATTTTAAATGCACTGTTTGAATTAGTTCTCACCCCACTCTGTGAGACAAGTTTTATTACAATATCCATTTTACAAACAGGAAAAGCTAAAATTCAGAAAAGTTAAGTAACTTACTCAAGGTCCTGCCACTAACAAGTGACATTGCCAAATGCATGTCTGTCTGTCTACCAAACCTGTGCTCTAGATTAGTCTGTGTAGACAAATAGAAATGCACAAAGTTAAAGGTAAATGATACGGTAGAAGTTCCAACCTCTCTGTTTTTGAAGGGTCTTTGAGAGGGTCAGAGAAAGCTTGATGAACGAAGGGACTTTTGAGTAGGCCTTGTATACTCTACGCACACACACACACACACACACACACAAAGTGCACACACACATATGTTAACCATACACGTGATTTAAAATGTATAAGATATTCTCGCGGGGTGCCTGGGTGGCGCAGTCGGTTAAGTGTCCGACTTCAGCCAGGTCACGATCTCGCGGTCCGTGGGTTCGAGCCCCGCGTCAGGCTCTGGGCTGATGGCTCGGAGCCTGGAGCCTGTTTCCGATTCTGTGTCTCCCTTTCTCTCTGCCCCTCCCCCGTTCATGCTCTGTCTCTCTCTGTCCCAAAAATAAATAAAAAACGTTGAAAAAAATAAAAATAAATAAAAAAAATAAAATGTATAAGATATTCTCATACATAGTATCACTGGAGCCTTATAACAGTCTATGACTTGCAAAGGGAGCATTTATATTCACTTTTGAGATGAAAAAAACAGACCTAGGGAAGTTAACAAGCTCATGATCCTGCAACTAGTAAATCACAGGATTGAAACTGGAATTCAAGACTTAGGATTCCCAGTCTGATCTCCTTCCATGCAACTCTGCTGTCCCACATAGTTAGAGGTTTCTCTGTGAGAGATGAGATAGGGAGGGCACACTAGGTTATGGAACCAGCATGAGCAAAGGCACAGAGACAAAAATGTTCAGAGATTTCCTGGGTTAGGGTTTCTCTTTGTGTGCACATGCATGCTATCTCTTTCTGTATCCTAATTTCCTTTTTTGGACTACACACTGGAATTGCCTCGAGAGCATTAAAAAAAATACTAGTGCCTGGGCCCCTACCCTGGGAATAATGATGTAGTTCTGGTGGAGCATGACCTGGGAATCAGGATTTCAAAGTTCTCCAGATGACTAATTGCAGCCAGGTGATTTAGGCCAACCCTTTACCTGCAAATGAGAGATCGGTGCCATTTTCAAGGCAAAAGGTGAACCCAAGCAGAGCCAGGACCAGAACTTAAGTCTCCTGAGGCCCCACTTAGGGCTCTTTCTACCACAGCATCCTGACCTCTGTACTCAGGCATACAAGTCTGGTTGATGGTCACCTGAACTATTCATAGGGAGCCTTGTTTGCTGCCCTGTTCCCAGCACATAGCACAGAGCCTGGGACCTGCAGGTGCTCAGTAAAGCACTCAGTGAGTGAAAGTTGGAATCCTCACCCTGCTGGTGGGCAATTTGGTTCTAATAAGTAAATACATGTTCCCTGTGTTACTGTCATTTCCCTTTTTTGACATCTGTTCTGAAGCAAGAGAGTAGCAGACCCGCAGGCTTGATCTTGGTTTTCTTCGGTCTCAAGGACAACGTGTTATTGATTTTTAAAGTTCTCCGAATTAAGAATTGAAAGTATGACTCGTCAGTGACATTTGCTGTTGAAAACAAAACTACAGTAAGTAATAAACTCCAAATTAAATCTGATCTTGCGCTAGGGAGATGTTATGAAATAGATGTGATACATGGAATAAAAAAATCAGTAAAGGTTCATTTTCATATCAGTGTGAACATTTACAAGAGAGCTGGTCTAGTAATACTTCTTTATTTCTTTTGTGAACGTCATATAGCGTAAAATTCACAATGTCATATAACTGTCACCACCATTTAATTTCTGCAGCACTAAAAGAAACCCCAGGCCCATTAGCAGTCTCTCCCAATTCCTGTCTCTCCCCAGCCCCTGGCAAACACCACTCTACTTTCTCTTGCTACAGATTTGTCTGTTCTGAGCATTTCATCTAAACGGGTCATGACACATGTGGCCTTCTATGGCCGGCACGATGTTTTCAGAGTTGATCCGTGCTGTGGCACGGATAGGCTCTTCACTCCTGTTTATAGACAAACACTGTTCCCTTGTGTGGCTGTACCACATTTCCATGTTTTATTTATCCAGGCATCGGTGAATGGACATTTGGGTTGTTGCGCCTTCTTGATGGTTAGGACAATGCTGCCATGAACAAGTGTGCAAATTTCTGTATAGATATGGGAGCGCCTGGGTGGCTCAGTCGGTTGAGTGACTCTTGATTTCTGCTCAGGTCATGATCTCATGGTCATGGGACCTAGCCCCACGTCAAGCTTTTTGCTGATAGTGAGGAGCCTACTTGGGATTCTCTCTCTCCCTCTCTCTGCACTCCTCCCCTGTTGGCATGTTCTCTCTCTCTCTCTCTCTCTCTCACACACACACACACACACACAATAAATAAACTGTAAAAAAATAAAAAGTTTCTGTGTGGACCTAATGTTTTCATTTGTCTTGACTGTGTGTACCTAGGAATAGAATTGCAGTCATATTGTAACTCTGTATGTAACTCTTTGAGAAACTGCCAGACTGTCTTTTTCCTAGTAATACTCTCACCTCCCTTTACAGATCACCGAGAGAGAGAGAGAGAGTTCCACTGAATTCTCATAAAATTCTCAGAGGTCATTTTTGTCATTGTCATTAAACAGATACTAAATGGAGAATTTTAGGTTAAGTGATTTCTTGAAGATCAAAGGGAAGGGCTAACAAGTGAGGAAGCTGAGATTTGAGCCCAGATATTTGGACCCTGAGTTTAGGACTCTTAGCACTTGCTAGGTGAGGTGAGTCATCGCTGTATTTTTCAGATTCGTTTTCCATGCTGTTATTGGTTTTGCCATCTGCCGTACATTATTTTTAAAAGTTTATCGTACTCATTTTCTTGCTTCTGAAATAGTAGCAAGCGTTCTTATAAAAGGGCAAAGAGTACTCTATAATACGAAAAGTGAAAGCCCCCGTTGATCCAGCCCCACAGACAGCTTGCTATTCCCGGCTTGGGGCGTATTGCACCCAAATATTTGTCAGTACACAACAATATACTTTCATAATTATTGCTCTTTGTTTGGTGTTTGAACCTATCTGCCGTCCACACTGTTTTGCTACTTGCTTGTTTTCTGGCTAACAGTATGCCTGATACAACTTTTGCTGTTGGCACAAACAGACCTGCCTTCTTCTTTCTCAGGTGGCCATCTGTCTTGGAAAGATGTGGCCTGCTGCTAGAGCCCTTGGATGTCTGAGGAGGATAATTTAGGCCAGGGCTTCTCAAGCTCAGTTGCGCACCTTGGGAGTAGGAGTCACCTGGGAGTTTGGTTGAAATGCAGATTCTAATTCCATAGGCCCAGCCGGGGACCCAAGACTCTCTGCATTTCTACTAAGCTTCCCAGGTCGTGCTGTGTGGATGCTGCTGGTCCCCAGACCACTGTGAGTCGTGAGGATCTGGGGCGCCGTGAAGGAGTCTGCTGGCTCTGCTGCGTGTGGTTTCTCCCTGCCAAGTGTGTTTTGCTTTTCAGAATGAAATGCTGGAGGAAGGACATGAGTATGCAGTCATGCTGTATACCTGGCGCAGCTGTTCCCGGGCCATCCCCCAGGTGAGACCGTCCTCGCCGGGTGCCCTCCCGGCCCTCCACCTCACCCCCTCCCAGACAGCTGAGCCTCTCCAGATGGCAGGGAAGGAAGCAGGGCCTCTTACCCAAAGGTGTTTGCTCACGACATCTGGAGTGCTTCCCACAAGACTGAAGACAACTTAAAAAATATCAGTTCAGGGCACCTGGGTGGCTCAGTTGGTTAAGCGTCCGACTTTGGCCCAGGTCATGACCTCGCGCTCACGGGATGGAGCCCCACGCCAGGCTCCGTGCTGACAGCGTAGCACGGGATTCTCTCTCTCCCTCTTTCTCTGCCTCTCCTCTTCTCATTCTGTCTCTCTCAAAATAAATAAATAAACTTAAAAAATTGTCCATTACTTCAAAAGCAGTATGTGCTACCTGTATGACACCCAGACCATTGCAGAGAGAGATAAAGTAAAAAGCAAGATGTCCCCACCTCCTGACCCCCACTGCCTGGACCCACCTCCCACCAAAGCATAGTCACCATGCATACCTTGCTGCATGGATCTTTTCCCTCGAATATCATAAATGTCCCTATGAATATTATTTTGGAAATTATCATTTATAAAAGTGTGTTTTGTATTTGTATTGTCCTGCCACTTGCTTTTTCCACCTAATTCTTTATTACTTTTTCATGTTGACTCATACAGATATTACATTTACTATAATTACCATCATCCTATAATTCATGGGCCCCATTATTATAACAAGGTTAACAAACCACAGGTGTGTAAAGTAAACAGAAACTATTCCTCTCTCTTCCCCTTAATCGTAGCCCCCAGAGTTAACTGCTTATTAACAGTTTGCTTTGAACTCTTAGATTCCCTATGCCTGTATTATATATGGACACACAAACACACACGCAGTTTTGTTTGACAAAAAATGGGATTAAATTACATTTCGTGTCCTGCAAGTTTTTTCACCCATCAGTTTATGGTAGTAATCTTTCCATGTCAGTTCCCGTAGATCTATCTCATTCCTTCTAGCAGCTTTATAATGATACTGTATGAATGCATCATATTGTATCCATTTAATCATTGACTGGTAGATATTTAACTTATTGCTACCATTTTAAGAATCTCTCAGCAACAATGTGAAGAATGTCCTCGTGCTTATCTTTTGCTCACTCTTGTTTCAGTTGACCAGTTAGCAGTCTCGGGTGTGCATGCTGTGAAAACATCTGCCATGTGATACTGATGTGTTGAAAACCACTGGGCAAAGAAAAGGGGTTTCTTGATGGAGCCAAGTTTGGCCAGGGGGCCTCACCCCGGGTACATCTGGAACAGTGGCTGGAACATTTTTCTCTGCTTAGAACCTGGTGGGGCCCCACTGGGGTAGGAGTGGGGAAAGACTGAAGGAAGGAGACCGTGCAGATCGATGTAGGCGTGTGTACAGCTCGAGGCCAGGGCACTGAACAGATTGAAGGGAAGGAGGGTTCCGTTCTCAGGACCAGCTGGTTTCTTGCCTGCAGCCGGTGTCTGGCAGGCAGTTCTGTTCCTCCAAGCCATACCCGACAGTCAGGGCTACCCCGGCCTCTGCTCACTAGGGTGACCACCGCATTTATCATCCTAAACGAGATGCCTATGAGAGTGCAGACGGGCCCTGATAATAAGACAACAGACGTGAACCAGAGCTGCCTTGGCAAGGCAGGATGTGTGATCTCCTCTCTCCCCACAGGTGAAATGCAATGAGCAGCCCAACCGGGTTGAGATCTATGAGAAGACAGTGGAGGTGCTGGAGCCAGAGGTCACCAAGCTCATGAAGTTCATGTACTTTCAGGTGAGGGGTAAGGGTGGGTCTGAATCAGGGGACCTGAGAGGGCCTCACTCTGCCAGATGCTGGGGTCTGGATTTTTGAGCCATGGTATTCATTCCTTGAGCAAATACTTCTAGAGCACCCCTGACGTGCCCCTTGGTGAGCAAGGCAGACAAGCCTCCCTCTCTCCCTGTGATTTACATCCTAGTGAGCACACGAGTGTGTTTCGGGTAGCAGAGACTGACAGTAAACAATATTCAGTCCTTTTCAGGGTGTAGTAAGTGCTGTGAGTAAATAAAACTGAAACAGAATAACTCTGGGGTGCAGGGTGTCTGTGACATAGTGCAGCTTTAGAGATGGGCTGTCAGGAGTGGCATTTGAACACGTGTATCGTGAGAAAGAAGCTGGCGGGTAATGATTGGAGGGAGAGGGTTTCACGTGGAAGGAACAGCAAAGGTAAAGGTCCTGGGGCCTGTAGGAGCACAGCATGTTTAACAAATAGAATGAAACCAGGGAAACTGCAGATTGAGAAGGGACGGGTGACAAAGGTGATGGGGGGAGATAGACAGGCCCTTACAGGGCACTGTGGGCCAGGAAGTAGGACATAAAAAGAATATGTGGATTTTACTCGAGCACCATGGAAGCCACTGGGGGTGTCTTGTGACATGTTCTTATTTGAGGTTTTACAGCAGCATTCTGGCTGCTGTGTGGAAAATGGATGGGAGGTGGGTGGGGGTGGGGGGAGAGAAGAGTGACAGCAGGGAGACCAGCTGGGAAGCCAGGAAGAACTATCATTTAAGGAAGAAAAGAGAAAAGAGAACCAAGGGCCTCCACGAATGGAAGGTAAGAGGGCAAGCTGCTTAAACAGAAGTGGCAAAGGGAAAATCCTGCAGGCAGGTTGATTATCATGGTTGTGTCAGGAATGCAGGATGAACGCTTCAAGACCAGTCTGTACCCTGGGGTGGGAGTCCCACCACACACTCCATGCATACGCATGCTCCGCTGTAGAGCTGAGCTTTGCAAATAGACTTGCAAGCACTGGCCGCACATCTGCCCTGCGCCCAGCTCTGCCCAGGCCAGGATGGGAGACGGGAATGTCTGGGGAAGGTGCAGGTGCATGCCGTCCAGGCCAGGAGGGCCGGCTTCCCAGGCAGAGAAACCCAAGGTTCTACTCTCCTGTCCTTATGTGCCTGTGAGTTATTTAACATCTGGCACCTTCAGTTCTCTCGCCTTGGAAATCATGCCGAATCTCAGGTTTGCAGTGAGGATAAATGAGGTCTGTTTGTAAAGAGCCCAGTAGATCTCTGGTTACAGAGCCAGTTTATCAAATGGCAGCTGCTGTTACTGGCACCCTGGACCTGCCCCTAGGAGCCTAATCTCTTTGAGAAGGCAGGTCCAAGAGAGAAAAAAACTACCCAGAGACTGATTAAGTGCTTAACTAAGGGTTAAGGGTCTTAACTAAGGGTCTTCTGATGAGATATTTAGAAGGGAGGATCTGCAGTAATTTAGAACTATGCTGTTCAACACAGGAGCCATTAGCCATATGGACTCTCTACGTTAAAACTAAATAAAATTTAAAATTCCGTTCCCCCATTGCACCAGCCATTCCATGCTCAGTAGCGTGTGAGTGACTCCTGTGTTGGACAGTGCAGATATGGGACATTCCCATCATGACAAAAAGTTTTATTGGACCTAGACCCTGGAAGGAGCAAGGGTGGCTTGGTCTGGACTTTGGAGGAAAGGAATGATTGGCGGGTAGCGTGTACCAAATCTATGGAGTGAAGCTCACAGTAATTTCCCCCCTTCCCTCTCCTCCCCCTCCTCTCCTTCCTCCACCTCCTCCTCTCTCTGTCTCTCTCTGAATTGCTGCGTTAGCCGTTTTTTGTTATTGATCAGCTGCCTTTTTTGGTAACAGGTTTTTTTAGGTACAATTTACCTACCATACAATTTATCCACTTAAATTGGACAATTCAACAACTTTTGTTAGTATATTCACAGAGTTGTGTATCCACCACCACAATCAACTTGAGAACATTCTCACTTCAAAAAGAAATCCCATAACCCTTTCACCACCACCCATTACACCCTCCGTGTGCCCCCCACCTCCAGCTCTAGGTAACCACTAATCTATCTTGTGTCCCTATGGATTTGCCTGTTCTGGACATCGCATATAAATGGAACCATACGATATGTGACCTTTTGTGACAGACTTCTTTCACTTAGCACGTTGTCTTCAAGATCCATCCATGTTGTAGCACATACCAAAATGTATGATCAAATACTGTTCTGTATGGATCTACCACATTTTATTTATGTACTTATTAGTTATAGACATTTAGGTTATATCCACTTTGGGGCTGTTACAAACAATGCTGCTGTAAATATCCATGCATACATTTTTGAGAGGACATATTTTCATTTCTCTGTTTCTCTATAACTATTCTCCCTGCTTCTACCTTTGCCCCCTACAGTGTATTCTCACTGCAACAGCTACCGTTTTAAAATACAATTCATACCATGTTATCCTGTTTCAGAACCCTCCCACTTCTCCTTGACTCCTTCAATGTGGAAATCCTACCCCTCACGAAGGCCTGCAAGAGCCAGTGGCCCTGGTCCCTCTCCATCTCCAGTTTCTTCCTTCTGCTCACTCCACTTCAACCACTGGCTTTCTCATCCTTCAAACATGCCAGGCACACGCCTGCCTCAGGGCCTTTGCACTGGCCGTCCAGAATGCACTTCTGTCAGTTATCCCTGCCCTTCTCCTTTTCTTCTTTCAAACTTTTTTCTAAAAGTCACATCTTGGTTATTTCTTCTCTGATCTTCCTACTAAAGTGTACAGCTCTCTCTGCCCTCCCTTTTCCCCTTTATTTTTCTCCATAATGTGTATCACATTCTAATATGGAGTATTTGTTTTGTTCTCTGCCTTCCCTAGCATATAAGCCCCTTAGGGTAGAAAGTTTTTTTTTTTTTTTTTTTTTTTTTCTGTTTTGTTCCCTACTTTACTCCAGCACCCAGAATGGTTCCTGGCACATAGTAGATGTTCAATTGGATGCCTTAGCATCTCTCTCTGAATGTCTGTCTCACTCTTGGTCCCTAACCTTCTACCATCTGGTGCCTGACACTGTCCTAGGTACTAGATACAAAACTGAGTAAGACATCATGCTTCTCAGAGAGGTCATGGTGAATGAATTGATTGGTTTGACTCACTTGGCTGCAGGTTCCAGGCTGCTCTCTAGAAACGAGCTCTGGATTTAGGGACTCCCCTGAGAAAGACCTCCCAGCAGATATGACTCCCTCTACATGTCCAGGCACTGACTAGAGCCCCCGGGGAACAAGCCTTGGTCCTGCTCCGCACAGAGAGCACAGTGAGCCAACCCCCCTGGGCTGCCCGTCCTCACCTGCTGCCCCTCTGCCTGCAGCGTAAGGCCATTGAGCGGTTCTGCAGTGAGGTGAAGCGCCTTTGCCATGCCGAGAGGAGGAAGGACTTTGTCTCCGAGGCCTACCTCCTGACCCTGGGCAAATTCATCAACATGTTCGCCGTCTTGGATGAGCTGAAGAATATGAAGTGCAGCGTCAAGAACGACCACTCTGCCTACAAGAGGTCAGGGCACCCTCCCCCCCTCCCCTCTGCCTGGGTAGCCAGCTTAGGGGAGGCAGAGGATAGAGCCCTTCTGCTAGGCTCCTTCTCCAGAACCAAACTGGCCATTCTTCAACACGGCAGGGTTGGGCCTCTATCGGTTTTTGCAGTTTGGGGACTAGGATGCAGAGCTGAGTCCTTGGAGAACTGGCTCTTTGTCAGCGTTCTGTCTCAAGATGGCATCAAATCCTCATTATCCCCTACCTGTGGAGCAGTAGCGGTTTCTGTGGTCCCATGCAGTGTGGGACCAGGAAAATAATCAGAAAATGGTCACATCAGTCGTTTCCTGCAAGATTCAGACAGCCAGTTCAAACTGCTTGTGTAAAAGAAGGAACTGGATTGGCTCCCAGAACTGAAAAATTTCACTGGATCTGGATACTCAGATGATGTTGGTCTGATGCCCTCTACCTCTCTCTTGGGCTCGACTTTCCTTGATAGCAGCTTCTTGCTCAGGCAGACCTGTGCCCGGTGGTGGCCAGCAGCAGCTGTAAGCTTCCCTCTGACCAGCGTAGCTGCCCCAGTTTCAAAGGAAAGAAGGGGAGCCTCTTTCATATATGTTTGCCAAAGTCCCATGGAGGATGGTCATTGCCCCAGTTTGGATAGTGCGTGCCCCCCTCCATCAGTTACTGGTGGGAGTGGGGGCTGCAGCTCAGGGGCTTGTCCTCAGAGTCAGTCGGGGGCCAGTGTCAGCCTGCAAGAAAGAAGGACAGGGTGGGTGAGAGGTTGTCACTCTCCAGAAATTAGGATCCAGCCGCCCCGAAGCAACAGGTATCTTTCCTGTATGTTGTGGAGGTTCAGATGAGCCCTGCAGTGTCTGGACACTGCTTGGGAAGGATTTTCTGTGTCACTGATGAAGAGAGTCCCTCCTCCTTGAGTCACCTCCTCCCAGGGCCCCGGAGCAACTGGAGAATGCAGACAACAGACCTGCTTCTCATGATTTTATCCTCCTGAGCAAACTATGAAACCTAGGGATGCCCGCAGGCAGAGCCCCATCTCCAGCCTGGCTCAGAAATGGCAGCTTTCACAAAGATTCGTAGACAACTCATAGTATAATGTCTCCCACACCCCCACCCCCATTCTTCCCAGTTTTGGTCATGAGTGACATGCTCTGTAGAGCAGCTAGGGTCGTGAGCAAGGCAGGTGTCCTGTCCGTGCCCTCCCAGGCTGCCATAACACAGGCCACACCGACACCAGGTCAGGCTGGAAAAGTCCAGGGTGCCATGGTGTTCCCCCTTCGAGTCCTGTGTGTATTCCCTGTACCCATCATCCCTTCCCCTGTAATCCTGTTAGGTGAAACAGACTTCTGTGTTCCATGCAGTGCTTTGCTTTAGAAACTTGGAGGTTTTCTATAAATAACATAATCCACTCAAAACCACTCAGTGCACCCTGCCTGGGGTTCTTCTCCATGACCGCTGTGCAGCTTCACAGCAGGTCACGGCACAGCGCGAGGATGCTCGTTTCACCCTGCCTTGCCACCTCGGGCTGGTTGATAGGATGCCGGTTGCCCTTAAACTTGCTGACTTTGACGTTCAGTGTAATCTTGCCTCTTAATTTGAGGTACCTTTATCACAAGGGTGTACATGGCCCCAGACGAAATGACCCCAGAAAACACTCTCCTTTGATGTTAGAGTCCCCTGTGATATTCAGAGCTCCTTCACCTCAGGGGGCAGTGAAATTCTGGGTTAGGTAGGAGCAAGAGCCCGTGAGGCCCGGCTTCAGCTGGTTACACTTGAGCATCTTTCTCTGCAACACCGTGTACAGGGCGGCACAGTTCCTGAGGAAGATGGCAGACCCCCAGTCCATCCAGGAGTCGCAGAACCTTTCCATGTTCCTGGCCAACCACAACAGGATCACCCAGGTGGTAGCAAATTCCTTGTTCATCTTGGCCTGGTGTCCCAGGACACAGGCAGGGGCCTGAAGTGTGGGTGGACCATGAGCAGGGGAACTCAGTCCAGATCTAACATCTCCACTTCCTATTCATGAATTAGCAGACTTAAGTCTCGTCTCCCAGCCACAGATGACCCTTTTACCCTCTGCACATTTTGTTCTCTGAAAGCCTTCTCGCCTGTGTTCTGCCCCCACGTGAGTGAGGGTTGAGAGCATGGGTTCTAGAGTTTGACGGCCTTGTTTTCTAATCCTGGACCCTCCACCGACCCATTGTGAGACCTTAAGCAAGGTCTAAGCTTCAGTTTCCTCATCTGTAAGACGGGGCTGTTCTTTGAGAATATGAGACTCCATCTCCTAGGACTGTTGTGAGCCATAAATGAGACCCCGTATTAAACGCCCTTAGTAGGCAGAGTGTGACAAATGGTAAGAGCATGAGCTGCTGCAGCTCTGCTTACTGCCACCACTTTGCCAGGCACTCCCCTCGGCTGCGACTCTCGAGCTCTGCCCGACTTAATGTAACCCATCTTGCTCACCTGTCAGGTCAGCCTAAACGGGCACCAGCAAGAGTGTGAGCAGGACCCTGGCTGAGAGGGGCCGTCCATCTTGGAAGCGTTTTCAGGCTCACATCTGTCTCAGGGATGCTACTGGCTTCACTGGGCCCTTCCTGCTCCCGGTTGACTGCAGAAGGCTGTCAGGGTTGAGGCTCCATGTTTCTTTCCCAAGACTCAACCCCACGTCTCAGCCCCAGGTTGTCTGGGAGGGGCACCAGCAGTGCTGTCCACAGCATCCCCACGGGGGGGGCCAGGTTGCGTCTTTGGAGAGAAAGAGTCTGAGACAAAGACCTCAGACTCTTCTCTTGTGGGAAATGCTTCTGTACTGCTGTGTCCTGCCGGGAGGGGCACACCTGCTGGTCCCCCTCTCCTCCCCTGGGCTGGGTCTTTCTGTCATCGGCTGAGATGTCATGACTAAGTCCACACCCTCAAAACTAAGCCTGGATCACCGCAGGCCTGTTGCTGGAAAGCTGAGCTGCTTTTCAGCTCAGCTCAAGAAAGTACTTTCTAACTGTCACAACTGCCAGGAAATACAATGGAGGACCCAGGGCAGGGGCAAGTTCCTTGCCGTGGGAGATTCACATGGGAGCTCTGACCTGTCACGGGCAGGGCGCATGATGGGGGCATAAGCGGGGATTTGCAGAAGATGCAGGCTCCCTCCACCTGGGATTGTCAGGGGGGTGGTGTGGGTGGGAGGAAGCAGGAGAGGGGCTAACCAGAGGGGGGCGCTGCTGTTCAGTGTCTCCATCAGCAACTGGAAGTGATCCCAGGCTACGAGGAGCTGCTGGCAGACATTGTCAACATCTGCGTGGATTACTACGAGAACAAGATGTATCTGACCCCCAGTGAGAAGCACATGCTCCTCAAGGTACAGCTGCGGTCACCCCACCCCCACCCCCAGGGCTGGGGCTTGCCCCTCACTTCCTTCTTACTTAAAATCATTTTTTAAAAAACATTTATTTTTTTCTTAATTAAATGCTGATACAGATCTTACTGTACATAATTTTTCATAACCTGCCTTATTTCCTTTAATATGTCACATACATCTTTCCAGATGTGGTTATGGATATTTCTGCAGTGTAATTCTTAATGGCTGTTGCGTGTCCCATGGTAGGTGGACATTGCTATTAAACAAATCCCCTGTCATTAGATATTTGTTTGCTAAACGGCACGGAACACTCTTACAGCACAGCTTTTGTGTACGTACTCTTGCCAAGTCAGACGTCCTGGAGGAGAAATTGCCTACTCAAAAGGAAAGCAAAATCTTCAAGCTTTTGCTGTATTTCGCCAAAATGATCACATTTGTTCCGTCAGTTTGCAAGTTTCGTTTTTAATTTATCAAGTACTATCTATTGTAGAAAATCTGGAATGTATAGAAAAGCACAAAAAAATGTTAATCTCTCACAGTCTTTCCATCCAGAGGTACTACTTTTAGCGTTTTGATGTATTTCCTTCTAATTTTTTCTATGCTCGACATGTTTTCAACATCTGCAATATGCATAAGTTATGTGCGCGTATAGTTTGCGTCC
The DNA here is from genome assembly GCF_028018385.1 of Neofelis nebulosa. Taxonomy (NCBI): domain Eukaryota; kingdom Metazoa; phylum Chordata; class Mammalia; order Carnivora; family Felidae; genus Neofelis; species Neofelis nebulosa. The sequence continues at coordinate 49,399,629 of NC_080782.1, forward strand.
CATTTCATTAAATGTATCTGGAATATTGCGCAGCCGCTAAATAATGTGCTCTGGATATGCTTCCATTTCTTTAGCCATCAGTCCACCTCTGGCTGCTTGGGTTGTTCCTGATCTCTCTCGGCAGAGATAGCACTGAGATGAGCCACCTTCCCCATGTTCTTATACACGCCGCACGGTCTTTTTGATTCTGTCTTCCCCAGAGTCTCCCCTTCATTGTTCTCCTGCTGGCTTTATTTTTCCTCCTCTCCTCCAGGCCACCCTCGCTATTCTAATGCCAGCCCTGTGGGAGTTCCCTTCTCTCCATCCCCATGGCACCTCAATGAGGTTTGCAGGACAGTATGGCTCAGTGACTTGTTCACTCCGGCTTCCTCTGCATAATCAGAGGTCCAGCAACTCACCCAGAGCCTAGTGGCCTCTCACCCCCATAACTCTTCCCCAAATAGCTGCTGCCATACCCTGGGAGCACTGAATCCCAGTCTCCCCCCACCCCCACACCGCTCCCCCCAAGCCCTCCTAGATGCTGCCATCAGATTCTCAGGCCCTTGTTTTCTCTTGTTGGCTTTTTTTTTTTTCAATGTTTATTTTATTTATTTATTTTGGGGGAGAGAGAGGGAGAGAGAGGGAGAGAGAATCCCAAGCAGGCTCCATGCTGTCAGCACAGAGCCCGATGAGGGGCTCGAACTCATAGATCATGAGATCCTGACCTGAGCTGAAATCAAGAGCCACCTAACCAACTGAGCCACCCAGGCACCCCCATCACTGACTGACTTTTAATCGGTTTTAGTTCCTCCACACCTCTGCCTCCCAGACTTCTTGCCCTCAGCTCTCTACCTTTTTCCCAGCTCTGCAGTTTGTGGTAGTGAACTCAGATGCCACCAGGGGTGCCACTCCCCTGACAGGGAAAAGTCTGGCGCACACCCTGCAGAGCATGGGGACAGGATAGGACTAAGGGGGATGCGACCTTAATGGTCCTCCAGTCCAGTCCCTTACGTGTCAGATGTGACTTCCCCACGGAAGCTGCTTTCAGCCTCTTCGTTCAGGCCCCCTTCAGCCTCGCTGTGCGTTTGACAAAAGGAGCAGAACATGTCAGCGTTCGAGAGCTATTAGATGGACAGGCATATCCAGAGTCAACCTGCCAACCTGCTCATAGAGCACTGTCAGGCAGGGAAGTCGCCAGTGGCTCTGCGTTGTTTTAGCTTCTTTGAGGAGAGAAGTGAATAGCTGAATGTTCATTCAACACTGAGAAGGTATTCACAAGTACCTGTGATGTGCCAGACCCCAGGGATGCAGGAACACACTGGCTCAGCTCTTTCCTTCAGGAAGGATCTGAATGTGTAAATGTCAGATCTGGGTTCAGACCCTGTCTCTGCGACTTATTAGCTATGTGACCTCAGCAAGCTGGCTAACCTCTCTGTGTCTCCAACGCCTCATCTGTAGAATAAGGTTATTGTGTAAACTTGATTCATGATTGTTGTCAGAATTAAGGAGAATACCTGGTGAAGCCCTATGCACAGACTCTGGCCCACGGTAAGGACTCAACAAGTGGCCACCATAATGAGATACTAAAGGGCAGTCTGAATTTCTTCGTAGAAATAAAATCTGGGGTTGAAATTAGATATATGTCTCCTTTCTTTATGTGAAGACACGTGGGTTTTGAGATAGAACGTGTCACTACATAATGTCCATATGTGCATACCTCCTTTTTTTTATTTATTTATTTTTTTTAACTTTTCCAATGGTTGTGATGGGCTTCTGTGTTCTGCCCCTTCTCACTCTAGGTAATGGGTTTTGGTCTCTACCTGATGGATGGAAATGTCAGTAACATTTACAAACTGGATGCCAAGAAGAGAATCAACCTCAGCAAAATTGATAAGTTCTTTAAGGTCAGAACCTAAGGCTGGGGCTGGACTGAAGGGTGGTCTTTCTGGGGAAAAGAATGAAATCGGCCAGCAAGCAGTGGGGCTTGTTGATTGACACACAAGCTCTACAGACCACAAGAGGAGGAGGAGGAGGATAGAGTGATCAGGCCTCCAGCTGCCCCGGAGAAGGCACTCACTATGGAAGCCTGGCCGGTTAAAGTCAGACATGCTCCTAGTCTCAGGATTTGGCTGGGGTTCGCCTGGGGGGCCTTACAGTTCTTTCTGCATGTGGCTTTTTCTCTTTCCTGAAATCCCTTGCTATCTCAACAAAGAGGTGTATCCCAGAAGATAGTGCCTGCTTTCATTTTCTGTATATATTAGAGCTCACAGAAGCAGGAGGATTAAAGACTGGATTTTAAATTGATCCACATTTGCAAAATCACAGCCTCTTCTGGCCCCGGGGGGGGGGGGGGGGGGGCTCCCTCAGCTTGCCCCTGCCTCTGGGCATAGTGCCTCATCATTGGCCATTATACACTCAGACCTTTGCAATGCCTCCAGGGTTTGATCTTCTGGCCCCAGTTTGTTTTTTTTTTAAATAAAACCTTGGGGTTAAATTAAGCCTTTGGGGTTTTCATGAAGGGATTTTCTGCTTTGGGATTGAATTCCACAGTGTTGGTTCATTCTAGCATTGGGCACTTCAGGCGTTCAGTGGAGCCTCAGGGATCAGACATGGAAAATCCTGGTTTACATTAAAAGCAGAACTCCTCAAAAGTGTGGCATGGGAGACACCAGTCTGGATCCCACTGACTCTTCTAAGTTAAGGGGGAAATAAACCACCAATAGGCATCCTGTGGCTTTGCTTCTTTTCAAGGCTGGAACTTTCACTTTGCTCTGGAGCTGCACCAAATGAAGACAGGGCTCATCACGGAGACCATGCAGAACCCACCTCTGCCCTGAGTCAGCGTGAATGAGATAGGGGTGGGGTTGAGGCATACAGCTTTGCCATAGTCAGGCCTGGGTTTTAGTCTGGCCCTGCCACCTGATAGCTGGATGATTCTGAGAAAGTCACTAAGCCTTTCTGAAATGGAGTTCATCAGCCTGGAAAATATGAATGCCAAGGGTATCTACTTTCTAGGGTTCCCCTTGGGATTTGGTGGGAATTACATAGGTGAGTCACAACCCTGGATTATAATCTTGGCTCCTTGACTTCAAGTTGGTTTGACTTTGTGTGAAAATCACTTCAGCTGTCTAAACCTCAGTTTTGTTGTCTGTGACCTGGGAATGATAATAGTACTGACCTCACAAAGTATTTGTGTGGATTGAGATACTGTTTTGTTGTTGTTGTTGTTTTGTTTAATTGACTAGGTTTTAGAGCAATTTGGGCTCACAGCAAGATTGAGCAGAAAGTGCAGAGTTTTCCTGTTTACCCCCTGACCCCCGCCATGTACAGCCTCCCAGTATCACAATCCCCACCAAAGATACATACTTTTACAGTCAATGAACATACCCTGACACATCATTATCACCAAAGTCCTTAGTTTACATTACGAATCACTCATGCGGTTGTACATTCTGTGTGTTTTGACAAATGCAGCATGACACGTATCTACCACTGTCCTAAAGATCTTCTGGTCTTGAAGTGCTTGACTGCATAGAAGCTAACAATAAATACCAGCCTCCTCTCCATTTGTCTTGGTCTCTAGTTAGGACTTGTCTGCCCTTTAGTGTTCGGTGTTATGGTTTCAGTTGCTTCACATTGTAGAGTTTCTCAGGAAGGCCACACCTAGCCAGTGGCATCCGGGTATCCACTCCTGGCCCAGAGTTTACAGCAGCAAGAATCCACTAACCACTAACCCAGAGAAATTAGAGCAGAACGAACCCTGCCCTGGGAGGCAGGCCTTCTGGTCCTCATCCTTTGTCCATTCTTCTTGCTGTGTGACCTTGGACAAATCACTTTGCTTCTCTGGGCACACTTGCTGGAACACAGGTTGGTTGGAGGCAGGGGAGGACTTGAACGCTGTCTGGGACTCTTTCTGGTTCTGAGGTTCATAGTAGCATTCTCAGAAGCAGAAACTAGGGGTCAGCCCAGAGGTGCACGGAAGCCTGCTTTCCCCTGTGGAGGGCGGCCACCCGGCTCTGCCCTCAGCATCTCACGCCTTGTGTTTGCTTCCTTTGCAGCAGCTGCAGGTGGTGCCCCTTTTCGGCGACATGCAGATAGAGCTGGCCAGATACATTAAGACCAGTGCTCACTATGAAGAGAACAAGTCCAAGTGAGTGCCTGCCATAATGTCTCTTGGCTCCCACGAGGACGCCCAGCCCGGGCAGGGGGCCGAGGGGCCACTTCAGCCCCTCCTCCCTCCCCAGAGCCCTGGGCAGGTGGATTCCATCGGAACACTGGCACCCGGCCGGCCGGAAGGGAACAGCGGAGGGTGCTCTGAGCCCTTTTGTATCTGACCTTTGCTGCCAGGGTTCAAAAGTGCTCAGAGCATAGCCACGCCCCTTCTCTGTCCCAGCCGTGACCCGTGCCTCTCAGAGTGGGAAAGCAGGAGCCTTCCTTCCCTTGAGAAGGGGGTACTGGCTGGCCCTCAGTGGTCGGGTGGAGCAAGATGGTGGTCTTTTTCATCACCTTGGTTCTCTCAGATTTGAGTTCATGCAGTAAGTATGTCATTGAGTATATGGTTTGGATAGTTCCCCCTACGAAATGGGTTGACAGCCTCACCTTAGATTGTTTTATAAACCACCATTCTAGGTAACCTGTGCTGGGATCTGGGGTGTCAATGACTCCTGGAAGGTGGGGGACATCCAGCTACAGCCTTGGCCACTCTGGGGCTGTTAAGAAGGTTTCTTCTGTCTGCATCTTTCCCAAAGCTGAATGAATATGACCATTCATACAGAGAGGAGCTGACTGTCCTTTAGTCAAAAGTGAGGGCTTGTGTCTGAAAATATATAAATGGAGTATCCCTGAACCCCACCAGCCTTGAGCCACTGTGAAGGAGTCTCATCAAGGAAGCCGGTTAGTCTCTTCATAACCTGCTGGCTGCTAGTATGTGAGGAGGTTTTCTAGGAAAATCATGGAATTGAGAAGGCTGCACTCATTTCCTCATGTTTCCTACATGGATTCTCGACCACCTGAAGTTGGCCGGGAGTGGTGACGTGGCCACAGTGGGGTGTTGGAGGTTTGAGAGGTCGAGTCCCCATCCCTGTACAAATAACCCAAAATATGAGTCATGTCGAAGTGTAAATGTGGGGAAATCTGTCACCAGTCCAAGTATTCTTATCAGGGCCACTTCAGAGATCCTTTTGAGATATTACATTTTTCCCAAAATGTTTATCTGCCTCATTTGGTGCCTGTGCTTAGTCTGCCTCCTGGGTCACCCAGCACCAGATGACAGAACAGGGTGGAGGGGGCTGTCTTTTTTCTCTTGGAGAAGGAGAGTGAAGACTTCCATTCATTGGTTTCCTCTCCATTTTAGGATGGTTTTCCCAATGATATCTTTCCAAAGAGTTGAGGAGAAAGAAGAGAGGCAAGGAGAACAAGAAGAGGGGGGGAGAGAGAGGGGGGGGGGGGAGTGAGGGGGAGAGGCAGAGCATGTCAGCAATACCCCTCTCAGAGTGATCATGTTGTCCCTTTCGTGGAGTCCTTCCGTGTTGCCAGGTCACTGCCGAAAAAGAAGGCAGTCCCTTTAGGTTTCCCCAGGCCCACCCCCAGTGGCCCTTCCACACAGCTTCAACCCCAAGATGCCAGTGCTGACAGTCAGTAGGCAGGTTTGGGGACACCCCTCACCTTGCCTTTTCTTTGCTCAGTTTCCAGTTCTATGTAACCCTAGAGAGGCTCCTCACTCATATAACTGGTAAGTACCATGGACACCAGGTATCTGGAAAAGCCTGTGATTGGGTCTTAGAGGAAGAAGAAGACTATTCCACTCAGCCTGTGGCAGGCTCTCTTGCTGGTGGCTGGGAGGCCTCTTGGGTCCACCCAGGGAGGCCAGACACATTTGGCTGAACACCAGGTGTAACCAGTCAGTGGAAGGAGCCTGTCCCACTGAGGCACCTAAGGCCAGAACCTGCTCCAACCCTGTGATTTTCTGCCCAGGTGGACATGTACCCAGAGCAGCATCAGCCCCCAGTACAACATCTGCGAGCAGATGGTTCAGATCCGGGATGACCACATCCGCTTCATCTCCGAACTCGCTCGCTACAGCAACAGTGAGGTGAGCTCACTCTGGCTGCTGGGATGGAGGCCTGTGGGGGCTCAGGGTGTGAAGGAGTAAGGACCAGCCAGGAAGGGAGTGATCACAGGGATGATGGAGAGCAGGGGTGAGGGGATACATTTCGGAGGCAAAAGGGCACAGTGGCCAAGAACATGGAGTTTAGAGCCAGGTAGAACTGGACTTGATTCTGGTTCTGCTACTGACCTTAGCAAGTTATGCACAATCTCTATGCCTCAGTTTCCTCATCTGTAAAATGGGGGTTGTGGTATCTGGGAAGGTTCGTTGAGAGGATTAAACAGTATATTGCATGGAAAACACATCATGCCCAGCAGATAACAGTGGCCCAGTAATGGTTCATCTGCACATGATCCAAACCATCTCCCCCGTGGATGGCAAGAGAACACTCATGCTCAAAGCTCTATCTAAATATTTTTAAACTACACAATAATAAATTATCATTGTAACACCAGAAAATGCAATTAAGGACAGAAGAAGAGTATAAAAATCTCTTATAATCCCACCAATTACATGTTCACTGGTGTTAAATTTTCTTTTCTTTTTTTTTTTAAATATGGAAATACAGTCAATGCACGTACCTCAGAAAAAATACAGATATGCAAAAGAGGAAAAATCCATCACGTAAAATTCTACCAACCATAACCAACTATGGTTAATATTGGGGTTTATATATTCTCCTGGACTCTTCCTATATATACCCTTATAATAGACTTATATATTGGTTTGAGAAACACAGGTCTTCTGATTTGAACCTGGATGACTCTGCACTATCCCACATTTGCTCACTGGTTCCATCATGTGGTTGGCAGCCAAAGTGCACATGCTTTCCAAACCCAAACCCTGAAAATGTCTTTGATCAGAGGACAACATCTTTGAAATGAGGGCAGCCAGACAAGTGCCCACAATGTGATCATTAGACAGCTGGCCCATATTCTTCTGAGGGCTCCAGGAAGACAGGGACCAAGGTCAAGCCCAAATCTTTGGCTTTCTTAACCATATGTGCCAATCATCTGAACTTAAGCTCTGGGAATAATTTCAGTCCTGGGGCCTCCTTCATCCTTGTCAAGTTTTGGTGTGATCTAAGAGTGAATCTGGCTTCAAGTTATTTTTTAAGCTATGTTTTATACATGTGTATATACCGACAATTGTTGTCATTCACAGTAGTTATATTCTGTAAAGTGGGCACAAACACTGGATCCGCAAAATACTGAATGAAGCATTGCTCCTAGACAAAGTACAGAGTTAAGTTCCTGTGAAACTCTGGTCACCACATTTTCATAGACTGATCAACATGTATAACCTTGTTTTTGATATGTGTCTATTTAAAGACACCTTATGTAATTAATATATATTGTTGATTCATTAACAGTAACTCATATCCAACAGCACTATAACTCATGTCCCAACAAAACTTATCCAAAACATGTGTTTTTTCCATAAAGCACATCATAGCCTTCTTACAGTTAGAATCACTAGGCAGAACATCAGCATTAAATTTGGAGGCATTTTTAATAGTGAAATCATCAGCAGAAATGCAAAAATGTGGAAAACATGGCCTTAAATAAACCATGAGAAGGACACTTGTATATGGTATGATTACTGAAATAAGAAGGCAGAGAGTGGCCATTTTTGACCTCAGCTGGGAACACGACTTTCCGATTTTTCACCACTGGGCACATATCTGCAAATGACCGTTAAAGGTACTGCAAGTATTGACTTGGAGATTACAAATAAATTTTAGTGAGTAGGCAAACACAAATACAGAATCCACAAATAATGAGGACTGGCTAGGTATATATGTATATGAACATAGATACCTGTATCCACGTATATCTATGCATATACATGGGCATACATCCATGTGTCACTATGGAATATGTCACACTCAAATAGATGTTTGTCTTCAGTGCTTTTCAATTGGCGAGTCATGTCTAATGAGTTGTGAAATTAATTTAGTGGTTTATGATTAGCATTTTTGTGTGAAATAGGATAGAAAGTCAGAGAAATTCTCATGTGTTCAGGGTAAAGTTGCTTCCTGCAAAGTTGTTGCTTCACATATATGGTTAAGATCTCCTTGCAGGTATGTGTCCCTGAGTTGCTATGTGGTGACTCTGGCATCACACAACCTGAGGTTAAAGCCTCAACCATTTACAAGCCACATGGCCTTCAACAAAGAACTTGTCTGAAAATGAAGGGGGTATAATAATAGCACCTCCCTTGTGTTATTCTTGGGGGAATCAGTGAAATCATGTATAAAAGTGCCAGCACATACATGGTGAGGGTGACGGCCCGTGTTCCCCAGGTGGTGACAGGCTCCGGGCTGGACAGCCAGAAGTCAGACGAGGAATACCGTGAGCTCTTCGACCTGGCCTTGCGGGGCCTGCAGCTTTTATCCAAGTGGAGCGCCCACGTCATGGAGGTGGTAGGTGTCCCTGAGGGCAGACGGCTTGCCCTCCCCTGTCCCATGCAGACTGACCTCTGTTCGCATGGACTCCTGGCTGCCTCTGCCTCTCCCTGAGCACTCTTTTTTTTAACAGCCTTACTGAAATGGAATTCGCATACAATACAGTTCACTCATTTAAAATGTAAAATTCATTGGTTTTTAGTATATTCACAGAAATGTGCAGCCATAGTCATTTTCAGAACATTTTTATCAGTTCCAAAAGAAACCCTGTGCAATCCCCTCCCCCATTCCTTATCCACACAGCCCCAAGCAATCTGTCTTCTGTTTCTGTAGATTTCGCTATTCTGGATGTTTCCCATAAGTAGAATCATATACTCTGTGGTTATTTGTGTCTGGCTTCTCTTACTTCACATCTTCAAGAACCACGACCCATGTTATAGCATGAGTCAGAACTTCATTCCTCTTATGACTGAATTACATTCCCCTCTGCATGCTCACACCACGTCTGACTTTTCCATTCACCTGCTGATGGACGTTTGGGTTTTTCCTCTCCCCACCAGTACTCTTGGAAGCTGGTTCACCCCACAGACAAGTTCTGCAACAAGGACTGCCCAGGCACAGCAGAGGAGTACGAGAGAGCCACGCGCTACAACTACACCAGCGAGGAGAAGTTTGCCTTTGTCGAGGTGGGTGCTGACTCCGCACGCATCCCACCCTCGGCCCTCCCCACCCCCCGCAAGGCTGCTGCTTGGTGTCGACCCTGGTAGCCATGGCAGCCTCCTTGTGTGCATTTGCTTCCCTGACCCCCTCCTCCTGCCCAAATCCATCTCTGGCATAAGCTACCATTCAAAAATGATTAGAAACTCATTCTCCGGGAACTTGGGTGGCTCAGTCGGTTGAGCATTTGACTCTTGATTTTGGCTCAGGTCATGATCTCAGGGTCATAAGATTGAGCCCCGCGACAAGCTCTATGCTGAGACTGGAGCCTGCTTGAGAGATTCTCTCTCTGTCTCTCCCTTTGCCCCTTTCCCCTGCTCATGCTCTCTCTCTCTCTCTCAAATAAAAAATAAAATAAAATAAAATAAATGAAAAAAGAAGGAACTTTTTCTGTTCCTAACGATCCAAAGGAAGGCATTCACTCCACTAGAAAAATGGGCTAAAGGAAGCCAACAGAAGAGACAGGGACAAGTGGCCAAAAGAGATAAGAAAAATGCCCAGACTGATGAGTGATCAAAGAACTATAGGTAGAAACTGAGATACAATGAAATGGCAGATGTTGGACCCCCAGGATTTAGTGTCTGATTTTATCTTTTCTTTCTTACTGTACATCATCTATTTTTGTTCTGCTTTGTGGGCTATTTCCTTAAGATCAGCTTTGTCCTGTGTATTTTTTATCATGCCTGTTACATTTTTAATGTCCGAAAGCTCCATCTTGTTCTCTGAATGTTCCTTTTATAAACGTCCCTGTTCTTGTGTCAGAGTATACAGTACCTTCATGAGGACAGTATAGCTCTTTTTATCATCTTTATTGAGGCATAATTTATATGCAGTAAACTGGATCTATTTAAAGTATATAACTCAAAGACTTTTGACAGTTGTATACACAACTCTGAACCACAAAGATAAGATACAGAACATTTCTGTCCTGGCTTCGACAGCACCCGTACTAGAATTAGAACAGTACAGAGAAGGTTAGCATGGCCCCTGCACAAGCACAACACACAAATTCTCCCCTTAAAGACTTGGTGCCATTTGCAGTCTATCCTCCCGCCATCCTTGTGCCCAGTCACTTTTTTTTTGTCACCACAGATTTGTATTTTCTATCATTTTTCATAGTTTGTAATTTTTTGTGTTTGGGTCTGTTACTCACCATCATAATTTTGAGTTTTATCCACATCGTGTTGTGTATCAGTAGTAGTTTGTTCCTTTTTATTGTTGAGTGTTATTCCATTGTGTGGTTATACTAGGATTTGTTTGCCCGTTCAACTGTTGATAAACGTTGGGCCATTTCCAGCCTTTTGGCCAATATGAAAAAAGTTGCTTTAAAGATTTGAATATAGGGGCACCTGGGTAACTCAGTCGGTTGAGCGTCCGACTTCAACTCAGGTCATGATCTCGCGGTCCGTGAGTTCGAGCCCCGCGTCGGGCTGTGTGCTGACAGCTCAGCACAGCCTGAGCCTGCTTCAGATTCCGTGTCTCCCTCTCCCTCTCTGCCCCTCCCCTGCTCATGCTCTGTCTCTCTCTCTCAAAAATGAATAAACTTAAAAAAAAAAAAAAAGATTTGAGTATAAGGTGTGTAGATATAGGTTTTTATTTCTCTTGGCATGGCCGTATTGTAGGTTTATGCTTAATGTTTTAAGGAATTGCCACACGGTTTTCCAAAGTGTAAGTGCCATTCCATATCGCCACCAACAGTACGTGAGAGTTCTGATACTCCACACCCTCACAGTCCTTGATGTTGTCAATTTGATTTATTTTAGTCATTCTAATGGCTGGTTAGTGAAATCTCATTGAGGTTTTAGTTTGTATTTCCCTGAAGACTGATGATAACGAGCATCTTTTCACGTGTTTATTGGCCATTCTTATATCCTCCTTTGTGAAATGTTGTCTTCTGAAATTTTTTGCCCATTTTTTAAACTGGGTTTCTGTCTTCTTCTTGAATTGTGGGAATTCTTTATATGTTTGGGACTACAAGTCCCTAGTCTTATATATGTTGTAAATATTTTTTCTCATCGCGGACTTTGCCTTTTCACTGTTTTAGGGATACCTTTTGAAGAGCACCTCTTTTTACATTTTGATAAAGTGTAACTTATCAATTATGTTATGGTTTGTGATTTTTGTGTTCTAGCTAAGAAATCTCTGCCTAGCCCGAAGTTGCAAATATTTTCTCTTAAGTCTAAAAGATCTGCACACTCGTCTGTGTTTGGAATTATTCTGAAATATCTTTACTCTCTATCCCTTCTTTTGCCTCACTATTTTAATCCTAATTACATCTCTAGCCGAGAGCCAAGATTTTTTTATGGCATCATGTTCCTTTAAGGCTTCAGTCCCATTGTTTCTCTACACCAAAGCTTCTTTCCAGCAAAACCATCATACGTATTGATTCTAATGAAAATCCTCACCTCCTAAACTTTGTTCTCACCATTTCCCCTAACCTCAGATGTTCTATTTATTCCTTTGAGGTTTAGAGGAAGGAAAAAGATCTTAGCTTCTTAGCTCATTCATTACTTTATTCACTCCTTTTCAACAAAACTTTTCTGACAGCCCACCTCAGGCCCAGGCAGTGGGCACAGGGTGTGGACAGCACTGCTGGGCCCTGTTCCTGCAGCACTTACAGCCTGGTGCAGAGGGAGGAGGTCTTACACATCATGAGTGTTAGACTCATCACAGGTGTGATAAGTGCAGTAGTTGGTAAGAGGCTGATTTGGCATGTGCTATCCCCTCCCCTCCCCTCAATCTAGGTATTAGCGCTTGTGGCTGATAGGGGCCAAAAGATCAGGTTTGTTGCTGGGGAAGCTGGACTAGGGATGTGACTTCCAACCAATGCCACCCGAGACTTCTTGTTCCTCCTCCGTGCCATTTAACTTACCCACTGGGAAACAGACAGAGCAACTGTAGAAATACATGCGTCTCTTCCTTGGGATGGGAAGGGAATGGTTATTGCCAGGAGAAGACAGGAACCCAGGCAGACAGATCTCAGAAGAGATCTCCAAGGCAGGCCAGCATACACTCATCGCAAAACCCGCCCCCACCCCTGCAGATAGATAAGTGAGTTAAAGGTCTAGGGAGGAGGTAAATAGAAGGGCAGAGGCTTTCCCTCACCTGAGACTTCTACAGAGATATTGTGTCCTGGAGGAAGTCCTATGGACTCCACAGCAACCGGCCAAGTTCTTTCGAAAGCAAAGATTGTAAAAATTCTATAGAAAATTTTATGGTCAGAAGAGTTCTACTTGACACAGTCTGTGGCTGCATGGTGTGTAGAGGGGCCTCTAGAAGTCAGAGTGGTCCACAAAATGTGGTCTGTGAATAAGCTGCCATTTGTCACCAGTCAGCAGGAAGATAAGGACCTGGTGCCAGAATGAAAATCAGCTACATCGTGAAGCACACGGTTCCATTTAGCTGATATCTTTGCTGTGTAGCAGGACTTTGTTGATGAAGAAAGCAGAGCACTGATTTTCCATGCAGCACACGTTTCTGACCTAGTTGTGGACGGGCACTTTGAGTAGCACTAGCCCCTTGCTTCCGGACCCTCCCTGCAATGTGGTGAAGGGTACTGGACAGATAAGTGAGCTGAAGCACAGTGAGCCTGATCTTGATCTGTGCCTGGCCAGGTGATTGCCATGATCAAAGGCCTGCAGGTACTCATGGGCAGGATGGAGAGCGTCTTCAACCAGGCCATCAGGAACACCATCTACGCGGCCCTGCAAGACTTTGCCCAGGTGACACTGCGTGAGCCCCTGAGGCAGGCGGTGAGGAAGAAGAAGAATGTCCTTATCAGGTGGGTCTTCAGATGGCCCTTTTCAAGAGCACATCTAAAATCAGGGGGTGCTAGGTGTAGACCACGGAGGATGTTCCTGTCTCAGTCAGCTTCCAGAGCAGCCTCTGAACACACACAGAGCTTACTAGCAAGTTCCAGCAAATTCTAGGAGGCCTTCTTAGGAGTTGGACGTTTGAAATGAAGCCTCAGTCTCTGGGTTTGTAGCCCATATCCACCATTAGCTGTGTGCACTCAGTCAAATAACCTACTTTCTCTGAACCTCAATTTTCCTCGTTTGTAAAATGTGGACGATAACTTACTTCATTGGCTGTTGATAGAGTGAAATAATCAGTGTGTATACTTAAGCACACTGCAGCATGGAGTAAGTATGCAACAAATATAAGCTATCATTAAACTTTTGAACATGCAGAGATGTAACTGGACTAGTGAAACGCCCCTGTAATGAGAAAAAAAAAATTAGGCAGTGGCCCTCAGAGTCACCTGGGCGCTTGTTAAAGTGCAGACTTCTGGACTGTAGCTCAAGCCTGAGAAGCCAGCCCTTCACCCTGGGGTGGTTAGACACAGGAATTCTAAGACAAGTGCTTCTGGGCCATCTCATACTCTAGAAACAGGCTTGCAGGGCTTCCTCCCACCAGTAAAACCTACTCTGAATATTCGTTCTTCCTTCCCAGTGTCCTCCAGGCAATTCGAAAAACCATCTGTGACTGGGAAGGGGGCCGAGAGCCGCCTAATGACCCGTGCTTGAGAGGGGAGAAGGACCCCAAAGGTGGATTTGACATCAAGGTGCCCCGGCGTGCTGTGGGGCCCTCCAGCACACAGGTAAGTGGCTCTGGGCACAGGCCAGCTCTGTTGACTCAGAGGCCAGCCAGGACATGGTAGGTCATCCTGGCTGGACTGTGGGGTGGTGGGGCTGGGTGGTCCTCAGGCAGGAGGGGCAGGGTCCAGCAGGTGTTCTAGTCTTATTCTGCCATCTTGTTTTAATATAGGAGGGAAGGACTACCAGCTTAAGATTCAGGAGACCTGGATTCTAGTCCCAGATACCTGTGTGACCTCGGGCATGTTACACAGTCTCCTTGTGCCTCAGTTGTCTAATCTGGCAAATGGAGGTAATACCAGGACTGGCTATCTCCTAGCCCTGTGAACTTTAGGTTCCAAAGTGTAGGAGGAGTTTAAAGTAGAATCTATATGCATCTATCCTGTCCCTCTGTAGTGAACCCTGGCCCCTTCTCCTGAAGTGACATCCTAGCTTGGGAATTTATAAGTTCTGCTTCTGACTTGCTGTGTGATCTTAGGCAAGCACCTTGACCTGTCTGTACTCTAATTATCTTCTCTATTAAATGAAAATTTTGAATGAGATCATGTTACTGACAAGTATTATCCCCTCAAATGCACTAGTATCAAAAGCCCTTGACCCCTTAGAGAGAGTCTAGTAATCAGAGATATTCAGAGTTGTTAACCAAAGCTTCTGAACAAGAGGTCACCTGGGATTTATCCAAAGTAGTCATATAGTTGTTAAAAACAAAACAAAACAAAAAAAAGTAAAGAATCTGGGCATCTTGGTCAAATCCTTGCCACTTACTTAAGGATAAGCAATTCCTGGTAGGCTTTTTGAGGAATTGGAAAAAAGCATAAGGGTCCGTTGAACTTTCAGGGGTCTTACAGGAACTCCCACTTCACATGACCTTTTAGCCTCTCTCAGCTCTGAAACCCTGAATCTGAATCATCTGAGATGAGCCATGTGAGGCCCACCGCCTCCCCTTCTATGTGTGTGTGTCTGTGTCTGGGCAGGGGCCGGGGACAAAGGATGGGCCAAGACGGGTTCTCAGCCATGTCACTGTAACTTCCTTGGCTTCACAGCCCACGGGCCAGTTTGCACTAATCTTGCTGGTTGTGGAAATCCCAGGGAAGCTTCTACAAATACTTCTATGTAATGTCAAGGACCACAGACATTTCCAGCCTAGGACACACCTCATGGGTGTTTCCATAAGTCCCAGGACATGAGTGAGGGAGACCCGGACAAGGCCAAAGAGAAACTGGAAAGGAGGAAGAGGGCCACACAGGCAGGGAGGGAGGGACAGAGAGGAAGAATATTTATGTAGGTGGTCTGAGAGGGGAGTGTGACCACGAGTTAACCCCCAGCACCACCAAATCATACGAGGCAGCATAGATGCATTTTCAGTAGACTCCCGAAGTCAGAGCTGGAAGAGCCCTTAGAGACAAGCTAGTCCCAGTGCCCTCCCTATTTTACAGATGGGGAAACTGAGGTCCGGAGAGGGGAAGTGACTTGTCTAAGTCACAAGATGAGTCACAGGCGGAGGTGGGACGAGAACCCAGGTCTCCTGACTCCCGCCCCGGGGCTCTGTTAGGGCCTTCAGAGCACAGGAGACAGGGGCATCTAGCAGAGCTGGGCTGCTGACTGATCTGATGAGATAAATAGAAGCAGGTGGGAAGAGTTCCCCCTCTTTTATCGATGAAGTGGATTTTCAAATAGAATTTGATGTAGATCAGTCAATTCCACATGGATGGTACTTGATGAATCCTTTCCTTGATGACTCCAAAGGCCATCATTAGAATAGTGCTTCTCGGTTCTTAGGGATGGTCAGGCCTGCCCAGCAATGGGGTTGCAGAGGGTGGACTGTCCAGTAAACTGGCCACCACGGGGAGCTCTTGCACCACCAAGGGAAGTGCTGTGGCAGGGGCGTGTGCCCCTCCTCTCCGAGGCTGCGTGCCCGGCCCAATGCCAGGGGCATGGTGGGTACGGTCCTAGAGGAGATCCAGAAGCAGCCAGCACAGACATGGTGGCAGAGGGAGGTTGGAGCTTCTGAGAGGTGGTCGGCAAGTGGCCCCTATAGCAGTCGCGGCGGCTTTCCCACCGTATACAATACCTCTTGCTTTTCTCTCTCTCTCTCTCTCTCTCTTCTCTCTCTCCCTCTTCCCTGTCTCTCCTGCCCTCCCACCCCCTCCTCCTTTCTCCTATCTATGTCTTAGGCCTGCCAGTGGTCCCCGCGGGCTTTGTTTCACCCCACTGGTGGCACACAGGGCCGAAGAGGCTGCCGATCCCTGGTATTACACCGCCTGGCTGGGTTGGTTGGGGTATACTTCTCCAGGAGGCAGCAGGAATGGACTAGCCTGGCTCCTCAAGGCCCCTTCCAGCCCTAACATTCAAAGGCATATGATGTGGAAAGATCTAGATTAGCACTTGCACCCTTTGCACTTAAGGCCCTCTGTAAGCGGGAGTTGATTGTCTAGTAGACCTCCTGTGTAAGTACCAATCTTCACCCGCTTTCCTCCCAGGATTTTGGTAGGCTGTGCAATGCAGCTGGTACCACCAGAGGGCGCCATCGCTCAGTCATGGATTCAGAGTGCTAAGGGTCAGAAGCTTGAGGTGGTTGGGTGGGAGGCTTGTTCTGATCATATTCTATTTCGCAGTTCCTCAAAATGTTAGAGCTGAAAGGGACTGATTTGAGAAAGCATCTGGTGCAACCCCTTCGTGTTAGCAGATAAGAAAACTGAGGCCCAGAGCGGGACTTCGCTGCCCAAGGTCACACAGCAAGACAGTAGCAGTGCCTGGCCTTAGACCCAAGTCCACGGCTCCACCCATGGCACCACCATAGCCAACCAGTAAAGCAGAGAGTGACTCCAGAGTGACGTGAACTGAAGTTCTCCTCTGATGCCCATGCCCTTGGCCGAGCAGAGCAGGCAAAAACCTGGGCCTTGAATGACTTGGTATTACCGGGTCTATCTACCCAGGGATGCCGCAGACCCCAGGCAGGACTTCCTCCCGGGCTGGGCAGTCTCCCTCTTGCAGGTTTATATGTTCCAAATTCACTTCTCCAACCCTAAACTGGTGCTTCCTTAAGACAGTGCTTTTTAAGAGCAGACATCTGCAGAAAAAAAAGAAAAATATAAATACAGCACAAAGAAGCCTTTACCCCAGGGTGGAGAGCCAACCCTTGACCTTCTCATCTTTCTTTCTCTTTCAAGCTGTACATGGTGCGGACCATGCTTGAATCACTCATTGCAGACAAAAGTGGCTCCAAGAAGACCCTGAGAAGCAGCCTTGATGGACCCATCGTCCTCGCCATAGAGGACTTCCATAAACAGTCCTTCTTCTTCACGCACCTGCTCAACATCAGTGGTGAGTCGCAGTGGGGAGAGGATGGGGGTCCCAGGTTCCAGACCAACTAAGGCCTTCAGACCAAAAGTCGCAAAGAAACGTGATCATTGACAAAAAGGGACACATTTTGCCACTGAAGAAGAAAATGCAAACTTTTCTGGTGGGCTTGGAAAGGTCAGGCCAGTCCAGCTATTCTGACTCAGCTAAAGTTGTCTGATAGACATTTGCAGTTTATTTGTCATGAAGTTCTTAGAAGAAGGATTAAAACCGGCAACGTACCTGCAGATGTGGCCAGGCACTTGACTATCTTGTTGCTCCTAACAAAGGCAGCTTTCAGGCTATACCACAACCCTGTGTCCCACAACCCTGTTCTCCTGTCAGCAGGATGCCTATGCAGGTGGGACAGGGCAGGGTGGAAGGAGAGCAGCATCCAGGGACATGGGAGTGGTAATGCATATGTTGGTGCTGAGAAGAGTGATCTTAACCAACAATCCAGCTTCTCCATTAGAGCACAGCCTAGGAGCCTTCAAGGCTTCTCAGTATGTGGAAGTTAGAATTACCATGTATAAGGATGCAAGGAGCAATTAAAAGTAGGCACCTGGGGACCTGGCTTGACACCGTGTTTGTATAGCAAGCATGCTTTTCACACTCGGATCGTGGCTTTTCAGGACGGCTTTGCAGGGGATGATGGAAACTGGGGGGGCATCTAAAGCTCTAAAACATTGCTGCTCTCTTCCCCCCAAGGGCTGCTACTGAGAAGCTTAACAAATGGTGTTTTCTAAATAGATGTTAGACTGGCTTTCGGGTATAAGAGAGCAGGATCTACAGACCAAGTCATGTTTTATGAGTACCTGCTGCATACTAGTACAGTGGCAAGAATAGCAATGAAAGCAATAAGAACTAAGTTAATAAAAACGGCAAGAAGAAAGATATTTTGGTGCTTCCTGTGTAGAACCCACGACTCTTTCTGCTATGCTTTCAGAAGCCCTGCAGCAGTGTTGTGATCTGTCTCAGCTCTGGTTCCGAGAATTCTTCCTGGAGTTAACCATGGGCCGGCGAATCCAGTTTCCAATTGAGATGTCCATGCCCTGGATTCTAACAGACCATATCCTGGAAACCAAAGAACCTTCCATGATGGAGTAAGAGGCAGGATTGGGTCAGCAAGGAGGTTCCCCGGGTTCAGATGGTAGTTTTGCTAGTGAGCTATGTTCTTTCCACAACTTTCCAGATTAGGCAGTGTGCCCCACCAGGGAGAATGCTTATGCCAAGGATCACGTGACACCAGGTTTCACTCAGCCTTGCAGATAGGTTCAGGGTTCTACCAGCCCAGCTGTCCTTCCTGTGCTTTGTCAGTCTCAGAACAGCCATGCTTTGAAGGTAGTCATCTCTGGGGATCAGGAAGCTAATATCCTTAACTACCATCTGATTTCTTTTGGTCCCAGACTAATTTTTTCAGACCTTGGATTTACTAACCTCATGGTGTTTTGATTTCTGTGGGAAGACTGTAAAGTAAGTCATCCCTAAAGCAGGCTGGAAACATCAGAATGCTGGAAGGCTCTCTTCTAACCCAGAGCCTGTTCATCTTTTCACCCAACCCTTCATATGTCCCAAGCCGCATCAGTCAGACTGCCTTGAGAGAGATTAGTAAGCTGCTGGCCTCTGTTCTTCTCCCTCAGGTACGTCCTCTATCCTTTGGACCTGTACAATGACAGCGCCTACTATGCTCTGACCAAGTTTAAAAAGCAGTTCCTGTATGATGAGATTGAAGCTGAGGCAAGTGATGTGCTTCCCCTTTCGTTCCTATAATCTTATTCCAAGCGTCTGGACTTTTTAAATCTGGAGCTGTTGGCACAAAGTGGGCTGTCTTCATCTGTTCAGGCTTCTGTACCAAAATACCACAGACTGAGTGGCTTATCAACAACAGACATGTATTTCTCACTGTTGTGGAGGCAGGAAGTCCAGATCAGGGGTCCAGTACCACCCAGTGGGGGCGCCCTCCTGGGTCACAGACTTCTCGTGGTATCCTTGCTAGTGGAAAGGGTGAATGAGCTCTGTGGGGTCTCTTTTATAACAGTACTAATCCCATTTCTGAGGGCTCCACCCTCATGACCTAATCACCTCCCAAAGTGAGGTGATTCCTAATACCATCACCTTTGGGGGTTAGGGTCACAACATAAGAATTTGGGGGGAGCATACGCTTTCAGACCATAGCAGTAGGAGATCAATGACTTGTTCTGGAGAGTGATCTCTTTTTATGACTTTTTTTTTTTTTTTTTTTTTAACATTTATTTATTTTTTTTTTGAGACAGAGAGAGACAGAGCATGAACGGGGGAGGGTCAGAGAGACGGAGACACAGAATCTGAAACAGGCTCCAGGATCTGAGCAGTCAGCACAGAGCCCGACGCGGGGCTCAAACTCACGGACAGTGAGATGGTGACCTGAGCCGAAGTCGGCCGCTCAACCGACTGAGCCACCCAGACGCCCCATGACTTTTTTTTTTTAAATTGCAGGACAGTTGACACCCAATGTGACATTAGTTTCAGGTGTACAACACAGTGATTCTAAAACTTGACATGTTATGTTATGTTTACCACAAGCGTAGCTACCGTCTGTCACTATGCAACACTATTATAATCTCATTCACCGTATGGAGATTGATCTTTACAAACATCATGACCATCGAAAAGGACCCAGACCAGGATGATGGTCTTTCTTTTTCAAATATATTAAGGGATGGCAGATGATAGTAATGCATGGGTAAAATCAATTTTCTGTTGGGTCTGGTCTGGTTGGGTTATTTGGCTAATAATAATAACAACAGCAATACCACCTATCAATTATTATATATCTGCCTTTTGCCAAGGGCAGGGATAAGCACTATAGAGAGAGACTTATCAAATAAACTTTGTAGCAGTTTAAAGAAGTGTGTGCTACTATCTATTTTACAAATAATAAATCTTAGACTTACAGTGGTCAGTTATTACATCAAGGTCACACAGCTTACAGAGTCACTTTCTAGTACTAGTAGGACTGAAGTAACCATCCTCTCAACCATTAAAGCTGTTTATTAGAGAGTCATTCGATAGCTTTATTTCTGTACTGGTCAGGATAAGCTAGGTTATGCTCCAGTAACAAATAATCACAAATTCTTAGTACCTTGAAACCAAAGGTTTATTTCTCCATTATGGATTGATTGGGGGCTCTGCTCCATGTGGTCTTCAAGCTGGGACCCACCTGGAACATTCACTAATTGCCATGCCAGGGGGAAGTGTTACTGGTACTCAAAGCTTCCACCAGGAAGTGACACGTCATTGGTCAAAGCAAGTCACATGACTGCACCTCCTTTTCAAAGAGCAGCGAGGAGGTACAGTCCTGCCCTGTGCAAGGACCAGGAGCCTGAGGGCAATGGCAGTGATGGTTACTGAAATGTAGTTTTGCCTTCTGGAAATGGGAATGATAGTCTGCGCTGTGCTTAACTGCATGGGGCTGTATAAACACAGAATGGGCCAACTAGGGAAAAATGTCATAGAAACATAAGACATTCTTCTTTATAAAGGAAGGACATGACTATTTTAGGATTAGCATCACCACTAACTTAGTTTGAAAGTTTACGTATTTCAGAGAAAATCTAGTAGAGATGCTTCTTGCTTTCTCAACCCTCCGATGTCTATGGGAGTTGAAAACCTTAATGGACCCCAACACAGATCTGTTCTCCTGAGTACGAACTTGGGAAGAAAGATTCCTGGAGACAAGTTAACTGGTTGTACCTCGGCTTTGACAACTCCATCTTCTCACAGATCTTATATACTAGTGTTCTCCAACAGGTTGAAAACAGAACAAACCTAGAGTGTCATGTGGCCAAGTGAGGTTTTTTTTAATATTTATTTATTTATTTATTTATTTATTTATTTATTTATTTAGAGAGCATGCACTCACGAGCAGAGGAGGGGCAGAGAAAGAGGGAGAGAGAGAATCCAAAGCAGGCTCTACACTGTCAGCACAGAGGCAGACGCAGGGTTCAATCCCATGAACCATGAGGTAGTGACCTGAGCAGAAATCAAGAGTCGGATGCTTAACTGACTGAGCCACCCAGGCGCCCCAGAGATTTTTCAAATAAATGTAAAAAAAAAGCACACAGCCAGGCCCTGGGTAACATTTGAGGGCCTAGGGCCAAAGTACAAATTGAGACCCCAGCTTGTAGCCTGCCACATTTCTGTTCCCATCCCCAAGCTCTGTTCTGCCCTATACAGGGCCTTATGTGCATGTGTACGGATATCCAAGCTTTGTCTGCCATCGCTGCCCTCAAACTGCAGCCCTCTTGGCTAACCCACAGCCCTAGGGGTGCACACACCCGAGGTGCGGTCCACCCTCAGGGATGATACCAGAGAAAACATCAAACAGGCCTGAAAGGGGCTTGGGCTTTGGGAGCAAAGGTACTCAAGGCTGGTTCTAGAAGGGGAGCATAGGGTATGAGTGGGGGACACCTTGACCCTGTAGGTTCTTCAGCTGTTGGAACATCCCCTGGAGACCTTTGAAGTGCAAAGTCTGGGGCAGTGGCCTTGGTTACCTGTAAATGAGGACAGAGCTGCACCCAACTCCGTGGTTTATGTTCAGAATAGCATCTGCGGTGTAAGATAAAACCTGAAAGCTCTTCGGATAAAGAATTAACTGTAAGGAGCTGAGAATTTGGGGAGAGAAGAATGGATGAGAAGTCACGTAAATACGCTCTGTTCCCTTTGAAGTCACATGGCGCTCTGCCCCCACTGCAGCTCCAGCTCAGTAAAGTCCCACCTGTGGCTGTTTCTGGCCATCACTGGAGGGTTTGGTTTTGATCCCATGTCTGACATGAACGCCTCACCTGAGCATCACAGTCTGCCACTTATGTGACAAGACACTGAAATGGCAAGATGACCCCATAAGCATTAAGATCCAAAGGTTTTTTTTTTTTTAACTTTTTTTTTTTTTTAACATTTATTTATTTTTGAGACAGATAGAGACAGAGCATGAGCAGGGGAGGGGCAGGGAGAGAGGGAGACACAGAATCTGAAGTAGGCTCCAGGCTCCGAGCTGTCAGCCCAGAGCCCGATGCGGGGCTCGAACTCACGGACCGCGAGATCATGACCTGAGCCGAAGTTGGACGTCCAACCGACTGAGCCACCCAGGCGCCCCAAGATCCAAAGGTTTTTAAGCAAAGTTTGCAAAAAAAAAAAAAAAAATAGATTTTTCAGTTTCCAGTGACCATCAACTTCTTCATTTGTCAAGCAAGGTAAAATAAAGTGAAAGGAAAAGACAAGAAAGTCTACCAGGAAAGAGGATGGGTTGGCTGATACGAGTAATTGCAGGGGATATGAAGATCTGTCTTGCATTGCCTCTGGGCAGGCCACCTCCAAACAGCAAGGAGGGGACCAGAGGCAGGGGCAGTTCCTCCAGAGCTTTTTGGACTTTGCCTTCTCTGTGCCTAGCTAAAAACCTTGAGAGGAAGGGCCAAACTTCTTAACTGAATCACAAAATCTTCTTTTGTTGCTGTTCAAAGTCTCTTGCTCCACAATGTGCACTGCCACCCAAGCACCCCCTTTCGGTCATCTAAGCTTCTGTGATAAAGCCAGACAGACACCACTGACATTTCCTGCTTCCCTTTCACCAGGTGAACCTGTGCTTTGATCAGTTTGTCTACAAGCTGGCGGACCAGATCTTTGCTTACTACAAAGCCATGGCTGGCAGGTACGAGAGTCCCAGGGCTGTGAGCAACAAGCTTTCTTAGACTGCCACCTGTGAGACATAGTTTCCTGTTGTAAAAAACCTCTCTTCTTCTTTAGCACCTAAGGAAATTGGAGCGATCCTGTGGGCCTGGACTGGATGCTAAAATACGGAGAAAGGAAAATAGGCAGACTTGGTGCTGCACCTCATGGAGCTTACAGTCTAGTGGGGGGTAACAGACATTAATAAAAACTGATGAAAGCACAGTGACAAGGGAGGTTACATGCTCCCTGTGAAGGAAAAGTTCATGGGAATTTACGGATCTGTGACAGTTAAACCTGAACTAGTCTTTGGGGTGAGGAACTGGAAAAGCTATCCTGAGAAAGTAACATTTGAGTTCTTATCTGAAATTGGTAGGCATTAATTAAAAGTGAAGGATGGGACAGGAAATTGCAGGCAAAGGAACTGTTTGTGCAAAGTCCCTGTGGCAGAAATATATTGACAGCACACTTACTCCATAGGGCAGTTGAGACAATTAATGTGAATTAGTACATGTAAAGGCCTCGTTCACAGACCACAAGAAGAGGCAGGCTGCATGATGAAACTGAAGAGGTAGGCAGGGCTCAGGTGATGGGGCTTGTAGGCATTTACCTAGGAGGAAGAGAATATCACGGGATGGTTTCAAAAGTATGACAGAGACTTCAGTTTTTACTTTTAAAAATTTGCCCTATTAAAAACAAAAATGTGGAGAATGGATTGGTGGTGAGCAAGTAATGGGTATATAAATATAGGTCAGATAG
This sequence comes from Neofelis nebulosa, assembly GCF_028018385.1. Lineage (NCBI taxonomy): Eukaryota > Metazoa > Chordata > Mammalia > Carnivora > Felidae > Neofelis > Neofelis nebulosa. The sequence goes on from NC_080782.1 coordinate 49,423,234, forward strand.
ACCAGTGAGGAAGTTGTGGTAAGATACATGTCAAGTGTTCAAGGCTTGTTGGTGTTAATTGGCAGTGTGTGTTGATTTAGACGCCTGTGAATTCCTGGGTTGCAGGAACCCGTAACAGAACTGGTCGAGAAAATCTCAAAATAGGTGTCTCTCTTCTTATTGGAAATCCAAGTCTATAAACCAGTAATATCAAGAATAGTTACTTAACCAACAGAAATTATTTTTCTTCCTATGCAAGGAATTTGCGTCATTTTGCTTTTGACGGCTAGAGTTGCTCTGACATATTTCAAAGAGAAGCTGATGTACAGAGCACACAAGTTCCTGTTAACAGAGAATGCACATCCAATGAAGTGAGCTGCTCTTAATGATGGAAAATACTTTCTGGGAAAACACACCAAACACATAGTCTTTCACAAAGTAATCACTTAGCACGTGTCTGGGTTGAATGAGAAGTGGTTAGAACAGTGAGTAGGGCTTCCAGTGTCTCTAAAATAATTCTCATTTCAAATATGCTGTGTACACAAACCCAGACTTGTCAAACCCTGATCCTCTGTATATTTAGTTTATAAAACATTCTTATCTAAAATACTGCCCTTAACCTATACTACTTACTCCCTACAAGGTGAATGTTTTCCAAAAATATGGGTGGCTGGGGGAGACTGAGAGAGGTTGGGAGAGTCCAAGAAAGCACGGGAAGGAAAGAATGATCTAAATCAGTATTGTCCATTAGAAATATAGTGCAACCACAAATGTGAGCCGCACATGTAATTTTAAATTTTTTAGTAGCCATATTTTAAAAAGGAAAAATAAACAGGTGAAATTAATTTAAAAAGTGTTTTTAATGTTTATTTATTTTTGAGAGACAGCACGAGCAGGGGAGGGGCAGAGAGGCAGATGCAGAATCCGAAGAAGGTTCCAGGCTCTGAGCTGTCAGCACAGAGCCCGATGCAGGCCTCAAACCCACAAACCGTGATCATGACCTGAGCCCTTGACCTGAGTCAAGACTTAACCGACAGAGCCACCCAGGCACTCCTAATTTTAATAATATATTTTCTATCATCCAATATATCTAAAATACAATTTCAACATGAAATCAATATAAAAACATTTTTTAATGTTTTTTATGTATGTTTGGGAGAGAAAGAGAGTAAGCACACGGTGTGGGGGGTGGAGCAGGGTGCGATAGAGGATCTGAAGTGGGCTCTATGCTGACAGCAGAGCCCGATGCAAGGCTTGAACTCACAAACCGAGATTTCGTGACCTGAGCCGAAGTTGGACGCTTAACTGACTGAATCGCCCAGGCACCCCGATACAAAAATTGTTAAAGAGATAGTTTTCATTGGTTTTTTTCCTAAGCCTTCAAAGTCTAGTGTGTGTTTTACACTTCCAGCACATCTCACCATGTTGCAGGTGGTCTGTGGGCTCCTGTAGTTGGTGGCTGCTCTCCATGCTGGACAGTGTACATTTAAATTATGTCACTTTCCTACCTAAAGCCTTTCAATGGCTGCCACTGACATCTAGAAAATACCTAGCTTTTTTACTGCAGCTGATGTAGTCCCACGTGATCTGGCCCCTAGATTAACTTTGTAAATTCCTTTTTTGCCCATTGGTCTCCAGCATGCCTGCCCTTTATCCATACAGACCAGCTTTTTTTTTTTTTTTTTTCAATGCCAGAAACACTCCTCCCCCAGATCTTTCCATTTTTAGCATTTAGGTGTCCATCCAGCAAAATTGCTTTAGAGATGCTGTCTTTGACCTCCGAATACCAAATGATCCTGTGTTGTTATTTTCAGAGCACGATTACTCTGCATTCTGTACCTCAGTGTGAAAGATAATAATAGCACATCTAACTCATAAGGTTGTCGTGAAATTTAAAATGCCTGTGTACATGCATGTGTGTGCCTGAGAAGTAGTAAATACTATGCAGTATTTTCTCTTGCATGAAATTATTTATCCTCTCCGTTAATTTATTGAGTTGTCAGTGTCTTTACCAGAAGTAAGCTCCGTGAGGACAGGAACCTTGTATCCCCAGTACGAGAATGTTCCCTGGGATATGGCAAGCATGCACTCAGTTGCTTTTTTGGTAAATGAATAAAAGAGGGAGGTGACTCAACTTCTGTGTTGCTTGTCTTTAACCTGGAAGTTCTGCTTTATGTTGAGCTTTTGTGGCTAAAAAGAAATCCGAACTTTGCTCTAAAGCAGAAAATAGTTTTATTTGAAATACATAAAATAACGCTTCATGAGTAGATCCTATGGTCTGAAACAGATGTGGCTGGGTGATTGGAAATCACTCACCATCATGTTTACTGGCCTTATTCAACTTTTATCCCTTCAGTGTCCTGTTGGATAAACGTTTTAGGGCCGAGTGTAAGAATTATGGAGTCATCATTCCATACCCGCCGTCCAACCGCTACGAAACGCTGCTGAAACAGAGACATGTCCAGGTATGGTGTAGAAAGCCGGAGCAGAGGTGGGACAGGTTAGAGAGTAGCTATGAAGTTAGTGGGGAGATCAGAGATCAGGACTAAACACTCTCCACCCTGCGTACTGCCCATGTGGGTTTCTGACCGTGGTGGGCATAGCACAGCCAGAGAATCGTACAAATAACGAAGAGGCATTGGCATCGCGTGGTTCAAGTTCTAGGCTTCTCATTCTGCCCCTAGGACACTTCTGTGGCGTAGTAGCCAGCAGAGTCTTAGTCTTCTTGTCATAAGCTGTGGCTCACTTCTTTCCATCAGGACTGCTGCTCAGAAATGGGCAAATGCTGGTCTAAGGGAAGGCAGGCTACTTCATGCTTGAAATAAATTGTGTCAGCCAAACCCATGCTAGAAATCACAGTTTGGTCTTGTGAGGTTGGTTTCTGTTAACATTTGACTGCAAATGTAGAGGAAATGCTGCCAGGAGCTCAGAAACATCTCCCTGCTTTAAAATGTTAACATGAGCCAGGCAGGCAAAATACAAGATGCTCCAGCCACCCAACTCCTAAGCCCTGCTGTCAGCCAAGCAGCGGTGAAATGGCCTCTAGGCCATGACCTTTGTGTGCTTGGTACACAAGCACACTTGTGGGCCACGGTGTTTGTGGAGTAGACCCAGGTGAAGGGCCATGGCTGAGAAGTACCCCTGGTGGGGAGGAAAGGGTTACCCTGGAAACCCTGGACATTTTCACTGCTCTGAGAAATCAAAGCAAAACAGAATTATGAGAGAAAAAAGAACGAGCTTCACTTCTGTCAACAGCAGGAGCTCAATGCTTTTCCTTCAACCTCTCAGGAAATTACAGCTATTAGTTACTGATGCAGTCAGAATTAGCCACAGGACATTAAATACTGAGGGCTTTTATGTGCACATGATGGCTGTAAGGGGTCTTAGTTGGTAGAAAATCTCCCAAAAGGGAAATCGAAAAAAATAAAATAGTTAAGAATTAAATTTTAAAAAGTTAAGAATAATCCTTGGGCACCTAGTAAAGTGCAATGCACACAGCAGGCACTCAGTAATTGTTTATTGCTGTTCGCATAGCATCTGCAATAATCCCCATGTGTGTGCCCTGATGGAAATTATCCTAAGTTCTGTTTTCCATGCTGTAATCAGCCCTTCATTCTCGTGCTTCTACACTCATCCCCGTAAGGGCACACAGGACAGATGCAGGAAGAACCTCAGGGCTAAATGTAGGAGGCCAGCGTTGCATGGGATGCCAGAGCCTGTCCTGAGCCTTTTCCTACAGTCTGAATGAATCACATTTTCGCTCCACTGTTTATATTTCAAATTGACAGGAAAGTTGAAAGAATAACACCATGAACATATATATATACTCTGCAGACAGATCCATGATTATTAATGTTGTACCACATTTGCTTCACTTTCTCTTATATACTTATTTTTTCTCTCTCACAAATACAGTAAAAGAAATAAAATGGTTAAGAATAATTATTAGGCACCTACCAAAGTGAAATATATGAATATATGTGTTTGTGTATACATACAAACACATATATTCATATATTTCACTTTGGTAGGTGCCTAAGGTGCCTATATATGTGTGTGCGTGCATATATATATATATATATATGCACGCACACACGTACGTACAGATATACAAAGTGTAGATAAATAGTATATAAATATGTGAGTAGTGTATGATATGTATACTATAAATACGGTGTATATATAGTAAGTAGTATATAAATAGTAAATAAATACATAATCTATAAATAGGAAATAAGTATATATAATATATAAATATATAGTATATATAATTTATAAAAATATATTTATATATAACATTAATATATATATGTTTAAATATACATGACCATTCAGCAAAACTGCTTTAGAGAGGCTTTCTCTGACTTCCTTTAAATATATGTACTCTTCTTAGCCATTCGAGAGAGTGATGACACTTCACTCATGAATACTTCAGCATGTATCTCCAAAGAATGAAGACATTGTCTCATAATCAAAATAGAATTGTCATACTCAGGAAATTTGACAATACTCTTTTTTGCATAGAGTCCCCATTTGTCCCAGTAATGTCCTTTATGCTTTCAATCCAATTTTCTATCAGTGCATTGCATTTAGTGGTCATGTGCCTGTGAGAACCTTAAGTAACTTTTCTCTCTGTCTCTTCCATGCAGTTGTTGGGTAGATCAATTGACTTAAACAGACTCATTACCCAGCGTATCTCTGCTGCCATGTATAAATCCTTGGACCAGGCCATCAGCCGTTTTGAGAGTGAGGACCTGACTTCCATCGTGGTAAGGGACAGGGGGCCCATGGGTGTTCTGGTCTGGGATTCCTTAGACGTGAAGCCTAGCTACGAGTGTTGTTAACCTAGTACTGAGCTAGTTAAAGAGAAGCAGTGAGTCTCTTTCCCAAATGAATAGAGCAAGAAATGAATGAGAGTCACCTTACCCTCCTGATTGCCTTGAGATCTCTGAGATGACCAACGCTGGGGCACAGCTGCTTTTCCTTTGGGCTTCTACAGAATCAAGAAAGTAGGGGGGTGGTTCTGAGAGCTAGGGAAGATTGCACAACAGTGAGGGTGTCATGGGTGTGCAGTAGTATAGGTCCCAGAAGGGCTCTGTGCTTGGTTTTTTAATGCTCTGCTGTTGCCATCTTGAAATTCTTAATAATTTTTTTAACAAGGGTCCCACTTTTCCATTTTGCACTGGGACATGCATACTATGTAGTTGGTCCTGATGCACAAGCATGGGACAGACCTACTTTCTTCTATTAAACAGTAATTTGAGCTACTCTCTGCTGACTCTTCTTCTCCAGGAATTAGAATAAACTTGATTGACCAGTCCTGAAGTGAATCAAAGGAGGACTTTAATGCTTTCAAAAGCAGATGAGTGGAAGGAATGAAAGAAATAAAAAATCACCATTAAAGCACCATGGTGACAATTGTTGTGAGCAAAATCCAGCAACGAATGCTGGAATTAGGCAGAGCTTTGAGAAGAATATTTTATGATTCCTCTTATGAAGTCCCTAGAGTAGTAAAATTCATAGAGACAGAAAGTGGGATTTTTATTACTGGGAACTAGGAAATTGGTGTTTAATGGGTACAGAGTTTTGGTTGAGGAAAATTAGTTCTGGAGACAGCTGGTGGTGATGGTTGCAAAATAATGTGAATGTACTTAATGCCACAGAGCTATACACTTAAAAACGTTAAAGTGGGGGCACCTGGGTGGCTCAGTCCATTTGGCATCTGACTCTTCATCTCTGCCCAGGTCATAATCTCACAGGTTCATGAGTTCAAGCCCTGTGTCAGGCTCTACACTGGCAGTGTGGAACCTGCTTGGGATTCTGTCTCTCCCTCTGCCCCTCCACCTGCGTTCTATCTCTCAAAATAAGTAAATAAACATTTTTTTAAAAATGCTTAAGATGGTAAGTTTTATGTTATATGTTTTACTATAATTTTAAAAATTACTTGAAAATTAAAAAAATGAAGAAGCAGGATTCTTGCACACATTATCTTCTTCAAGATATTTATTAACTCCAAAGGGAAGAATAATAACTGTACACTGGGGAAACTTGGCAGATACCATCTTAACCAAGCATCAAAGATTAACATCACCAGTATTAACAGATATTCATGTATTCCCCGTTATGTATTCTTCTGTGGCATTCTTGCCAAAATGCATGCTCTCAACCTAATCATGAGAAAATATCAGATAAATTCCAATCAAATAGCATTTAAAAAAAAAAAAAGCCAACAATACTTTTCAAAAGCATCCAGATCATACAAGACTGAGATGAGAAAATGTGAGTGATTGAAAAAGACTAAGGAGATATGACAATTAAATGCAATGTGAGATTCTGAATTGAATCCTAGAACAAACAAAAGGACCCTCGTGAAGAATCTGATGAAATCTGAATAAGGGGTGTCATTTAGTTAATAGAATTGGACCAATGTTTATTTCCTACTTTTGATAATTATATTATGATTAGGTAAGATGTTAACATGAGGAAATTGGGTCAAGGATACACAGGAGCTCTGCTTTTTCACAACTTTCCTGAAAGTCTAAAATTATTTCAAAATAAAAAAGTTTGCTTTCTTAGGTGGACAAAGTGGTAAAACAAACAAACAAACAAAAAAAAACAACAAACAAACAAACCATTAACAACAACAACAACAACAAAACAGTGACTAGGAATGAGGGTCTAGAGTCAGAAAGACCTAGCTAGGGTCCCAGTCCTGGCCCTGCCACATACTAGCTGGGCAGTCTTGGCGAGTTACTTCACTTCTACCAGCCTGTTTCCCCATCTCATGATGGAGGAATATTAGAATTCACAGTATAGCATTTTTATAAGGATGACTCTTTACAGCCTGGAAGAGCTTTGCATAGTACTTTGCACTTAATAAATTATAACTTCTATAAAAAAAAAAAAAAGAAGAAGAAGAAGAGAGGAGCATAGAAATTTGGGGCTAACAATGAAACATTCTCAGAGTGAATTTTCAGTAGCATTTCTTAAGAGGACTTGCCCCTTAAATGCTCACCTAAGTCCTGGGTCAGTTACTTTAAGAGATCATAATATAGCATATGTTCTTCTGGGAGATCTATCTTAAGAAATGGATTTTACAAAAGAAAGAAAGAAAGAGAGAGAGAGAGAGAAGGAAGGAAGGAAGGAAGGAAAAGAAAAAAGAAAAAAAAAGAAAAGAAAAGAAAGAAAAGGGAGGGAGGGAGAAAGAGAAAGGGAAGGAAGGAAGGAAGGAAGGAAGGAAGGAAGGAAGGAAGGAAGGAAGGAAGGAAGGAAGAAGGAAGGAAGGAAGAAAGAAGGAAGGAGGAGATTATTCTTTGTTTATGCCAAAATGTTAGCAGTGATTATCTCCAGGTGGTGGGATTTTTGTTTTCATCTTTGTTGTTTATCTGTATCTTCTTGTTGTCCAGTAATGAATGAGCCTATCTCATGGAAAATCTGTTTTGGGGTGTCGGTGGGTGTCCATGGCCTCTTCCCACTCCTTGAAGAAAGGCACTGAATGTTCTTTTTTAGCTGGGAACAAAATCAAAACAAGCAGTGCAAGCTGGTGTTTATCAGGTGAGGGCAGCCCCCAGGAGAGTAGCCACTTCCTGTGAAGCCCAGGAAGAAGAGACCCCAGGGATGCTCTCTCCTGTGGGGTCGGGAGACCCTCATTGGCCTTGGCTCAGAAGCTTCTGCCTCTTCTGAGAAACAAACTGAGGAATGTGCTCCCTTCAGCCCTTCCCTCCACCTTAGAAACTCCACTCTGAGATGAGAAGGCGGCTTGATGCCAAGCTGGGAGGGTGGCAGGGATTTCTCAAGCCAGTTGTCCTCATCCTACACAGCTGAGCAAATAGATTCTCGGAGAGTTCTGATGCTGAATTGGAGGGCTGGCAGCTTGCAGGCTGTGTTTTGTTTAGGCTATAGAGCACATTTGAAATTTTGAGCCAACATTTAACATTTGGAAGAATTTGAATAAAACTGCAGAAGCTCTGGCAACATCACACCAGCCTTTCCAGATGGTAACAATTGTCTGGAAATGACTAGACGATCCCATCAGGAGGGTTGTGCTCTCTTTAGCTTGCCCCGAGCCCCACTGGTGCACTTCATTCCTGTGTATGACCTTCCATGCCTTGCTGCACCTGACTTTGAGACCCCTGTTCTTCTCGCCTACCTGGGGCCACAGAGCAGGTCAGCGGTCCAATATGGCTGACACTCAGTCTTTCTGGTTCCCACCAAAGAGCTCTTTCTACTCTTTCACAGAAGTTGTCCCATGATGTGTTTTATTTCTTCAGTTCTGCTGCTCTGCGTTGCTCTCAGTAAACCGGCTTTAAAAATTCAGACCTTCTCAGAAGGCACCTGAGCCACCCACATGGCCTTGTAAACCTCCTGTGCCTTGATGCACTGGGTTCTGCATCCCAGAGGCAGGTGCCCTCCTATGATTTAAAGGCCAGAAGAACATGGCTGATGCCAAAACAGTTTGAACTATATAACAAAAACCTCGGTGCGGTTGCATGATGGAAGAAGTAGATCTACATTTCTAGGAGCCCCCCCATCAGCAGAGCTAAGAACTCCCTCCGTTGGTCTCCCTTGTAAACACTGATACACATTTGTGAGGCTCTTGAAATCACAGAGCATTAGAACAGAAATTGTTCCCTGGTTTTTTAGGCAACTAGGCAGTTGTCTGCCTAGTAACACAGTACCTCAGTGTACCAAGGGACTCAGTGAGCTCGGAAATAAAATCATTAGCATTTACTCCTTTTATTTTATTTTATTTTATTTTATTTTATTTTACCCATTCTAAGTGAATGGGAACAAAAATAATAGTCCAGCTGGCTAGGCCCTAACAGAAGCAGAGAGGTGATTTTCTCTTTCTTCCCTTCATTTGCTTCACGGTGCACAGTGACTGGAAACATATTCTTCCAGTTGCCATTCTAGAACTAAAAATCCAGATTTTGCCCTTCTTTTGAAAGACCCTGGGATCTGTCATCACTGAGCCCATTCTGAAGAGGTAATACCGGTATGGAGTTAAGTGGCAGCTTCACCCTTATCTGGACAGACATTTTGCCACAGAGACCCAGCTTCAGAAATCCCCCCTGCTCCTGCCTGTCTCTCTTGCCTGAGCTGTCTGGCCTCTATAGCCATTTAGGTTTGCAAGCTTTGATGCAGTTCTATACCCCCAATTTAGAGCCATAGAATCTGAGTTTCAGAAAGGCAAATCTCTCAGACTCTAAGCATAGTCTGGGGCCTCTACCTGACCACACTCTGAACCCCAACCAGCATTAGGGAAGTCTTGTGGCTGATGAAAATAAAGTTGATTCCCTGATATGGGGCTGCAGCCTGTGACCATAGACACCTGAACTCCACATCCCAACCAGTAAGGCTGGCCCTCTGGCTGTCCCACTTCTTGGCCACACTCTGGTGAACTGCTCTTGCCAGTGTTCATTGAATTTTTATATTGTAAAACATCTTTACTTTAACCATTGTTACTTTTCAAAGGGCTTTCTTGGCAAACTGCTTCTTTACTCCAGGCAGCTACGTCATAGGGGCCCAAACATGTGATTTGACGTCAGAAGACCTGGGATCACCTACTAAACCATGTTCTATATTCCCTGTGTGACCCCAGGCAAATTACTTCACCCTCTGAGCCTCATTTGTCCCCTCTATGAAACAGGAGCATCTCAAAAAAGCACTTCACCACAGCAATATGGGAGTGTCCTAGAGCATCAAAAAGAAGGATGCCTTCTCTCTGCATAAGACTGTGCTTTGATTCTTTTTGACAGCAGCACAAGGGACCAAGCCAACCCAAAGGGGCCCACTCTCCTTTTACTTGCCAACAAATGCAGTGACCTGTTGTATCTGCATAGTGTCCACTTTGCTCCCATTCTCTGCTTGAAGGTAGGGTTCCAAGCAATCACATGGGCCCTTGGTTCATGGCTTTCAGCTGTACCTTCACCAACATGAAACCAACCCTGTGACTGAGAGACACAAGAGGAACCCAAAGGAGGGGGCATTCTGCCCCCAGCTATTTTTTTAAATTTCTATCGTATACAGTGGTTAAGAATACGGACTTTGGAGCCCAACTTCCTGGATTTGGAGTCAAGCTATTTAACTTCTGAAAACCTCAGTTTCTCTGTGCATAAAGAAAACCATAATGGTAACCATACAGGGTTTTTTGAGCATTAAATGAGTCAACACACATAAAGTGCTTAGGATACTGTTTGGCATATATTAAACTGAACCATATGGGCTCAGTTAACCTGGGTGGCTTAGTCAACTACTAATACTCAACAGTATTTAATAAAAGACCAGTAGCTTCACATGGTCTGACCTAATTGTAAGTACTTAGCGAGTGGTAACTCATGATTGCTTTCTACAGGGCAGAGATAGATTCTCTGGTGACAGCCAGTCGGACCTTTCCTTTTGTTGACTTGCAACACTGAGAGGCGAACTTTTCCCTCACCGATATGGGAACTGGAAAGCAAGCAGGCATGCTTTCCACCCAAGGGACGTACAGACAGGGGACTTGAACCTGGTCTGTGGTCCCCTTCCCAGAGCAGGCATGCAGCTTTCCTCAGCACAGTCTGGCAGTCCCTCCTCCAAAGAAGAGCGTGTTGTCCCATGTCACTGTGGGAGCCTAGTCTCCACGTCAGCAGCTGGGAGGTTGTCTGAGAGGCTCTCCCCTGCTTGAAAGGAATCCATAAGATAAAGTGGTGCAAGTGTAGAGGATACGTGTATGTCCTCAGCAGACATGGGCTCTCTCTGGCAGGAGCTGGAGTGGCTGCTGGAGATCAACCGGCTCACGCACCGGCTGCTGTGTAAGCACATGACCCTGGACAGCTTTGACGCCATGTTCCGGGAGGCTAATCACAACGTGTCTGCCCCCTATGGCCGCATCACCCTGCACGTCTTCTGGGAGCTGAACTTTGACTTCCTCCCCAACTACTGCTACAATGGGTCCACCAACCGGTAAGGGACTCCCTGGGCCAAGGGGGCTGGGGTGGGCTGAGGGTGGGGGAAACAGTTCCTTCCTGCAACAGGCATCTTTTGGAGTCCCTCTTGTGCTGGAGGTAGGGATGCCATGGTGACCAAGCAGGCACCTACCTGCCTCTGAGAGCCTCCAGGCTAGAGGAGGATGCAGGTGATCCAACAATCACACAATAGATGTACTGTTAGAAACAATAAACTTGGAGATGGAAAAGAAGCCCCCAGTCATGAGAGAGAAAATAGCACCACCTAATCCAGTCTGGGAAGTGATGGGAACCTCAAGAGAGGCTTCCTCCTCTGAGGAAGTAATGCTTGAGAAGAGATGTGAAGGATGAGTAGGAATAAATAAGATGAAAAGACAGGAGAAGAATATTTCAGACAAAGTCTCCAAGGAACCTAGAGAGCCTGGTGAGGGTGGAACAGATGGGATGGGGAATGGTGCCTTGAAAGATAGTGCAGGACCCAGGAAGAAGCAGGAACCAGGCCATGCACTACTCCATAGGCCAACATAGGATCCCGCATGGTGCTTTATGATCAGATGGTACCTTTATGAGGACATCCACATGCATGAACACATTCGTGCAAAACAGGCATACATGTGCATGACGAAGTGCCGCGTGTCTCCTGCAAGGTGCACACAGCCCTGGGCCAGGCACCGAGGTGAGGACATAGACCTAATCCCTTATCTCCACAGAGGTTCAAAACCTGACAGAAGAGGTGAGATGTATTCACGCACAATGCAAGTACGTGAGGGGCACCTGGGTGGCTTAGTCAGTTAAGCGTCTGACTCTTGATTTCGGCTTAGGTCATGATCTCATAGTCATGAGAAGAAGCCCCGCGTTTGGCTCCACATTGGGCATGGAGCCTGCTTGGGGTTCTCTCTCCCCCTCTCCTTTTGCCCCACCCGCACTGACACGTACACACACACACTCTCTTTCTTAAGAAAACACAAGGCCATGAGGATACACAAATATGCATGTGTTTACAGGTCTTCTCAGTACTCTCAGGGCCTGGCTCAGAGCCAGTATTAAATTAGTATGTGTTGAATGAATAGAAGGGTCTAGGAGGAAACCACAGATGAGCCTAAATCCACACACTTAGCAAGACAGACTTCCAATTCTGTAAAGATTTGGGACTTTTAATCCTCTTGAGCAGAGATCTGCAGACTATCGCCCACAAACCACATCTTGTTGCCAACTGTTTCTGTACAACCCATGAGCAAAGAATACTATTGACATTTTTGTACGGTTGGGGAAAAAATCCAAAGAAGAATTCTAATTTGATGACAAGTGAAAATTATTTGAAATTCATAAAGTTTTACTGGAACTCAGCCGTGCTCATTCATCTACAATTGTTTTTGGGTGCTTTCACACTACCAGCAGAGTTGAGTAATGGTGACAGAGACCATCTGGCTTGTAAAGCTGAGAATGTTTCCTATCTGGGCCTTCACAGAGTTTGTGGAACCCTGCTCTTAAGAAGCCAAAGTGGGTGGATAGGGAAGGATCAGAGCCCCAAAGAAGGCCGTTTTCAGGCCCAGCCAATTGTCACTTCTTGCCTATGTCCTTGTAAGCGAGCCATAAACCCAGAGTCTAGCCTGGGAATCTGGGCTGCAGTTTTCCCATCTATAGAAAGGAGACAGTAGGGGAATGAATGGGAGCATGGCAGAAGAGTTGTGTCTTTACCTAAGAAACAGTGTGGTTGCACCTGGTCAGGAGGGGCTCTGGCGAGGCTGTGTCCCGTGAAGAATACTCTTTGGGCCTGATTAACGCCCTTCCCCTCTCTTTTCTCCTGCTAGTTTTGTTCGAACTGCCATTCCTTTTACTCAAGAACCGCAAAGAGATAAACCCGCCAACGTCCAGCCTTATTACCTGTATGGATCCAAGGTGAGTAGTCTTGCCTGTGTCCTACTTCGAAGAGGGCTAGTGAGCAAAAGCAAACAGAAAAGTGTTTCCTGAATCAGAAAAGTAAGAAGATGTAGAGATAAAGAGGCAGTAGTGAGAAACAAGTGCGAGCAGATTCATCTTTATTTGTGCACAACTAGCAAGCACGGGGGTGAACGCAGACCTGGCGGGGCTGGATCCTGGGCGGGAATTGTTTGGGGAGCACGTCACAGAGGCGAGCAGGGAAGTAGGTGTGTGGGGCTTCTTGTCTTCACCCCATCTCCTCCTGTTTCTCAGTCGATTCATTGCCATACCATCCTGCAATTCTGGGCTTTTTTGTGTTCCACGAAGACAAGAGATTTGCAGACAGGAAGCAATGGGGAAGGTGGAGTTTGAAGGAAATCCCAGATGGCTCGAGCTAGAGCTGAGACAGGTCTTCTCCCATCTCTTTACTGCTTTGTTCACAATGCACATCCTGACCCTAACTAGACCTCCCATATGGTGTCCTGTTCTAGACCCTCAGTCCTTTGCCATTCATTAAATAGACGTTTATTAAGCGCCCACTATAGGCCAGACACTGGGCTAGATTCTGCATGCTGGGAATATATCAGAGATTAAAACAGATGTCATTTCTGCCCTTCTTGAATTTCCACACCCATGGTAGGGACAGGGGGCAGTGTTCACAAAGTCTCACAACACTGTGGTATGTGTAGGAGATCCATTTCTTACCCTGCGAGTGTGAAGGGGAGAATGACACCGACAGGGTGAAATGTGTCAACCAACAACAACAAAGGCAACATTTTTCTTCGTGATGGAATAGAAATGGCTACCTTTGACCCCGTTTTTTAAAAAGTAAGCACAGATGGACTCAGAAGAAGAACTTGACTGAATATATATGAGAAAAGGTACTCCTCTAAGGTCGGGGACCCCTAGATCAGGAAGTGTGGCAAACCAATGAGCTCCCACCACTTGGGCCTACAGGTGGGTGGGCTTAGAGGCTCTTGGGATGATGCTGGGACAGTGCAGGTACCCTCTCCAAGATGGCCAGTCTGGTCAAAGCAACTTTCTCAAATCAAGGGACATTATAGCCAGCATTTTGGGTAGCTCACAGACATGTCATTGAAAAATGCTGAATTACAAAGTAAGAACAACACCTCCCACTTCAAATCTCTTTCAAACCTTGTAATTATAACAAGGAGAAAGACTTCTGTTGATGCTAGTATGTCTTAATACCTTCTGCTCTCCGATCTCCCTTTTTATCAAAGCTAAGAGAGCAGACCTTAAGCTCAGAGGCTTTAATAGGCAATAGGATCTAAGTCAAACTTAATATTATGTTGTTTTCATTATGTTTATTCTTATATCTCTTCTGTTTATAGAAGGAGGATGCTGGCTTTTCATTTATGGAGTCATAGAAGTCTATCTTTTAAAATAAGTTTAAGTTTGAAAAGTGAGTCAAAAGAAAAATATTGTTAATAACAGTAGAGATAATCTGTGGTTTAAACAAAATGAAGGTGGGGTACGAGGTGTTATGTGATAGCCTGAAAGCTAGAAAACACTGTAGGGCAAGGCTCCTCAACCTTTCCAAAATAATCCCCCCAACAGCAGTAGACACTGGACATCTGCCTCAGCTGACTGGAAGCATAACCCAGAGAGCCCACCATCAACTCGAAAGTTTCCTCAGAGTATTGTGTTTTATTTAAGCCATGCAAAGTTTGCTTTCTCTACCATAATATATTCATGTTTGTTTTAATATTAAGATAACATTTTAAATTCCTAACTGGGTTCCCCTAAATGGATGCTCCTAAGAGACGCCATATTTCTCCTTTGACATACCGTGGGGGTGTATGCTTTCCAGCTTGAGAAGCTTTGTCATGGGGCATCCATCCAACCCAGGTGATCCACAAGAGCACTGACATTTGAGGGGAGACAAATGGGCAGCCTAGAGACGCATTTTTACAAAAGAACTACTGTATAGAGGGCTTTAAGCTACATGATGCAGGCTGCCTCCTCCCTACCTCTCACTCCCCAAAACGAGGCAGTATGGCGGGATGATCACCACCCCCTCCCAGTAAGGCACCCTCATCAGGGGCATCCTCATTGTCGGCATCCTGGTCAGCTGCTGCATCCTGGTTGTCTTCAGCTTCGGCTTCTGGTTCTGCATCAGCTCCAGAGTTCTTGCGTGGCATTTCTACCAGGGGGAGCCCCTGCAGGTCTTCCTCTCTCTGACCAAGAGCTGGGGCCTCCTCCGGCCATCTCACCAAGCCATTGGCTTCCTCCATGTGGCCAGCTCTGTAAGACCATCGAGGCTCATGGCAACGGATACACCAGAACTGGAGGCAGATAAAAGCTAAGACGGCTGTGAAGCAGGCCAGCAGAATGGCCATCAACACCCAAAGGGAAATTTGGGGGTCCACCAGGGAGCTCCCAGCAGCCAGTGGACTCTTATCCAGGGTATGGAACATGGTGCAGTAGTGCCTATAAGGGAAGGCAGCCTTCTTGCAGCTGATGCACAGGAAGTAGAGAGTGGAAGGGGCGAGGTGTTCCAGCACCACAGAACTGATCGTTCGAGGCACTTTCTCCTCGTGGTGAAAGCTGTAGCGAAGATAGCCGGAGAAGATGCTGTTCCAGTTGGGCCTATACATAATATGGTAATAGTCCTCCAGACAGGGCTCTGAGGACGACCAGGAAATGATGGCTCCTGTATAAGAAACGTTCCCAACCTCGATGTTCATCCTGATTCTAGAACCAGAATCAAAGTGAAAAGTGACATCCCCTTGCTTAAGTATTTATGATCATCATACCAGCATATATTACACATTCAAGATGGAGACTAATAATTGTCCCTATTATACAAAGAAATGGAGGACAAGAGGTTACGTTACTCAGCTAAGGTATAGCTAAGAAATGACAGAACAAAATCAGGGCTGTCTCATGTCAAAGCCTGAGGCCTTCAGGCCTGAAAAAGATACACTCGCATCCCCCCAGCCTCATCCTGCCCTGGCTGAGATCTTTTAGGTACAACATTGTTTCCAACCCTTTAAAATAAGAAGAGAGGCAATAAAAGAAATCAGACCACCCGATTAACGTCCCTACATTAGTCACCACACGTTTGCGACCTCCAAGTCAGATAATTATATCACCTACAATATCCCTTCTGGAACTTCTGCTTTTGCTGCAAGTGCTGTGAGCTCAGTCATCTAGAACATTCTGCCCACTGCGATTTTAGCCTCCCAGCTCTGTTGCCCGTGAGAGAGGAGATTTGCGTCATCACTCCTTGGCAGCTGATTTCTCCCCAGTGCCTCTGCTCCTGTTTTATTTCTTTGTTTGTTTGTCCAAAGGCAAACATACCCAGGAAATTAGTTGTGTAGGTCAAGACAATCAGCTCCTAATACCAGCATAATTGCTACTGCTCAGTATCTCTGGTACTGTGAATATCGATGATGATACTAACCACCAGCAGTTAGTGAGTGGTTGCTGTGTCACATCTAGTATGTGTCATGCTGCATGCTCACAGGCCATAATAAATGTCACACCCTCTGAGCTAGGTCCCCATTGTATAGGTGAGCAATCTGAGGTCACTCAGCTGATAAGTAGACTCAAAGCCCCATAATTGCTGGATTTCCAAATGCAAGGCTGCTGGGTTTAGTTACAGGACGTTACCCCAAAATGAGGTGTTGGTACGCAGACCTGGTTGCTGTTTTTCCACAAATCAAATGAGCCCTTTTCAGATTCCCAGCCTTACGGCTTTGGTAAGAGAACACCATCTTCAAGATTTGGGGGTTTCTCTTAAATTCTGTCTGTTTGAGACATAGCGTTTCCCCTCCACTGAATTTTCCCTGATCTACGATTCAGGGACAGCCGTATTCATTCAACCTGTGTATGTTCATGTACAGGTCTTACCCAGCCCTATTCTCTGCCCCTTCTGTCTCACGTGAAATACAGAAGCCTTCGTTTTAGATATTAATGACCTAGTAAAAACCCGTCAACCAGATTTTAACCTGAATTGGCTATGAAGCCAAATTGATTTCTATCACAAGCTGCTTTCTGTCTTCCCTGCCTCCCTCCGACCCTCTATTTTCATGCCCACTCTCCTAGAGGAGGTGGGCAGAGAGAGGCAGAGCATTGAGTGATTTTTCAGTCCTTGTTTTTCTTCTCTAAGGATGACAGTGAACTAAAATGCTCAGGAAGGGGAATAGTTCCCTTCTGTTTGGTTGGAAATTTCATCCCAGAAACGCAGGCAATGAAAGGGACAAGACAGGTGTGCTCAGATCCCTCCCGGGAAGGTCATTGCCAAGGACACTATTTGAGCTCCCTTCATCAGTCTCCTTTCTCATAAGCTCCCCCATTCACTCCACCCCACACATCCCTATAAACACACTTCTGACCACAATGAAAAGAGCTTAATTCATTACTTATAATACAGAGGCTATGGCCTTTGTAAAACCCTTCCATCAGGGGTGATCAGGAATCGCGTTTTTTTGTCATGACTTCTCTGTTGTTTGCCTCACATCTGCTGCTGGCTGTCTTTGCAGACTGAGTTCTCTACAGCAGACATTTTTAAGAGCTTTCTGGCAAGACACTATAGCAGCATCCTCAGCTTTGGGGACCAAATCAGTCTCCCTTATTTGTTTTTCTTTCTCTGCTTCTGTTTCTAAATTCCCCCTATTTTTAGCTATTCATATTACCATGGCCTGGCCCTCCTCCAAGCAGAGTGTGAAAGGAGAAGCCATTTCCATTTCCAAGAAGAGTCATTTATGTCCCTTACCTGATGCTCGCGGTGGATCTGGTTAGAACGCAGCCTGCAGAGGCAGAGACAGAGTGGACCAAAGCTGAAGGAATGGAGCCTTCTCCCCTCCTCTGCTCTGGGCTCTCCTTGATGTCTCTCTCGCCACTGTCTGAGTAATCCCACTGTCGCCCCCAACGCTCACATTATTCATTTCTTCAGATCAGCATCATTCACCATGGCAACCAGCAGGCATCTGTACGCACGATGCTTTCAGGGACCAGTCTGGAAAGGCTTTTGCCCACTGAGAGGAGCTCTCATTCCTTTGGCCGAAAAAAGGCAAACAGTCTCCTGCAAACTGATCCTCAGAATGGTACTGATTCTTCCAAGGCTGCCAGATTTTCTCTGTAATTGGCTGGCGATCATTTTTTGCCCCATCTAGACCCTCTTTGGACAATGGTCAAATACAATTATCAGTTATCCCACAATTTCAACAGCAATTTTATCCCTTGCCCTCCCACCCCCACTCCACCTCCTACCATCTTCTTTCTTTATTCTTGTCTCCTGTGGCAGTCTCATGACATTGGTCAAGACTCTTATTCTCTGGGCCTCAGTTCCATCACCTGTAAAGCAGTAGCCTTGGGCTAGATGGGGATGGCAGATAGAAAGCAGGATTCTACCCCCTGCCCAGTCCTGAACCCATGTCAGCCTTTCTAAACCATCACAGCATATGTACTGGGTTGATTTGAGTCTACCCAGAACCTCAGGGTGTGACCTTATTTGGAAATAGGGTCTTTGTAAATTTAAATTAGTTGAGGATCTTGAAATGATACTGTCCTAGGTTTAGGGGGAACACTGAATCCAATGACTGGTGTCTTTATAAGAGAAAGGAGAGGGAGATTTACACAGAGGGGCACAAGGGGTAGGAGCCATGTGAAGACAGAGGCCAAGGTTGCAGTGATGTCACCAGAACCAGAGAGTGCCAGGCACTGTCAGGGCCTGGAAGATGCAAGGGTGGAATCTTCAGCAGGCACGTGGCCCTGCCAGCACCTTAATTTCAGGTTCCTGGCCTCCAGAACTGTAGGATGTTACAGTGTTCAGGCGCCACGTTTGGGATCATTTGTCACAATGCCATTAGGAAACTAATATAACACTTCTTCCAGTTGGGCTCAGAAACACAGGCATCCCAAGAAGCTGCTTCCCAGTCCATCAGTTGGAGCTGAGACCAGAAATGGAAACCCTTTACTATTCCTGGATTGGATGATCCCCAAAGTTCCTTCTCTTTGAAGAACCCTGACTACTTCCATTTCCCACAAAACTCTATCTGCCTCCGCAATTCTACCCCTTCCTGGTCTCCTCAACCTCAAAAGAATTTGCTGCCAGCACTCTATTGGGGCGAGCACAGAGCACATCTGATATATGAAGAGAATCAAGTTCTGTCATCCTAAGCTACCAAGTTTGTGGAAATTTGTGATAGCAGCCCCGGCTTAGGCAGATTTAGACCTGAATTATTTTACACAAATTACGTGCTTTTAAAAGTCAGGGTTTCTTTCTCTTCTTGGTTCTCGGCCAAAGTATCCAAGTGAACCCATGAAAGTCTCCTTATGATCCACATGAGTGATAATCAAAAAGTTCTGAAGAGTTTCCCGGTGAGTCACAGACCCTCCCCTGGCCAAGGGTCTCTGTGAGCCTTGGAGTCCCGGGATGTCCCTTGATTAGACACTTGCTCTGTGTCTTTCCCATGGCATTAGGTCTTCCCAGGGGCCTGTCTAAACTCTGCCGTAATGTGTGCTAATGGTGACTCCCTGCAGAACATGAAAGTGTCCTCTCCACAGAAAGGCCACCATGGTAGTTTGCAGGTGCCTTTTGAAAAGGTTATTTTGAGGGAAATAAAAATACCAGACTTGGGAGGCCTGTGGAGTGACGAGATAGAACTCAAGCCTTTGCCACAGAAAATGGGAATTTATTTTTAATGCTCCTGGATGCCATTTTTAATGCTGAGCTTCTTATTTGAGAAGTTGAGACACTTAGAGAATGGGAGTGAGGCCTAGAAGCCTTCCTGTTTCACAGATCCCAAGGGAAGGGAGGGCATCCTCAAACCATACGACTGACTAGAGGCAGAGCCAGCAGTGAAAAGCAGGCCCCCGACCCTGAGTCCTGGGTGCGTCCTGCCCCTTTGGCCATCACCATCCACCAGCAGCACCCGGAGGGGCCAACGCAGCCCTCGGTGCTTGAGATAAATCTTCTGGAGGCACTGGCCTCAGGAGATCACATCCCAGGAAGGCTTACTCTTTCTCCACCTTCAGGGAGGCCAGGATGGCCCTGATTGGTTTACACCATTAGTAAATTACTGCTAGAGGAAACCAGCCAGAGTGGGGGTCCCTGTGCCCTTCCTGAAGATGGCAACAAAGGGGTGATGTGAGGTTATCCCCAGTCCCAAAGCTGGCTGGCACCCAGCACAAGGTCGTTGTTCAGGGTACAGACCTTAAAATCCCAAGGCTGGGTTTGAATCCTGCCTCTGTGGCCTTGACGGATTCCCTCATTTTTCTATACCTTGGTTAACTCTTCTATTGATGCAAATATCAAGAATACCTGTCTTACAGTGTTGGAGCAGTGTAATGAACCCATCTCTGTGAGTGCTGGGCTTAGGAACAGTAGTTACTATTCAGAAGAAAAGTCAGTGGGTCACAGCCATTGCCTGAGTTGACTGTAGCTTCTTCATCCAGAGGCTGATATGGACAAGGTTTGCACCCTACATGATCCTTCCTTCCTTCCTTCTAAAAAAGTTTTATTTTAAATATATGTATGTGTGTGTGTGTATGTGCATTGTACATAAATTAAAGAATACAGAAAGACTCAAAGACAACAGTCAAATCCATACAACTCAGAAATAACAAAATGCATTTTGTTGCATTTTACATGTGCTTTATCACTTTACCCAGGTGACGACTCTTTGAAGTAGGACTCTTATCACCATTGTACCCAGGGGGAAACTGAGGCTCAGAGGGGTTAATTAACTTGACCATCAACACAAAGTGAGGTTTGGCAGAGCCGAGCCGTCTCCCGGTCTGGATCCCTAGAGCCGGCGCTCCTGGCCAGCCTCCCTGATGCTCCACTCTTGTGCCTGCCTTATTCTTCAGTCAACAGTAATCAACAGGAATGCTTACCTTTGCTTAGCTTCTCTTGAGCAGTAGAGACAGGACTTCACAGTTTAGTGGATTCCAGAATGATGGGAGCAGACGAGGAATTAAAAGACCTCAGAGAGAACATCCAGCCACCTGAATGTAGCCACAGAAGCAGGGAAACCATTAAATACATCTGGAGAGATGCACTCAGCGAGTGTTTTTCCTCTTCTGAGGTCCCCTGCTGTGGAATCTGGAGTCCACGTACCCGTGACCAAGAGCTCTGTCACTTAGGGTGAGGGGTGATACTAAGTGTAAAAGATGTTTAACAGCCCGGCCAATAATTGAAATTAGTATATGAGCCTAAATTTTAAATGTACTAAGTCAAGTAAATTATACAGAGTCTATCATAAAACTGCCTTCCAAGTGACATAGATTGTCATACAAATCAGCCCTTAAAGTATATCAGTAATTTCCCAATAATTTCAGTCTGTAGAAATTGTCGGTATGACCTTGTGTTTGGTGTGGTTGTCACTAGCTGAATGACGCCCCTGTCCGAGCCATGATTTGACCTCAAGGAAATCCATCATTCTCTTGTGACGCTTTTTCCATTAAGTCATATCCTTGAGATGTAGGACCCAGTGCATTGCTACATCCAGCTGAGACATCTCAGCTGGGCCCATCCCTTGGTGCCAGCGTCCAGCCTGGCCTGCCCAGCGGAGTCTGCATCAGCCCCACTGACGGCCCCACCAGCAGTGCTACTGGCTTTGCTGTGGCTGCCCCCACTTCCGTGGCTGCCCCCGCTCCCGTGGCTGGCCCCGCTCCCGTGGCTGCCTCCGCTCTCGTGGCTGCATGGCACCGCACCCCAGCTACACAACATTATTGACCCACTAGTCCAGAAGAATTTTTTGTTATTTTGCCAATTGGTACACACAGTAGAATATCATCTTGTATTTCACTTCCCTTAGGTTCCTCCTCTGCTGAATGGGGGTGATTGTACCTGCCTTACATGGTATAGGAGGCTGATCATGGCCCCCAAAGATGTCAGGTCCTAATCCTGCCACCTGGAAATATCACTGTATTTGAAAAAAGGGCTTTGTGGATGTGATTAAATGAAGGACCATGAGATGGGAGATTATCCTAGAGTATTAGGATGGGTCTGAAATGCTATCACAAGTGTCCTTATAAGAGGGAGGCAGCGGGAGGTTACACACAAACGGAGGAGGAGCCCACACCTCAAGAGACAACGGAGGAGGCCACAGCCCTTGGAATGCTGGAAGGCACCAAAAGCTGGAAGAGGCAAGGGATGGGTCCTCCCCCAGCCTCTGGAGGCGGTGTGGCCCTGCTGACACCTTGATCTTAGCTCCATCATTCTGATTTTGGATTATGGCTTTCAGAACTGTTAAGATAATTTATTTCTCTTTTTTACCAGATTTGTGGTAATTTGTTATAGCTGCCACAGAAAGCTAACATACCTGGGTATATTTTATATATGAAGGAATTATTCATAAGCTGAGGAACATTACACACTTAGGTGTCATCACATTGGTATAGGTTATTTAAAAAGCGATGACTTTGGCTTCTTCCAAAAATCTTAGCATCTCTAACTGTACATAGCGTTGGTATGGTATCGCCAGAGAGTTCCATTCCTGTTCTCCCTCTTGCCTTCTCCTCTTGCCTTTATTCACGAGACAAGAAAGGGAGGAGCACTGATTCCTGAGGGAGGCCTCTACAGCAACCATCTTGGATTTTTCAACCTCTGAGCTAAGAAGCCCAGGAAAGAAGCCAGACACTGGAGACGCAGCCTGCCTGTGGCTCACGACACATCAGGAAGAGACAGAAATGTCAGCCCTTCCTACCGATGGACTTGAACCTTTAACTTAGGACTCTATCAGTCCTTTAACACATCTTAGCCTGTGGGCTCTCAAGGAGGCTCTCAACCAGGAGGGTGTTGCTGTTATCTCCCCAGTCTTCCTTGCCCTGCGGGGATTTCAGAGAGTTGAGCTGAGCTCTCCACCTGAATTAGGAAGTCATGTTTGTGTCCCTGGACTGATGGGATTCATATTGGTCAAGGAACATTAGAGAAATTGTAACTAAAATGGGAAAATTAGAAACGGTTTTAACTCCTCTTGGGATCTCTGAAAACAGTGATTGTGATTCCAGAAAGCAGAGATGCAGATTGCTTGCAAATTCAGTTTGCCAAATAAGTAGTCCTCAGTGATTGGAGTGGCTGGCCATGTTTACTGTCCGTGAGAGATAGTCGCTTTATACAACACTTAAAAATGGTGAAAATGGGGGGCGCCTGGGTGGCGCAGTCGGTTAAGCGTCCGACTTCAGCCAGGTCACGATCTCGCGGTCCGTGAGTTCGAGCCCCGCGTCAGGCTCTGGGCTGATGGCTCGGAGCCTGGAGCCTGTTTCCAATTCTGTGTCTCCCTCTCTCTCTGCCCCTCCCCCGTTCATGCTCTGTCTCTCTCTGTCCCAAAAATAAATAAAAAAAAACGTTGAAAAAAAAATTTTAAAAAAAAAAAATAAAAATGGTGAAAATGGTAGCTTTTAGGTTATGTATACATCTTACAGGGTTTTTTTTAAGCCCATATTAATAATATTACAGGGCCCCAGCATCTGCCAGATCAAACTCACCTTATTTTCTGTCTTCCTTAAAATACTGTCTTGCCTTCAAAAAAAAAAAAAAAAAAAAAAAGCACGTCTGTGTCACGTATTAAAAATATGGTTCTAATTTCTGAATCAGGATTGTTTACTTCTTGAGATCTCATAAAGTTAGCTATTTTGTGCAGTATGCATTTAAACCAGTGAGGCATCCTAAATAGGATACATAATTAGTTTCTAAGGCAGGCAGCCTGGTAGTTACCTGAGTCAGCAGGATTGGTTCCGTGTAAGAGGTATGTAGCAAGTTTCCAATGTCTCAGGTTATGTTGCCTTCCTGTTTTTCTTTGCTAAACCTCAGAAAATGGCCAGGCTCCCATATTCCCACATTTTCTCAATAGGGCCCAGCCTCCTATTGAGCCAGCAGGTCAGATGGGTGCCCTCCGGGGGTGTGTGTGCATGTACTTTGCAGCATGCATGTGTGTGTGTGTGTGTGTGTGTGTGTATTTCCTCCTGCATGGGTGTGGTGTATTTTGGGGGTGGGGGGGAGTGAGGGGAGCTGACTCACTTATTCACTTAAGAGGACTTGAATTCTGTTCATTTCATGCTGATCCTTCCTGAGCTTGGGCCATCAACCGAGGCCTAAATTTGTGGTCTAGACCAGAATCCAAGACTGGTGTGGGAAGGTCAACAAGAGGCCTCTTGTGTGCACTGAGTGGGTCTGTAGGGGAGTTCTTTACACCCCTGTGTGTGGTAGAAACAATTCCAGAATTATTCTTCTTCTCCACCTAGAACTGGAGAGGCTGCTGAACAGTTTCTATCCCTGAATATGTTTTTATTTGCACTTGCTATGAGTGCTAAGGGCATTTGGTGCTTGGGTGGGAGGGAGGGTCGCGAATGCTAAGGAGGAATGCCCAGGAAGACAGCACTGTAGCTAGGAGCTCAGAAGAAGCGCCCCTGTCCACCCCTGGCTCAGGCAGGGCTCCCTTCTAGCCACACTGTGTTTCACAGCCTCCACCAGGACACTTGGAGCCATGAGGGCCTCTACCCAGCACGGTCTGTTGCTGGACAGCTCCTGTTTTTATAGTGTTGTAAATATTGAGCAAAATCTGCATGTTTGATGTGTTCCGTCGGCTAGTCCCAGCTATGACCTCATGTGGGATATACAGTGTGTCGTGTAAAATCTCACCCCGTTGGGTGCACTCCCCTCTCCACATTCCGAGAATCATGACTGCAACCAAGGCTGCTGGAGGACATTTGGCCAAGAAGTTGTATTTTCTTAGTCTTTACCTACCAGATTCTCAAACAAAGCAATATTAATGGTGGTTATCATGGTGAGTGCTTCCAACGTGCCAAGCACTATGCATCGCGCCTTATATATGTTGCCTCATTTAAACTTCCAACAACCCTATTGGAGTTCTTGGCCTAGAGAGTATAAGTCATTTGCTCAGAATCATCTAGCTAGTAAATTTGTGGACCTAGGATTTAAACTCAGGCACCACACCACCCCCTACACACACCCCCCCCCCGAAAAGTCCATCCTCTAGAATCAGACAAAACAGGAAGAAAAAGTCAGAGAATCAGACAGGAAAAAAAAAAATAAATAAATAAAAGTTGATTGCTTTTGTACCCATCAGGGATATCCATTTGAAAGCTCCCTGCTGCTCAGAAATTCCTTTCATGAGATATTTGTAAAAGGGATGAAGGTGAGCTTCACTGGGTTCAGAGGAGAGGTCCTGAGTGCCTGGTGTGGATGGGGACATGAGAAGGTGGTTCTAGAAGTCAGTAAGCTCTGTCACATGCCCCCAGCACAGCCAGGTCATCATTCCCTTGTTCCTGTGCAGTCTTGAGCTGCAGCCCTTTTCAGGAGAAAATTCAAATCATGGTTTTGTTTTTTAATCTTTGAAAACAAATGTTGGCAAGTAAATCAGCCCAGTGGGTTTTTTTAATTTACATTTATATTGAGTTATAACCATATTGAGTTAAGATGCAGTCTTAATCAGTTCAGGCTGCTACAACAATACCATAGACTGGTTGGTGTACACACTTACTTACTGCCTAGAGCCTGGGAAGTCTGAGACCATGGTATTGGCAGCTAATACCATGTGTTGTCTAGCACAGACCCACTTGCTGGTTTGCAAATAGACTTCTCCTCACTGTATTCCACATGATGGAGAAGGAAGGAAGGAAGGAAGGAAGGAAGGAAGGAAGGAAGGAAGGAAGGAAGGAAGGAAGGAAGGAAGGAAGGAAGAGAAAGAAAGAAAGAAAGAAAGAAAGAAAGAAAGAAAGAAAGAAAGAAAGAAAGAAAAGAAAAGAAAAGAAAAGAAAAGAAAAGAAAAGAAAAGAAAAGAAAAGAGAAAAGAAAAGAAAGAAAGAAAAAAGAAAGAGGAGGAGGGATGGAGGGGGAAGGGAAGAAAGAAAGAAAGAAAGAAAGAAAGAAAGAAAGAAAGAAAGAAAGAAAGAAAGAAAGAAAGAAAGAAAGAAAGAAAAGGAAGAAAGAAAGAGGAAGAGAGAGAGGGTGGGAGGAAGGGAGGAAGAGAGAGAGAGGAAGAAAAGAAAAGAAAACAAGCTCTCTCATTTGTCTTTTTACAAGAGCATTAATCCCATTCATGAGGATTCCACCCTCATGACTTTAATTACCTCCCAAAGGTCCCACCATCACAACAGGAGGTAGGATTTCATATGAATTTTGAGGGGATACAACCATTCAGTCCATAACATCCACAGACCATAAGTGTACATAGTTTCATGAGTTTTCACAAATGTATACATCTGTGTAGTCAGCAACCCAAGCAGCATGTAGGGCATTTCCATCACCTAGATGATTCTCTCCTGCCCCTTTCTCATCAATCTCCCTCCTCAATAGAGGTCAGCCATGGTTTGTTTGGTGTTTGCTGGATGCTCCTCATCCCTAGGCTGGAAACAAGAGAATACAGAATAGGACTTTGATAACAGGGCCAGAGCTAAGATGCACTCACTCAGGAGAATGAATGCCTCCCTCACCTCACCCTGTCCCAACCCTGTTGTACAGGGTGGCCTGTTACAGAGTCACTAAAATAGTTTTTACTTTCATACACAGAAAATTATATGGCCCAACCTGGTTCTGTGGTTGACTGATTCAAACTCAACTCTCAACCATGCATACGAATACTTCCAGTGTTTATTGATCATTGACTTTGGTGAACATCATGCTTTCCAATCAATTATATTTCCCTCCCTACATAAACCATTCCTGCCTCATAACATTTAGAAATCTCTAGTAACTACATAAAAGATCCCTCCCCCAGGTTCCAGTAGAATTTGTGACAGCACATCCATGCTGGGTACAGAGTGCTGCTCCTTCTCACGTTCCAAGCCTCACCGTATGTCGGCATTACCTTACCGAATGAGCTGTTGTATTATTCATCCTGCTGGATGCGGGGGTGTTCTGATTCCTCATGAATTCTTATTATCAGTGGGTACTCTAATGGTGTTCTTCATGTATCTTTGTTATTAGAGAGTACTGTAATTGTGATGCTTGTTGTGTGAAGTTTGGAATTCATTTATGGTAGAACATACTTACTGCAGAGCCTGGGCTGAACATAATTAAATCTTCCTTCAGTGGCTCCAAAGGGAGTTGAGAATCTCGCAGCCCTCCAGAAGCATCACTACAGTTCCTATTTAATTCATGTAGAATTTCTAATTAGCTAACTAATGTTGAATTTCCGCTAATAAAATATCAGATGTGGTCTTTACATAATTGCATGTTCCATGGGTATTAGATTTTTACAATTCCAGGTAGGAGACTACACTCAGAACTAAGCTTTGAAGTGATGTCTTTTCTAAAAAACTGGGTATGGTTTCTAATAGAACTCAGCCTCCAAAGTCCATGATTATATATAGAGGTGAAGGACATGGGCTTTGGAATCAGATCTATCTGGATTCGGGTCACAGCTCAGTTACCTCAGGACCGTGTGACCTTGAGCAAGCTCCTTACCCCCTTGAACCTCAGTCCCGTCATCTGTGAAACAGGGCTACGAACTGTATGTTTGTTGTGAAGGTTAATCAAGAATGCACATGGAGGGCTTCATAAAGCCTGGCATGAGGCATACCACAGGTCGTGGCATTTCAAGAACAAAGTCAACAACAACTCTGCAGTCTCACCAACCGAGTGAGACCAATTGGAAGCCCTATATATATTTGGTCACATATTCCCAGACAGAAAGAGATCTTAAACAAATTGCACTAATTCAGTGAAGGTGTCTCTTGGAGTCCAGAGGGCGGAGGCAGCCGGTCAGTGGCTAGGACTCTGGGCCCCCCACCCAGCAGCCAAACAGAGCGACTCTGTGTTGGTCTGTTTCACACACTGGCCCCCGTGACACTTTTCATTTGGACTGCCACTTGAAAAGTTATGAAACCACTGATTTAATCCAACACTCTAATTTTGTAGATGAAGAAACTGAGGTTCCAAAAAGGGTAGGTGATCCCCATGCATTCAACACAGGTGTCCTGACCCCAGGATTGTCTGTTCCCAAGACCCCACCCCATTATAAATGGAGACAACAAAGAGTAGAAAACAACGGGAAGATGCTACTGAGTTTCCACACAGTTCTTCCAGCCAGTTTCAAGGACCAGAAATATCCCTAGAAAAACAAAACCATCTGTTGTATCCCCACCCCATGGCTGTTTGTCAGAGTCCTTCCTGGTTTGTGAGTGGCAGGAGCGTCTGTAAAAAAAGGTTCTCGCCTGAAAGCCCTTTCTCCACTTCTGCTGGGGAACCACTGCTCACCTAGTGGCCTTCATGCCACCCTGTGGTCTCTCCGTGACCATCTTCTTGCAGACATATTCACAGGGGTCCCCAGTGAGAGATCACAGATGATGTCAGGTTTTCATCCCTTTCAGCAGCAAAACATCTCTCTCCAGGACTCATGCCAGCATCTTTTATTTCCCAGCCTCTTACTCTGCCACATCCTCTGTTTTCCAGCCTCTCAACATTGCCTACAGCCACATCTACAGCTCCTACAGGAACTTCGTTGGGCCCCCCCATTTCAAGACCATCTGTAGACTCCTGGGTTACCAGGGCATTGCCGTGGTCATGGAGGAACTGCTGAAGATCGTCAAGAGTTTGGTAAGGAGGGGCCTCCATGAGTCCTGGTACATGCCTTCAGCTCTGTCTGTAGGAATAACCCCGGGGAATCCTGTGCCCTTATCCCTGGGTTCCTCTTACGTAGCACTCTGTAACATTTCTGTGTACCTTCTGACGCCATGGCTTTCCCTCTCACTTTCTGACCCAGAGCTTACTCACTGTACTTGATAAATGAACTCAGCAATCCTGATGTTGACCTTTAGGGCCTACTAATTACTGCTCACACACTCTGCCTATGCAGTGTTTTTGAACTTGAGCGTGAAAACTCCATGGCACATGTGCTGCCATTTTCCCCTCCTGTGCTCACGGCACATATCTCTAATCAATCACCACACTTCTTCCCCTTGGGATTTCTTGCTAAACACTTGCAACACTGCGCTAACCTCAAGGGAATTCTGTATCCCATTTCAAGTGTGATCATCCAAAGCTCCATTTACTTCCCCATGACATGCCAAAGTAAAGCTGAAACACTTAAACAAGATTTTCCTGAAATTTTGAGATGACAAGAGAGAAGTAGCTAAAGTAATGAGTAGCCACACCAGAAATAGGAAGCAGGATTCGCCTGCTCACCGCTCCTCTGCTAACAGCTGTGTAGAGCCACGAGTTGTTACAGATTGTGACGCTAAATCCAGAGTTAAACAGGAAAATGTAATGGGTTAAAGATGTCTGCCTTGGACATAGGAGGGATAAATGTGCAATGTATTTTCTGTGTTTAAATTAGCTAATGTGTCTGTCTCTACAGCTCCTTGGCCCATAACATTTTAGCTCTTAATCTGGATCTCATATAAGCACCTCAATCCCAGGAAAGGCTCATACCTTGAAATTGCCCTCCTGGAAGTGTATATTCCCAAGGGACTAATGAGACAGCTCCCTTTTCTGTCTCATAAAGGCCTATTTTTTGTTATTAAAGAGAATAGGGCTGTGCCCCCACATTTAGGAGAGAACCTACTCCCTCCTCTCAGGGAGCAGTGCCTTACTGGCCTAGGCAGCTCCAACTGCTATAACAAAATAACACAGACCAGGTGGCTTAAACAACAAATGTTGATTTTTCACAGTTCTGGAGGCTGGAAGTCCAAGGTCAGGGTGCCAGCATGGGCGGGTTCTAGCAAGGACCCTCCTCCTAGTGTTCAGATGCCTGCCTTCTCATTGTGTCCCTACATGACAGAGAACAAGCTCACCTGTCTCTTGTCTCTTCTTATAAGGGCACTAATCCCATCATGAAGCTCCACTCCCAAGACTTCATTACCTCCCAAAGGCCCCAACACCACACGCCATCACACTGGGGGATGGAGTTTCAATATATGAACTTTGGGGAGACACATTCAGTCCATAGCACTTACCCACAGGCCGCAACAGAACCCTGTACACCCCCAGAGCCCAGCATTTAGTCCAGAGTTACACATAGACAGCAGTGATGGATTATTCACTCATTTTGCCCTCTTTTGTCAGCTCCAAGGAACCATTCTCCAGTACGTGAAGACACTGATCGAGGTGATGCCTAAGATATGCCGCTTGCCCCGACACGAGTATGGCTCCCCAGGTTGGTGACGGGGAGCCAGGGGCAGGGGGTAGTGATAGGAGAGTAATCCAGGCCCACCCTGTGGTGGTCAGGGGCCCTGACCATCTACCTGGAAAGGTTTGCTTCTCTAACAGGCCCACAAGCTGGCCCAGCACTGGGTTAGCATCCTACCTCCTCCATTAGCTAGATAGCCTTGAAGCATCTATAATCCCTCTGAGCGGTAGCATCATCTTCCCCAGTGAAGGTAAAGGATGCCTATTGGGCCTGCCTCCACAGGACTGCTGGGGAGCTAGGGAGGACAGCAGCTGTAGAGCATTTACAGCCTACTTGTAAAGGTCTTTTCTAACTCAGCACCTCCAGGATCCCTTCCTCCATTTGCCCATTGGAGGACGCAGGTGCTGCAGGTGGTGATACAAGTGACATTTCTAAGGTGAGTCAGGAAACAGGAGTTTTGCCAGTCTGCCTCTGAGCAGAGAAATCATTCTTTCCTTCCCTAATAGTGAATGGCACAGGGACTGAATCTGGGGAATGGGAATTGGGAAAGGTGGAGACTGTGAGTTTGGCACCTGGTGTTTTTTCCTAAAAACCAAGCTGTCAGGTGCTGAGTGTGTGTGATTCAGAGTAGAAAAGGGCTTGGGGACACCTAGGTGGCTCAGTCAGTTAAGCGTCTGATTCTTGATTTCGGCTCAGGTCATGATCTCGTGGTTCTTGAGTTCGAGCCCCGCGTTGGGCTCTGCTCTGACAGTGTAGAGTCAGCTTGAGATTTCCTCTCTCTCTCTCTCTCTCAAAAAATAAATAAACCTAAAAGAAAGAAAGAAAGAAAGGAAAGAAAGAAAGAAAGAAAGAAAGAAAGAAAGAAAGAAAGAAGAAAGAAAGAAAAGAAAGAAAGAAAGAGAAAAGGGCTTGCCCTTGGAAGCTCTGGTTTTCAATCATAGGTGCCCCACTTACTAGCTGTGTGACTATGGGCCTGCCACTTACCCTCTCTGACCATAATCTAAAAATAAAAGTAATAGTGCCCTTCATGGTATTGTTGTATTAAATGAGATGTTGTAGATAAAGTGCTTAGCATAATACCTAGCCCTTATAAATAGTGTTAATTCCTGTTATTAAGAATTCATACAACTTTTTGGAGGGACTGGGAGAGATTCAGGGATGCTGTATTTGCATATGTTTGTTTTGTTCCAAAAAAGATTTGAGCCAGCCTCCTGAGTTTTCTTTAGTACTGAGCCCTGAAAGAAGTCTCTCCCCTGGCCCACATGTAGAGAGGTAGGGGTTTGGTTTTTCACCATCCCACTCAGGTCTGGGCTGTTGCTCTGTTGGCCCTTCCCATCATCCTGCCTGAGCAGGGTCAGTTTCCCACTAACTGTCTGCCTTCATTCCCCAGGGATCCTGGAGTTCTTCCACCACCAGCTGAAGGACATCATTGAGTATGCAGAGCTCAAAACAGATGTGTTCCAGAGCCTGAGGGAGGTGGGCAATGCCATCCTGTTCTGCCTGCTCATAGAGCAAGCTCTGGTGAGTCCTGAGCCCAAAGAAATTGGAGCGTCTCCAGGCTGGAAGGGACCCCCAGCCCAGCCAGAGACTCGAGGCCCCCCAGGGTATCCTGCTCAGCAAGCCCTGCAGCATAGACTCGTGTTGTCCCGTGTGGGGTATGTGCTACAGATCTGTTCTGCTCTCAGGCAGCTCCGACCATTTGAACCCTGGGAAGAACACAGGCTCTGGCGTTAGACAGACCTGGGTTCCTGTCCCAGCCCCACTAGCCACAGGATCCCAGCAATTCATCCGAGGCTTAGTTTTCCATCTACTCATTAAACAAATAACAACTGCTTGGCTGCCACAGGCCGGGCACTGCACTGGGGGGTGGAGTCATCGTCAGCCCCTGCCCTGTGTCCTGGACAGTGGCGGGGAGACTCACACTGAGCCATGTATTCACACAGAAATGCTGTGCGTACATTACAGCAATGCTCGGAGGGAGGAGTGCAGGGTTTTGTGGGAACACAAAACAGAACCTGGTGTGGTCTTGGTGAGAAAGGGAGGACTTCCCTCAGGGGGTGACCAGGAGAAGCATCAGGAATTGGCCTGCTGAAGAACCAGGAATCGTGGTCCAGGCTGAGGGGAGAGCACATAATGCTCTCTTCCTTTGGTGTGATGGGAGACGGCCACGCTAATCCTCAGGGTAGTTTAGAGGCTGAAAGGAGACAAAACGTGCAAAGTGCACACAGTAAGAACTAAATAACTGGTGGTAGTTAGCAGGATGAGCACAGGCTCGCCTCCCCATACTCCCACTTCCCAGGACCACACAGACCCAGGGCACCTTTTAGCTGCCTGACCATTCGGCAGTCCCCACCGGCCCTTGTGGCTTGGTCACAGAGGCTGCCTACCTCCTTCCCATTCTCACCAACACTCCGTGCTACCTGCTCCTCTGTGTGTGGGGTCCACAGCCCTCCAGCCACGGGGCCACAGATGCAGTGGAGTAGTGGAAGGAAAGGGAGAGGAGTGTCGCTCTGAGGATGCATCATCTCAGCCTGGGAAGATCTCTCAGCCTCTGTGCACTCATACAGCACAGGGGTATGGAGAGCCCGTTCATTGCTGACTGCAGTTCTAGGTTGTGTGTGAATAGCCTTCATTAAGAGAGGCAGATTATGACCATCCAAAGATCGTGAAGGCAGAGGGTGGTACATGCTGTGAGGGCATAAAAGGGAAACCGGGATAGAGCGTGATGGTGGTCGGGAGGGATATGCTGATTTCAGAGAGGGTAGAGCTTGATATTTGTAAGAAAGAAAAAAACCTGGAATGAGCTGGAATAGAGGGGCACAGGGGACAAGATAGGAGCAGAGGAGGGAGGAACAGGTGGCAGTCCTGGGTAGGAATTCGTTGGAGTGTTGTGAAATGGAGAGGGAGGCAGAGGGTCTGATTTACTCTTGGGAAAGGCCCTTTGGGCCTTGGGAGAAGAACCAGCCATAAACACGCTGCGGCTGTTTGCAGCTGCCCAGCTGAGGGTTTGTCCTGGAGGCAGAAGCACATGGAGAGGGGAGGGAAAGGAAGGCACTAGGGAGGAGACGTAACAGGGGTAGAGTGAGATGAAAAGCTCGGAATAAGAACCCTAGTGATCCCTGCCTCTAACAGTCCCGTGTGACCCAGAGCGAGCCAGTTCACTCCACGTCTGAGGTCCCCACCTCTACAACGAGGACGTGTCCTATCTGTTCTCTCAGACCCTTCCCCGCGGAGAGGCTCAGAAATGCACACGGTTTTGCTCTCCCTCCATGAGGAGTAACTGCCTCTCTGTTCCCCTTTAAATAGACTCTTGAGACAGCTAAGTGTTCCTCTTTATGGTAACAGGTTTTGAACACGGTTCAGTGGCCTGTGTTGCCATGGCAACTTAGCCTTCAGAAGTCACAGGGATGAGTAGGAAACACAGTTCTGTTCAAGGCTTCAGAAAGATGAGGAGAGGCTCCAGGGGCACCAGGAGGGGTGGAGGTGGGGGAGGGGTGGCCCCTGAAGCCTCAGGCCTACGTGTCTCCTGTTAGCACCTTCTTTCATGAGGAGTTGTGACCCGAGAGCACCAATTAAGTTTCCCCTAAGAAGCAGACTATTGATGGGACTATAAGGACAGGGAAAATTTTTCTCAGGCAGCCATGCCAAGGTGGTCACTTGCATATATCACTGAAGACAAGAGGATACTCAGGATAAAAGACCTTCAGAGCTGAGAGAGACCTTAACAGTATATGTCCCCACCCCTCTATTCATGAGGGAGGAAGTGGGGAACCAGAGAGGGGAGCTGGTCTCCTGAGGTCTCATGGCACATCAGCAGCAGAGGTGGAAGAAGGAAAGCACAGGTTTCCAGCACCGACTCCAGTCTTGGCAGAGGCCAACAGAGCAAGAATCAGGGCCCCCACAAAGCTCTGTGCTACGCTTTCTACTTAGACAACTGGGGGAATCCCCAGGCCAACATAGTACTTTCTGAGATTAGAATGAGGCATGAGCTTTCTGGAGCCTTTGTGTTTACAGAACTGAAATAAAATAAATATTTAAATGACATATCAGTTGTTCTAATTAAAGAATAATTAGCAAAAAAAGAAAGGGAGGGAAGTTGGAAGGGAGGGCCCTTAATGGCCATCCACAGAGGACCTTCTCCTGGAGGACTCTGAAGAGTTACAAAGAATAAGGTGTATGTACCCACATAGAAAATGTTGAAAGACACAATGCTGAGTGAGAAAAAGCAAGTCCCAGCACAAGACACATATTATGATGCCATATATATAAAATAAGCAAAAAAGAGGGTGGTGCCTGGGTGGGTCAGTCAGTTAAGCTTCTGCCTCTTGACCTCAGCTCAGGTCTTGATTTCAGGGTTGTAAGTTCAAGCCCTGCATTGGCTTAAAAAAAATTAAAATAAACAAAAAAATAAAACCCACAAAATATACTGCATTGAAAAAAAAATCTAGGGAAAAAAAGCATATCAGATAGTTCAGCTATTTTCTCCATTTATCAGGGAGTAAACTAGGATTAGGGGTCAACAGGGACTTTAATTTTATCTGGAATGTCTAATGTTTTGCAAGGAAAGTATTTTCAAGTATTACTATTGAACTAAAAATTAATTTAAAGAATACAAATAGTACCTAATAGTTGTAGGTTAATAATAACAGAAAAACTGGAAGAATATTGAAAAATACAAAGTAGGAAGTCTTTTGCTTGTTTATCTTGTGTTGTCTTTTTCTGATAGATTTGCAGTTTCTGGCTGTGGGTTCCATGTTGAAATATATGCTGCAAATACCTTCTTTCATTCTGTGGCTTGTGTTTTTGTTTTTAACAGGTTATTAATATATCATTAATGTGTAGGAAGAGAGGATATAAATTGAAAAGATTAATTACTTGTCTAAAGGTATACCTTTTCTCTTTAAGTTAGGTGCTTATAAATATTTCTCCAAATTCAGGGTGCAATATTAGTATAGAAACCCCTACACCTGTGGAGCAGGTTGCTTGCTTGGTGTTTTTAATTAAGGTCTAACATACATGGAGTAACATACAGAATATGCAGAATTCTCACCATATAGACAAAGTGAATCATCCATGTTACTGTGGGTGGGCATTTGGGTTGTTTACAACATGATGCTGTAACAAATGAAGACACCATGAACGTTCTTGCACATTTCTGTTGGTGGATCTGTGTTCTTATTTTTATTAGGTAAATTTACTAGTAGTAGAGTAGCTAGGTCAACGTGTAGATCAATGTTTAGTTTCAGGAGCTACTGCCAAACTGTTTTACAAAGTGGTTGTGAGAGTTTATTCACTCATTCAGCAGTGTAGGAGAGTTTTAATTTCTTGACATCCTCAGGAACATTTGGAGTTGTCTTTTCAATGAAAGCCGTTCCATCATGGTATCTCATTATGGTTTTGATCTCCCTGCTGACCACTGATGCTTGGGCCTCTTTCCATAAGGTAGAGCCATTTGGACAGCCTCTTTTGCAAAAGGTGGTTCAATATTTTTGCCTGTTTTTAAATTAAGCCCTCTTTTCCATATTTATGTGTACTTATTATTGATATATTGTGGATCCATAAATGGCAAATACATTTCTTTGGCTTGTCTTTTGGTAAACAGAAGTTCTTAAGGCTTGGTGTATTTATCATTTCTTCCCCCATGTGGTTGGTGCTTTTGTGACTTGTCTTAAAAAATCTTTCCTACTCTACAGTCATGAAGATGTATTATCTTCTAAAAGTTTAGAGTTTTAGCCTTTTGAGGCTTAAGAGACCATTAAGTCTGTTGTTCACTTGGAGTTGATGTGTGTGTTTAGTGGGAGGTAGAAATCCATTTTCATTTCTTCCCGATTATCCCAGCAGCAGTGACTGAAAAGACCTTCTTCTCCCTGCTCTGCAATGGCAATGCCACATGTGTCATTGATCAAGTGCCCACAAAGGGTCTAGTGGTGGCAGGCTCTTAAATATTTGTTGAGTCTACCCTGAAATGAATCGGCATTCGTTAGGCACCTATTTATAAGTCCTGTTATGGTTTTTTTTTCATTTTTTTAATGTTTATTTATTTTTGGGAGACAGAGAAAGACAGAATGCGAGCAGGGGAGGGGCAGAGAGAGAGGGAGACACAGACTCCAAAGCAGACTACAGTCTCTGAGCTGTCAGCACAGAGCCTGGTGCAGGGCTCGAACTGACAAACCGTGAGATCATGACCTGAGCTGAAGTCAGACGCTCACCTGACTGAGCCACCCAGGCACCCCAGTCCTGTTATGTTTTTAAAGGAAATTCTGTTAGTATCTCCTACCTAGTATCTAGCAACTAGTGTCACCTACCCTGGGAAATCAGAAGATTGTCATTAAGGAAATATTCCATAGTCACCAAGTTTTTTCTCAAATTTTGTATGGTGTTTGAGCCATCAGCCTATTGTTCATTATGCTGACACACACCAGAAGAGGGCCCTGTTTGTTCATGTGAAAGAGGGAAAGCCCGGTTCCTGGGAAGAAGACAGCCTGTCTGTCTGCCTCTCTGCCTTTTATGGCAGGACCTCCCATCGTCTGGGACTTAAGAGTATTCCCTGCCTTGAGCTCTGTTTATTTCTTCTTTCCTCCTTATAGTCAGAGTGGACCACAGTCAGAGTCTGGGCAGTCATTGCTCCTCTTACAGGAGGCCTTGGGCCCAAACTCATAGAACCGGGTGCCATGCAGAGTGAGTTTCACAATCTCAGCACCACTGGGATTACCCTTTGTTGTAGGGGCCAGATAACCCTTTGTTGTAGGGGCCCGTCCTATGCATTGTAGGGTGTTGAGCGGCACCTCTGGGCTCTAGCCTGTCTCTAGATGCTAGTAACACCCTTCCCAGTTGTGACAACCAAAAAAGGTCTCCAGATACTGCCTCATATTCCTTGAGAGGACGAAACCTCCCCCTATTGAGAAACACTGATCTAGTGCAATCCCACATTTTGCAGATAGGAAGCCAAGGCCCCAAGAGGGAGATGACTTTCCCAGGGTTAAACTAGTGCAGGAGCTGGGGTGAGAACCCAGGATCCTTACAGTTAGCACGCTCAGGGACAGAGGACTGCTCTACAAAGCCTCACAGATGATGCTGTTGGCTTTGGTTTGGGTTTTAGTTCCAGCTCCACGTCTGATCCCTCTGTCTCCTGCTTCCACTTTATAGTCCTTTCTCTTTCATTTTGTTTTTCTTATTGCATAACTTAAATAAATTCATTGCCAGAAAACCCAGAGAAGCAGAAAGAAGAAAACAAAAACCACATTGCTGCACGAAGAGAGCCACTGTTCATGTTCTGAAGGACATCCTTGCAGATGTTTGTATGTTCCAGCATATCAATATTAAATTTTTTCATTTTTTTTTTTACTTTGTTTAGTTATAAAAGTCATGCTCACCAAGCTGAGAAGAGTGGTGATCCATATGGAGTGTGGTGGGGGCAGGCGATCTTCCACTTTTTACTTTACGTTCTAAATTATTGTACAAATTTAGTGCACTAAACACTTTTTGCTTTTTTTCCCCCCCTGGAGAGGAGGTCCTCACACACTTAGCAGATGTACACAATCCTGATACATGAGAAGTAAAAAAGCAAATGCCTGCCCTTCACTGTCCATCTTAGACCTTGGCTCCATATCCCCACCTGTTCTTGATCCAGAGTTCTTTTTGCCATCACCCTGACTAACGACCCCTCCGGCTACTCAGGAGTCACGATCTGTCCCTACATCCAGGCACCGCTGAGCAGCACTCCTTGGCCTTTCTGCAAGCAGCATGTCCTCCAACCCAGACCCAGAACCCAGTGGTGTTCCAGATTGAAAATGAGTCAAGCTTTGTGGAAAGAGGGCACCTCGACTCCCAGTAATACCTCTACATGCTTTTTGGTTTTTAAGTATTTTTACATCCTTTCAGACACATCCCAGCCTGGAAACCAAACCTGCTACCCTCATCAATATATGAGGTACGGAGCAAACGTGTTCTGACTGCTGAGAGTCAGGGAGTCTGCAGACCTGACTGAGAGCCCCCCACGGGCCAGGCGGTCAGTGTGTGGGACTCCAAGATCATTGGACACAATCCCTTCCCTGATGACACTGTTCACAATCAATACCCTCAGTCTGCAGCGGAGGAGTGTTAGCCCTCCAGGGGGTAGGCAGAATGATCGCATAGCTTTTAACTATTTACTTACTCAAAAAATGAGAAAGGAACTAAGCCCTCCTGTTTATTAACACAGTGTTCCAGAGTTAATCACATAAATACATGTCAGTGGAGATGTTTGCTCAAAATTATACAAATGGAAGCTTATGGTCCAAAAGGTTTGGAGACCACCAGCCGAGATCCACAACAACAGAGTGAAAAGGGGTATAAAATAATGGAATCAGAGAGGAGGGGATGACAGGACAGATTTCCTGGTTGAGGGTCATTTTTGTATCCTCAGCACATCAATACAGGCCTATCACCTATGTCCTATATGATGAGGGGAGGGACATATCAGCTCAGTTCTAGGTGAGGATTAGAAACATACCTGTTTATTCTCTAAAATCTTCCAAGATGATGCCATTCCATTTGAGCAAGAGGCTGCCAGTCACCTTAATCCAAAGCCACCTCAGTCCTGGAAACATGTGGCACTTGTATCATCAGCCTGGGCCAGTAATTGCCCAGAAACCAGAGCCTTGGCTTTTCAGTTCTGCACTGATGACTCTCCCAAGAGGAGACCCCAGTGGACGGAAGGCCTAGATGCTGAGGGTTTGGGAGTCAAAATGCAGTTTGCTCTCCTGGGTGTTACTGGAGGGCAGACACCTGCAGACATCTGGGAGGTAGTGTAGTGGTCCCAGCCGCAGCCGCTCATTGCAGTCACTCAGAAAACTCCTGAAACATCCATGCTGGTACTTCACCCGGCCCCAAGGTGGCCCTGGCTAAAATACCAGGCCAAAAGCTCCACCCCTGATTCCAGTGTGCTGCCAGGGTGGAGAGCCCCTGATCTAGAAGGAGTCTTCTTAACTAGTGCTTCCAGAGGCTAGTCACTGATGTGTTGTCATATTTCTTGCTGTATCTACAGACCACTGGTTGTATTGTTTACAAAATATTTTTAATTAACTTACTTTTTAACTTAAATTTATTTTTAAAGTGGGGCACCTGGGTGGCGCAGCCGGTTAAGCATCTGACTTCGGCTCAGGTCAGGATCTCATGGTTTGTGGGTTCAAGTCCCGCATCAGGCTCTATGCTGAAAGCTCAGAGCCTGGAGCCTGCTTCAGATTCTGTGTCTCCCTCTCTCTCTGCTCCTCCCCCACTCATGCTCTGTCTCTCTCTCCTTCAAAAATAAATAAACATTAAAAAAAAGTTTTAATTATTTTAAAAGGAAACTGTATATCACTTCCATTAAACAAAATCATTATCTCTTGCCATCATTGGAAAGCAACCAGAGGGACACCTGGGTGGCTGAATCGGTTAAGCGTCAGACATTTGATTTCAGCTCAGAGAGTGATCTTGCAGTTTGCGAGTTCAAGCCCCACATCAGGCTCCGTGCTAACAGCTTGGGATTCTCTCCCTCTCTCTCTGCTCCTCACCCGCTCATGCACATGCTCGCTCTCTCAATCTCTCTCTCTCTCTTTCAAAATAAATAAACTTAAAGAAAAAAAAAAGCAACCAGAATAATAAATTCAACCAAAATACAACAAAGTAATGTAATCCCAGCTGCTGTCTGCCCAGACATCTGAGCCCGGGGCCTGCCGTGTTAAAAATGGAGTTTAGCAAATGTTAGACAGGTTTGAGATATGCTGGATCTAAATGAGAGACTTTCTTACAAAGTTGTCAAAAAGACTGCTAGGGAACTAAGAGGAGAGTAAGTTTCCCTCCGTGACCCACTATTGTTAAATATCACTTCCCTGCCTCTACAATTCCCACCTTTTAGGAAATGCCTGCCTTGGGAAACGTTGATGTGCACTTGAGGGTAAGGGAAAACTACTTTTTAAGCTAGTTTCTTGGCTGTAGATCTTTCCCAGCTGACCAGACATGGTTCTGGTCCGGAATAATGATCATTTTTCCCCCTGACAATTCAGGGGGCAGGGGAAAGAGTTGAGGTGAGACAGGGTGATATATAGCATTGTTCAAGTGAGGCTCAGATTGGTGGGGAAGGACCACACACACGTGCAGACCCAGACACGCAGAATCAGATAAGATTACGGATTTATTTAGGCAGGTTTACAAAGAACTCCTGGAAGTGAGGGCCCCACGGCACAAGAGCAGTTGGAATATGTCACAGTTGAACTTTCCACTGTTCACTGGAATCCCAGACGAGAGGCTGGAAGGCTGCTGCTCGTACTTTCTGCACAAAGCTGGGTGTGGGAAGCCTAACCTGCTCCACAGGCCCTGTATCTTTGGGGCTTAACATCAGTATGCAGGAAACACTTCACTAACGGGCTACGTGTGTCCATATAAGGAAATGTTTAGAATGCTGCACTCTCTGGTTAGGCCCTGTAACCACCCTCCCTCCGGCACCCTCCCACCAGAACATCAGAGTGGGGGTTCCCGGGGGTCCTCAGCCTCCAGTTCCCAGCTTATTCTCCACGCTCACTTGACAAAGACAAAAACATAAAATACTAGTGTTAGTGCTACTGCCTTTTGGTCGCCTCAGAACTTCGAATGTTAAGAAAATATTGTTTTCAGATTGGTTTGATGGTTCCCTTCAGGAGATCAGCTAAAACTGGTACGTAGTTTTTCATCCAGAGATGGAGCCTAAAGGTAGCATCTAATGCTGTTGTATGTGGATCTGACGTGTGTGTATCACATGACCCTAGTTTTTTTAAATATGTATCCTGAATCTGTATGGTATCCTTTATTTTTGTGTGGGTGCTTTAAAAATTTTTTTTCAATGTGTATTTATTTTTGAGAGACAGTTGAGTAGAGAAGGGGCAGAGAGGGAGGGAGACACAAAATCCAAAGCAGGCTACAGGCTTTGAGCTTTCAGCACAGAGCCTGACACGGGACTCGAACCCACGAGCTATGAGGTCATGACCTGAGCCAAAGTCAGACACTTAACCGACTGAACCACCCAGGCGCCCCAAGAATGTTTTTTTTTTAATTTTTTTTTAACGTTTATTTATTTTTGAAACAAAGACAGAGCATGAATGGGGGAGGGGCAGAGAGAGAGGGAGACACAGAATCGGAAGCAGGCTCCAGGCTCTGAGCCATCAACCCAGAGCCCGACGCGGGGCTCGAACTCACAGACCGTGAGAACGTGACCTGAGCCGAAGTCGGACACTTAACCGACTGAGCCACCCAGGCGCCCCCCAAGAATGTTTTTTAATGTAGATGCTTACAATACTGAGGTTACACAGGAGGATAATCTTGGTTTTAGGAGTTGCATGCTGAGGTATTTAAGGCTGAGTAATGCAATGACTTCAACTTGTTTTCAGTGATTCAGTAAAACATATAGAGTCACAACAGAAATAGTAAAAGAAAAGGTCATTGTGATTCTACGTCAGGAGTATAAGGATGTGCATTGTTCTTTCAAATATTTTATATGTTCAGTATTTTTCATAACACAAGTTTGAAGAGGGGAAAAGGAAACTTCATTATGGAATCCAGAAAGTTAAGAAGAAAAAGGGTCACTAAGCAGACAAGGTCACAGTGTATAAGGAGGAAGACAAGTTATGAGGGTTTTGTTTTTTCCAGCTACTTCTTTCTGTTAGTTGGTGAGATTTATTTTTGGTAACATATGCTTAGGAGCCACTTCTGACCTCATTTTTTAATTTATAGAGGCATCTTCTAGTGCTGAACACAGCCACGACTCTCATGCTGTCCATCTATTTGATTTCTAAGCAGGAAATATCAGTGTAGAATCATGGAAAGGCAGATGAAGCCAGGAAAGCTGTCCAGTCCAAACTAGAAAAAGACCCCACGGGACTTGTCAGTGGCCCTGAGAGAACTCCCAGAATGCTTCTTTCGACTGCCCTCTTCCTGTGGGCCATGGTGGGGAGATTTTCCCCGTGCTTCAGGGTCTTCAGGAAAGAAAACAAGAATGCCTTTCCCCTGTGTGCAATTTAAGAGAAATGTCTCAAACCCAGCTTCTTTGAGGGTCACTGCCTATCCATTCTTGTTAAAGGTGAAATTTACTGGTAGGTAAAGCATTGGGGGGTAAAATGACAGCTGATTTTCTACGTAACAGCAGAGGACCTTCATACAGTTATAAATCAGATCATGCTACTCCTCTGCTTAAAACTGACAGGTGGCTTCTCATTGTACTTCAAGTTCTAGCTCCCAGCTGTGACCCACGAGGCCCCAGAAAATTCAGCCATGCCTACCCCTCTAGCGTCATTCATCTTTTATTACACTCTTTGCCTGGGTGCACAGTCCAGCCACACAGCAGACTTTGAAGGTCAGAGTACAGCTGAATCCTACCATCCTTGGCTTCTACCCAAATGCTTGTTGACATTTAGCCCCTTTGTGTTATAGTCAAGGGGCACCAAGAGGACTTCCCCCGACCCAAACAAAAGCATCTCTTCCCATCAGTGTCTGAAGTTCTCCTATTAGGGACTTTTCTTGATTTGAAATGTTACCTAATGTTTAAAAGCCCCAGGGGCACCTGGGTGGCTCAGTTGGTTAAGCATCCAACTTTGGCTCAGGTCATAATCTCACAGTTTGTGAGTTTGAGCCCCTCTGTGCTGACAGTTCCAGAGCCTGGAGACTGCTCTGGATTCTGTGTCTCCCTCTCTCTCTCTCTGCCCGTCTCCTGCCTGTGCTCTGTCTCTCTTTGTCTCTCAAAAATAAATAAATGTTAAAAAAAAATTTAAGCCCCAGTAAAATACAAAGCCTGCTGAGATGGGTTTAGAGATAGATAGAGTCAGTACTTTAGTAGGTAATCATTTATCAAATAATTTTGAGAAGTAAGATGGTCACCCGGAAAAGGGTGCAGGGAAACCAAAAGATTCCTCCAGGCCAAAACAAAGACAAAGACAAACATTAAAAGAGAAACTCTGTTCTGTACATAGGAAGATGTGGATAGTGTATGCTAAGTGATTAAAAATAGATTACAAAAGAGTAGATATTTTATGTCCCATCATTTAAAAGCATATACTTGAATGTTATATGTATAGAAGAACCAGGCAGGATAAACCCCCACAAGAGTATCTGTGATGACCCCTGGGTGGTAGGATTATAAATTTCTTCCCTTTAAAAAAAAATGCATCTGCATTTTCTCTTTTTTTTTTTTTTTTCAAAAATGAGCATAAATACTTAAACAACAAAAAGAAAGGGGCTAGAGTAGCAGTTTTAAAAACCCACCTCCTGTGATGAAACATACAGCCTGGTGTCTAGAGTTAACAGTGCTATGTTGTCCGCTTGAAAATTACCAAGAGTAGATCTTAAATGATCTCCCCACAAAAAATGGTAATTGTATGAGGTGAAAGATGTATTAACTGGTAATCATTTCACAGTCGTCAAATTGGCAGTGTGTCCAGCCATCACACTGTACATCTTAAACCAACACAGTGTTATAGGTCAGTTGTATCCAGGTAAAGCCAAGGGGAAAATCTGACAAATTAATCATTGTTCACGGGACAACCCTTGCCTGAATTAAGTATTGGGTGAACTTCCAGGAGAAAATGACAAATAGCAGGTCAGCTAACACTTAATATAAGGTAACTAAAATGTTGGTGGTGGTGGTTTTTGGAGATCAAGGATAACAAATATGTACCTTAAGTGCCTTTGCCCCTCTTCTAACCCAAGGCACACATTGATAATCGATCCTGCTGAGCGTGAATCTGTTGTCGAAATTGCCTCCAAAAGCAGCCACTGCCTCAGTCATGAATGGTGACCCCAGTGCCACTGCTGGCACATGTGTTGCCCACACTCAAATCATGAAAAGATAGCCTTCCTCAAGATGTTTCATTCCTTTCTTTTGAACTATGACCATAATACGTCGATTTTTAAACAACAAAGTGTATCTGCTAGGAAAGGATCCTCGTAAACAGTCAATCTCCTGGCAGCCCTTAGGATGGAATGCTCTTGGACAAAATACTGTCTTCAGAAACCATTTATAGCAGACCTGGGTTTTTGTCAACTCTGCTGGAAATCGTTAACCCCCTCCCAAAAAATAAACACAGACCCTGACAAGATGGCATTATCTCCCAATAAAAGCAAAGTGGTCGGAGACCCCTGGCAACTCGTCCTGACATTCTAGGCACTGGAATCTGCCCTACTTTGGTATTGAGGAGGCAACTGAAATGCCCACTTCCTGTTAGTCAGATGTATGGTCCGTATAGCAAGGCAGTATGGCAAGGCATTGGACACTAACTGGGTATCCTTAACCAGTCAGCTGTTTCTGTTTCAAGGCAGCATGATTCAGGGAGGACTGTGGGTCTATGTTCCAATTAAAACTCAGACTTAATTCCATTTTTTCCATGAATTTGCTGACTTCTCATTCCAGTGATTTGCAATGAACATCATTCCCTGGGGCCTTTGCTGTTGCATTGGCCGCATTACAAGGCCAGCCCCTCCCTCCCAACACCCAGGGCTTTGGGTGTGCAGTCCAGTGGTTGGGAAGGAGATGTGTTCTGGTGGGCAGGGTCCACGGGACCTAATGATGAGTAAGGGAAACTCAGTGAGGAGATTTGGCACCTAGTAGGTTCTAACAGGCCACTTGCAGTTTAAAAACCGGCATTCCCATTTGGAGACTTGCCACAGGCACTTGCCCCTCCTGAGAAGCTAGAGGCCTTTTCCTCTCCCTTTGATGCATTTCTGGTCTTATACTGTGCAATGGTCTCCAGACTTAGTGACACTGCCTCTTTAATTGTAAGGTGCTGTATATTCCTCTGGGTATAGACAGAGTATAAGCGAAAGAGCAGAGATCTCTCAGA
Organism: Neofelis nebulosa; assembly: GCF_028018385.1. Lineage (NCBI taxonomy): Eukaryota > Metazoa > Chordata > Mammalia > Carnivora > Felidae > Neofelis > Neofelis nebulosa. The sequence continues at coordinate 49,467,964 of NC_080782.1, forward strand.
ATTCTCTTGCTGACCTCGGCCTGGCCACTGGGCCACCTTCCTAAACCAGCCATGCCCTGTTCTTTCATTCTGCTCCACTGCTGAGTTACACAGCCTTGAATGAGGCAGGAATCTTTCTGCAGAGGAACAAAGGCAGGATGTGGCCAGTGCTTGACTCCCGGGTGTTCTCCTCGAAAGGGCCTATCAGAGAGCCTGGGTTCAAGTTTTGCCCCTGTACTTAATAGCTATGAGACTCCAGGAAAGTGATTAAAATCCTCTGAGCCTTAGTTTCCACACCCCAAAAATACTGGGGCTAAGTGTAAGTCTCCCCTGCTTTTTCCAAGTTTGCGTTCTGCCTTGCTTTCCCAGAAGACCTTACAACAGTACCTGTTTTCACTAACCACAAGAAATCCAAGGAGGATTTTGCTTTCAGGAAAAAAGGTGAAAAGCAAAAATAGCATTCACCCTTTGTTTTGCAGCAAGTGGCTCCAGAGCCATCATGAGTGGCCCCGCCAGACTCCTTCCCAGCAGCTACACTCAGCATCTCAGCACCAAGCTGCCAGAGCTTTGGACTGTGCTTCATCTGTGATTTATCTCAACTTATTTGGCACACCCCTTAGAAAGATGCGTCCTGAGGTGTCAACGAAGCCAAAGAGAGGTTGTTTTTGGGGGTCTGGGAATGTTCAAAACATTTTCCATATAAATTCATGGTAATTGCTTCTTTGCTTTATGCCATTTGGCCTTAGGAAAGGTTTCGTTAGGAACGCTCTGCCTTCAGATAGTGGGGGAAACCTATTCCCAGTCCCCAGTCTTTGTGTTGAGTGAAGTGAGGAATGTAAAGTCACCGGAGCTTCATAAGCAGGCCCTCAGCTACCATGAGTCCCTTCTCTCCTCTTCCCGGAGCTTCCCAGAGGCTTTGACTCAGCCTCGGTCCCCCAACTGAGAGCCTGGCTCCAGCCTGCCTGCAGCCCTGTCAGCTCACCCCTCCCTCTCAAGCCCCAGCAAATGGTTTCCTGCTCTCTTCACACTGATCTTCATCTTGTCTCCCCTCTGTCTGCAGTTGCACTTTTCCTGCCAATTCAAAAACTGGCGCATTCTCCCCAGCCACCTCGAAGCCATCACCGTTTCCCGTCTCCTGTCTTGTCTCGTTCCTCCCAGTTCTATCCAGCCTGGGGGGATAGAACTTATCCAATGCCTGTTCTCTGAAGGAACTTTGTGTCGTTTCTCCCTCCTCCCAGTCTTCAGAGCCTTTTGTTTTATTTTCCCGAGCACAGGTGTCCTGGACTGTCTTCCCCCACTACATCGTAAACTTCGTTTAAATCTAGTTTTTCCAGTCTTACCTGTCATCGTGTTTCCTGCAGCATCCAGACCCCTCTTCACCCTGTGCCCTTGGGGTGTGTGTCAGATCACAGAGCAAGCACTCAGTGGATGTTCAGTGAAGGAAAGGAAGGAAGGGAGAGAAGGGAGGAAGGAAAGAAGGAAGGGGCAGCACCAAGTGTAGAAGAGTAGCTGTCTTCCCCGTTAGGTGGTTTGTTGGTAGACAAGGAAGTACCCAGAATTTATCAGTGTCTCCTTGATCTCAGGTGCCACTGTGCACCTTCTCTTTCTTTGTTTCCATAGAGTCAGAGGAACTGAAGTGTGTGGAAGGGTCTGGTCACCTTGAGAAACACCCACCCTTACCTCCCCTTGCATTCATGTCATTCCCTCTCCTGGAGTCCATTTTTATCCTCATGCTGATGATTCCTAAGTTTGGATCCACTCCCCAGATTCTGGGGCCCCATAGCTTACCTCTAGTTGCCTGTTAGACATCTTCTCTTGGACATCTACAGACATCAGATAATCCACCTTACCCAGATCTGATCTCAGCTTCCCTGCCGCCCACAAACCCACTGTGTCCTTGGACCCTGTGAACAGGTGGTGGGTGTCATTTCCCTGTCTGTACCTGTATCCCAATCTGTCACCAGGTGTCCGATGTCTGCTCCCTCCTCTCCATCTCCAGGCCCTAATCTGTCTTAATCCCAACACCTCTTTGTCCCCCACTGCCCCAATCTCTTCTCTCTCTTGCAGCCACAAAGTGAAACTGCAGATTTCCCTGATGGAAACCATCAAGGTGGCATTAAGATGCCTGAGCGAGGCTTACAAGATCCTTCCCCAGCACTGAAAGCTTCAGTCTAATTTAGCTGACAGCCCCTTACCAGCTGTGGTCCCTCTTGGTCTTGGGCCTTTGCAGGAGATGTTCTCCCTCACCTGTCCAGTACTTACCCCCGTTCAGGTCTCAGCTTAGCATTCATTTTTGTGGAAAGCCTTCCCTGTCATCTTCCCCGAAAGTCTGGGTTGGTTGCCCCTCTTAATGTATTACCATAGCCCCATGCACACCCCCACTGCAGCACTTCCCACAATTTTCCATTTACTTATTTTCCTCATCATTTTGAGAAACGCCATGCATCAGGTCTGCCTCATTTAATGTTGTGTCTCCAGCACCTTGCAGTGAAACTTGTGTATAATCAATGCCTATTATTTGTCGAATGACTGAATGAATGACTTCTTTTCTGCTCAGGCTATATCTGAGTCAGAATGAAAGTGTCCAGATCTTGCTTGATCTCTAGACAATAGTATGCCCATGTTCTGTATATGCTTCTTGTTGGCCTCTCATGTCTGATCAAACGTGGGTCTTCAGTATAACTGGTCCTTCCAAGAAGACTCTCTCAGTCAGTATTTGCATGGGATATGAAACACTGCTCGGATTCTCCATCAGGACCACAGACTTGAGGGCCCTGGACTGGGGCTAGATTAGACAGCTCAACCCACAGACAGCTTGGTGGGGGTCCTGAATGAAGAAGAACTCTGATAAGTTTTTAAAAAGAAAACACCTATAGACTGGAGGGTTTTGGAAGACTCCTAGGAGGTGAAGCTTGAATGGGGCTCTGAGGGATGGATAAGGATGAGGGAGGTTTGGGAGGGTGGGGAAAGAAGGAATTTATAGGTGTAAATTGACCAAATGAGTGGTCGGTCCAGTTTTTTACCTTAGTATCAAACCAGCAGATCTTTAAAAACTAGTGGCCTGCAAAGAAATTATTTACACAAATCCAGGATAGAGGTTACCTCTGGGGTTGGAGGAAGAGAAGTTTCAATAATTTCCTGTTTCTTCAGCCGGAAGCTGGCTCTTGACTCTTCATTTTTCAAGCTGCCTGTATATGTCACAATTCTTTCAGTTTAAAGAATGTCCGTAGCTATGACTAAAAACCCAGTAAATAAAGCAACAAATGATGTGATCCTATCAGATATGAGTGAGGCTAAAATGTTGCTCACGTGGTGAGATTTTAAGTAATCTTCTCCTGTTTCTATGTTTGATCATTTTACTTTTTTTTTTTTTTTTCCATCCTGTATATGCATCATGAGGGGGAGAACGTTCCACACTTCCTCAGGCTTTGGCCACCTGCACTACCATGGAGAAACAATGGTGTGAAAGTGAATTGGCCCTGGGTCTTAACCCTGTCAACCCTACTGCTTCTTTATTGTCGTGTGGACCTAGCTAGGAAATGTCACCTCCCTGAGAATCTCAACGTCCTGGCATGTAGGATGGAGATCGAAAGAGCCACCTCGGGGCGCCTGGGTGGCTCAGTCGGTTAAGCAGCCGACTTCGGCTCAGGTCATGATCTCGCGGTCCGTGAGTTCAAGCCCCGCGTCGGGCTCTGTGCTGACAGCTCAGAGCCTGGAGCCTGTTTCAGATTCTGTATCTCCCTCTCTCTGACCCTCCCCTGTTCATGCTTTGTCTCTCTCTGTCTCAAAAATAAATAAACGTTAAAAAAAAAATTAAAAAAAAAAAAAAGAAAGAGCCACCTCATAGGATATCCTGAAGTGCAAAGCGGATGACGGGTACAGAGCACCTGGCACATAGTGTTCAGTAAATGCTCACTGACTCTCCTTCCCTGAAGAACAAAGCCATTATGTTGGCATAGATTCTCAGTTCTAGGGAGAAACCCTTAGAGACCATTTAACCCAACCTCTTCATTTTGTTCCATTTAAATTATTCTTAATTGCACATGATGAATCAAATAATACAGATGAGCTTATGATGAAAAACATCATTCTTGGCTCTGCTGCACCTCGCCCCACCTGTACCCCAGTCCCCAAGGCAACTTGTTTTAATCATTTCTATTTCTAGTTGTTCTCACTGTTCTCTCCATAAGGCTTAATTATATGAGGATAGCTTCTATTTCTTAATTGGCACCTTTAGACAATACCTACTGACTCCCTAGTTGGAAAGATGAGATTTTAGCTCATTTACATCTCTCCTCTCTCTTCTTTAATATTTGATTATGTCACTTGTTGCTTCTGTTGCTTCCCTTGTAATCAGAGATAATATACTCACACCACCATTGCTTCTCTTTGTAACATTATTTAATATCTTGACTCCTTTCTGTGAAAGATTAGGAAATTAACACCCCCCAACTTGCACTTCTAACACTTCTGCCTCCTACCCCATGTCAGCTACTTTTGCTTTTATATGATCAAAGCTGTATTTTTGTAACACTTGTATTTCCTTCTGCAACTTGTCCTTAAGTGTAGCCTAAACAAAACAAAATCATATACTAGTTACATTGTTAAATCTGCACAGACGTTTTTCCTTGCTAGGCCAGGTGGCATGCTAGGATTTTGTTTCCTTCCCTCTAATTCCAGCTCAAATCCCCCAAAGCTCTTTATTTTAAAGTTAAAAAAATTACTTTCAGAGTTTTGTTTCAGATCAGTTTTTTAAAATGATATATGTACAATATAGAAAATTCAGGAAGTGCATACAAGTTGGGAAAAAAAACAGGGAGAAAGAAAGGGATAGAAAATTAAGAACACCTGAAAATCTCATCACATGGAGTACTTCTTAAAAATGTGTCATGTAATTCATACAGAGTAATCAGTAAAATTGAAGAGAAAATACTTTCCTTAGTAATAAGGGGAAGCATCCAGGCCCATATAAGAAAACCCAAAACAGGAGAGATTCTGTCCTAAGTCTCAATTCCCTTTTATGCCACAGACATTCAACTTTTATTGCACATACTTACTGAGCATTTATTATCTATCGGACACTCACTGTGCTCCCTATTGGGAATAAAATACAGTTAAAAATGGACATTGTGCCTACCTTCATGAAGATGACATCCCAGTGGGGGAAGGTAGACATTAACCAGACATATAATCAGGCAAGTATAAATTCTAAAACAGGTTGCGCTCAGATGTTGAAAGGAAAAGGATGTGATTCTTTGAGGGCACATAACAAGGGAACCTGCCCGAGGCGGGGAGGTATTGAGGGGGGTCAAGAAAGTCTCCCCTGAGGGAATGATGGTTGAATTGAGATCTGAAAGAAGAGTGGCAGTTGACTAAGCAAAGGGAGTATGGGCAAGAGAGGGTCAGGGAACGTTTCAGAGAGAAGGCAAAAATTCAGTGATGAGTGCACAGATGGTGCATTCAAATAACAAACGCTGCTGTGGCTGGAGCAGAAGGAGCACAGGCTGAGTGGGTAAGAAACCTACTACTCTCAAGGCGCTTCACAAGCCAGGGGCTGGGGGGTTCCTGGACAGAGTGGAAGGCCGAGTGTGGATCCTTCAAGATAGAGATTAGATAAGGAGGAGATCGACCGTTAGCATGGGCGCCCACAGTGGAGGCTGGTTTGGCTCCCTGACACAAGCCTTTGTGTGCTCGACACTGGACGTTTTTATCCGTCGCAATGGCCTCAGCTAAGGAATGCCAGACAAATGCCTTGTGAAAGGTGTTGTGAGGTATGTAGCCGCCTCATTATGCAAATGGCCATGTAGCTCATCCTCTGGGACTTTGCAGGCAAATGCTTTCCCACCTCTATTAGGAAACCACATCCTTCTGTCTTTCCTCACCTTCATTAACAGATTGCATGAGGAGGTAGAAAACACACAGGAAGCATGCCAGCAGGAGGTTCCCCTTGCCCTAGAGAACCCCTGACACTGCAGTTGTGGATGGGGGGGGGGGGGGGGAGGGGAGTATGCAGAGAGGGGGACGGAACATTCCTGTCCCCCAAGGAAATCTGAAGTGGAAGCTCATTATGTGAAAGTAATAAAGCAGCAACATTGCTCTTGTTGTAGAGGATCCAGAACCTTCTTCCTCTTCCTCTCTCCCCTAAGGTGGCACCCAAGGTCAATTTTACCCACCTAAATTTAATAAAATAGAAAGCTAACGGTTCATGCAATGGTCAGCTTTTCTAGTAAGAAGACATACCTAGGAGCCACGGAATTTTTTGGAAGAAAAGAAAACAAGAAAGATAGGAAAACTTGGCAGTGGAGCTATTGTAACCAACCATCTGCTTAGAATACTCCCATAGTTCCTCATAGCACTTAAGATAATATCCAGACTTCATACCATGCCTATGAACCCCTACATGATCTGGTCCCTCCCTACCATTAGGGCCTCAGTGTATACTGTGATTCCCAGCATGGCATCACTAGGCTCCAGCTTACCTTCTGCCCCAGGGCCTTTGCACTGGAATGCTCTTACTTCATATCTGTATGGCTGGCTCCCTCACTTCATTCCATCTTCTCTTCACATGTCTCTCTCTCAAAAAGGTTTTCCCTAACCACCCACCCTTCCTCAAGTAGACCCTTCCCCACTCCCAGTCACTCTCTAGCCTATTACCCTATTTTGTTTTATCACCATCTGAAATTTTCTGATTTGTTTGTTTTTATCTGTCTCTATCAACTAGAACATAAATTCCATGAGGGCAGAGATCTAGTCTAACTCGTTCAATGTCTTATCTGCAAAGCCTAGAACAGTACCAGGCACTCCACCAATATTTGTTGGGTGAATGGATGTAATGGTATTCTCATGCTTGGAGGTTAAGTCATGTGGATAAATACATTTATGTATTCATCTAAGACAAATATGAGATAACAAATATGCATTCGTTTATCAATAGTTATTGAGAAACCATTACGTCCTAGGCACTGGGGAGAAGATACAGAACTAGAGACCACACCCCCACCCGTAAGGACCTCAGAGTGTTGTGGTGGCCAACGGGAAGAAATGTGGAAAGAAGCAAGAGACATGAGGATGTGGGGTGCCTGCATGCCTCAGTTGGTTAAGTGTCTGAATCTTGATTTTGGCTCAGGTCATGACCTCACAGTTCGTGAGACCCAGCCCTATGTTGGGCTCTGTGCTAACAGTGCAAAGCCTGCTTAGGATTCTCTCTCTCCCTCTCTCTCTCTGCCCCTCCCCCGCTTGTGCGCTCGCTAGCCCTCTCTCTCTCTCTCTTTCAAAATAAATAAATGTTTAAAAAAAGAGAGAGAGACATGAGGATTTAATGATCATGGGAAGTGAAGAGAAGGAAAACGAGCCCCAGGTTTTGGGCTTGGGCACATGAGGAGATGAATGTGACATTCGGTGAGCAAAGCGGGGAGGAAGGGGAAAGTCAGCCTTAGAAATGTGGAGGTGTGGAATATCCAAGCAGTGATATTTAGCAAGGAGCTGGACGTCCAAGTGGGGAGCCTGGGAGAGGTGAAAGGAGCCGCCATGGCCTTGACACATGCAAACCCCCAAAACACATGCAAGGAAAACATTGGTAACCTGAATAGTCAATCCTATGTCTATTAAGAAAATTTTATTTCTAATTAAAAAAAAAAAAACTTGCAACAAAGAAAACTCCACATGCAGATGGTTTCACTTGTGAATTCTACCAAGCGTCTCAGGAAGAAATAATACCAATTCTGCTCAGTTGCTTCCAGAATACAGAAAAGAGGAGAACTCGTCCCAAATCATCTTACAAGGTCAGCATTATCCTAATACCAAAACCAAAGACATTTAAAAAAGAAAACAGCAAATCAGTGCTCCTCATTAAAAAAGTGTAAGAATCCTCGATAAAATATTGGCAAATAATATCCAGCAGTACATAAAAAGGATCATGCATCACATCCAATTGAGGTTTATGCCCAGAATGCAAGGCTCGTTTATCACTGAAAAAAATCAATGTAATTCACCATATTAATAAATTGTAGCCTGAATGATCAATAAGCCAAGTTTTAGATTGATACGATGAAGCCGAGGACCTAAGTTTACAAATAGCAATCAAGACTAGGTGATTTGATCTAGTGGTTATGGGAGAAAATAACTTAATTAAGAAAGAGGGAAATTTTCCCCTTTGGCTAAGACACTGAGATCAGAGTCCTTTTGAAGGATTCACTTGTCTTTCCTCTGTTAGCTCGCTTCAAGGACTGACCTATAGTGAGAAAGGAGTTTGGGGGTTCCCCTCTTGAGCAGCCAGCCTTCCAGATTTCCAAGACAGCATATTCCACCCATGCTTGGGTAAGGAAAGCCAAGGGCACTCATACTCCTCATTTTCTCAGATGTTCAGGATCCAAGAGTGCCAGAGTTGAATGAAGCCTGGGTCTTACCCAGTCCAAATCCCCACAGTTTAAAGAAGAGCCATGGGGGGCGTGGCTTCTCTTGGTCCTCTTATGCCATCCTCTGTTCTGAGATCCAGTGATTGTACACTGGTCCCGGGACAGCAAGCTCATTAGACCCTGTCCTCCAGGCCTGTCCTCCGCCGACTCTTCCCTCTTTTTAAGCCTTTCTAAAGCTCACGTTTATGCATAATAAGTCACCATCACAACGGATCTGTCCTAGATTCTAGTTTCTCTGATCTCACTGTTTGGTGTCTGGTGTGGAGAAAACCAAACAGACACAGGCCTTTGCATAGAATCATACGTGTCGGTGGGTGGGCAGATTGGCCAAGCCACCTGCTTTGAGCTTGCAAGCCTCATAACCAATCAGACAGACACAGGCTCTGGGGCCCATCATCTCTGTTTGATTCCTCTGTCACTCGTTTGAAATCCTCAACAAATTTCTTATAAGATTATAATGAAAAATGTATTGCACACTCATTATGTGCCCAGGACTATCCTATAAGGTTATGCTTTCTCTCAGTCCTTACAAAAACTCATTAAATAGTAGTATTCTGGTCCTCATTTTATAGGTAAATAAATAGGCTCAAAGAGATTAAGCAACTTGCCTAAGATGCCACAGCTAGTCAGTAGAAGAGCCAAAATTTAACCCTGGCTGCCTGTGGTGCTCAAGTTTTTAGAAATGAAAATTCTTCGTGGTTTAAAATGAATGTTATTTTCCCTTTTCTTTCCTTCCATCTCTGTTTGCAGTCTCAGGAGGAAGTCTGTGATTTGCTCCATGCTGCACCCTTCCAAAACATCTTGCCTAGAGTCTACATCAAAGGTAAGAAATCACTAACAGCTGCTAAATAGCCAACTTGCATTTGAACTTCATGCCCACTTAATCACAATAAACTCAGATCTGCAGTCAGAAAAGATAAATAAAGCTTTGGGCCGCTATTTGATATTCATAGAATCACAGAATTGGAAGTGACACTCCAGGCCCTGTTCCTTGGTCCTTCTAGATCATCCCCAATGTGTTCCTGTCTAGCCTTCTTTTAATTTGTTTGAATGATGGGGAACTCACTGCCGCACAGGGCAGATAATTCTATTGTTGGACAGAGATAATAGAACGTTTTCCTTGTAGTGAGTCCCGATCACACTTTCCAGAACGAAGGAGAGCAATTCGACACAGTCCGTCCAAGTTTTGGAACACAGATACGTCACCAGTCCTCTGGGAGTTTTTCGTTCCTCAGGTCCCCCAGGGTGCCCTGAGTCTCATTTCCTGCTCTGCTGCTCCTTTTGCAGAAGGGGAGCGTCTGGAGGTCCGGATGAAACGCCTGGAGGCCAAGTATGCCCCTCTTCACCTGGTCCCTCTGATAGAGCGGCTGGGGACCCCTCAGGTACGATCCTTCTTTTTTTTTTAAGATTTATTTTTATTTATTTTGAGAGAGATAGAGAGCAAGCAGGGGAGGAACAGAGAAAGAGAGGGAGACAGAATCCCAAGCAGGCTCCACGCCATCAGCGCAGAGTCTGACATGGGGGTCGAACCCACAGACTGTGAGATGATGACCTGAGCTGAAATCAAGAATCGGACGCCTAACCGACTGAACCACCCAGGTGCCCCAGGTACCATACTTGTATCGTGGACTCTGAGAACCAAAAGGAACTTTAGAAGGAGAGCCTTTGGTCTAACCCCCTCATTTGACAGGCAGGGAGACTGAGGCACAGAGAGAGGAATGTCTACAAAGCCTGTTAGTGGCAGGGTCAGGTCTGGAATGAGATTTGCTATTTCTCAGGCCTGAGTTCTTTCTTCTACACCGTATATCAGCTATTCCACCCAGAAAGAAGGAAGTCAGACAAGTATCTATTGTGCTTCTATTAGCATCAGGAATTCTGTTAGTATCAGGAGTAAGTTGCCTCTCAGAATTCAACCTCCACACACCCTGAGAACCAGTGATTCACTTCTGGATATCTTTGCTAGAAAAACACAGGAACACGGATGTTGACTGTAACATTGTTTGTTAAAGCAAAAACTAGAAACAACCAACAGAGGGTTGACTAAACAAAATGTGGTAAAGTTCATTGAATGCTCAATACTTTCTATATAATAATGAAAAGGAAAAATGAGATCTAGGTGCATCAATGTGTATCGATCATAAGAGCACAGTTAGGTGAAGAATGAGTACAACAAAACCATATCAGTGAAGCTTTTCCTGAAAGATGGTATACTTGTAGTTCATAAGAGCAGCACCCTCTGAAGAGAGATGAAAGAGACAGAGACGGGGCAGTGATCACAGGACACGTCAGCTTTATCTGTAATGCTCTAATCTTTTCAAAAGTGAATAAGCTCATGTGTTAATGCTGTAATTAAAACCAGTTTTTGCAGGGGCGCCTGGCTGGCTCAGCCAATAGAGCATGCGACTCTTGATCTCGGGGTTGTGAGTTCGAGCCCCACTTCGGGTGTAGAGACTACTTAAAAATAAAATCTTTGAAACAAAAATAAATTTTTATACACCAGTGCCAGTTGTTCTGCACATGAGGATGAGTGGGGCAGGACCCCTGCCTCAGAGAACTCAAGACAGTGGCAGGAATCAGGAAGAGAAAAGGGGAGGGATACAACAAGGATCTCGTGCTGTCTCCTCCCAAGTTGATTTGAGTGATCTGCACATTTTCAGGAGGCCAGGGGAGGAATTCCGCAGGTAGAGGAATGGGGCGCCCTGGTGAGACGAGCCAGGGTGGGTGTGTGTTGTTCGCCTTTGCCAACTGTTCAAAAGGTTTGGGGTTCCAGTGTGTACTCGGACTTGCATTCCATGGGTCCTCTGTGCTTGTACCACCAAAGCTGATGAGTCTGAAGGACTCACATCCTCAGCGAGGGGGCAGAAGGCAGCCTCTTCTCTCAAAAATCAGGGCAAGTATTTGGAGCACACGGCAGGACCCGATCTGCTCCGTCCTCAGGCTCCTGAGCAGCCATCACCAGACCACCTGTGTGCCACCCACCTCCTACTGAAAACCGTGACTCAGTGTTCAGTGGCATCTGGGTCCTTGGAGTCACCATGGGGAGAATTCAGATCCTGTGGAGTATGCACACTTTTTTTTTTTTTTTTTTTTTTTTTTTTTGGCCTTCAGAGGCTGAGCAGAGGAGTCCTCTAAAGATTTCCTTTTAGGGAGAAATCCCCCAAGCCGGCGACATAGAAATGTGTCTGCTCCACTGTTGGTGTCATCCTACAAGAATCTGGCCTCTCACATCCAGGGTTTGGCATGTGTTTCCACTTAGAAGACTGTAAATTCCTTCCCTGTTCTGGTGAACACCATTTCCTTGGGACTGTTAGAAATCTCAATTTGTCAAATGCTGAGTATTTGACCAACAAATGCCTAGACATTCTGGAGGCTGGAGAGGAAGTGCCAGTTTTCTGTCTCCCAGCCCTCAAGGAATAGTCCAAAATTTAGTCATCCCATAGACCGAAGAAAAGTTAACAAAATATGACCTTCCAGGCTAGCTGGGGTTCAGGGGACTCACATAATATCTAAGTGAGCAACAAGGGAGATCCTGCCACATGTTTAAAGTCAAGAGGTTTTGATGGTGTCACTGTTTGCATTGATTTCTGGGACATAGTCAGGTGACCTGATTTGATCTCTGGTGCTACCATGGAAAGCACACTAGCCAGGGGTCCTTGTTCCAGCTTCACACCTGAATTGATGCATAATCTACTGCTAGACATTGAATATCTCAGTCTTTGTTTCCCCGCCTGTTAAATGAGCTAATGGGTGTTTGGCTGCCATAGTTGAGCCGTCTTTCATGATTGTTGTGATGAACAAAAATAAGTTAAAAGACTTTCAAAAAACACAAAGGATGATACCAAGGATATCGAGATACCATTCTCCTCCAAAGGGCACTAAACGTAATCAAAGTGTTCCATGAAGAAATTTATTTCCACATTTATTTTCACAGATGCTTTTTCTGTTCCCTTGTTAACTCAGAAAAGAACGGCAGGAAGAGAGAGAAAAATCCACCCCCCCCCCCACGTTGAGTTAGGATAGAAAAGAACTGGATGAAATGTATATGAAACACATCCCATATATATGTACATAAAACCAAGTCACAAATTGAGGGCCTTTGCTGCAAACAATCATTAGTGCACTTTTTTCAAAGCAAAAAGGAAAAAGGACATGAAAGAAAACTCACACCCTGAAAAGTATAAATGCCAACAAAAAGTGAAAGTGTTCAACCTTACCTGTAATCACTGAAATGGAAATTAAAAGACTAGGGTACAATTTTTCATCTCTCAAGTTGGCAAAGAACTTTGCTTACTGAGAACAGAGTGCTAATGAGGGTAAAAGGTGCGGACTTCATGGAGAGGGTACAGAGTGCTTCTGCCTGTCTGCAGACCAGTGTGCTGCTAGGTAGCAAAAGCCTTTTAAAATATGTACACACTTCAACTGCATCGTCCTACTCCTCCTTCTAGGATTTTATCCTAAGAAAGTGATCAGAGATAAGCTTAAAAAGTATTACATAGGAGGACAGTTGCTTAAGAATTGTCTGCAATAATGAAAATTTGTAAACACTTTAAAATAATCAGAGTAGGGGCGCCTGGGTGGCGCAGTCGGTTAAGCGTCCGACTTCAGCCAGGTCACGATCTCGCGGTCCGTGAGTTCGAGCCCCGCGTCAGGCTCTGAGCTGATGGCTCAGAGCCTGGAGCCTGTTTCCGATTCTGTGTCTCCCTCTCTCTCTGCCCCTCCCCCGTTCATGCTCTGTCTCTCTCTGTCCCAAAAATAAATAAAAAACGTTGAAAAAAAAAAAATTTATAAAAAAAAAAAATAAAATAATCAGAGTAGAAGACTCAAGGGGCGCCTGGGTGGCTCAGTCGGTCAAGTGTTCCGACTTTGGCTCAGGTCATGATCTCACAATTCGTGAGTTCAAGCCCCGTGTCAGGCTCTGTGCTGACAGCTCCGAGCCTGGAGCTTTCTTCCGATTCTGTGTCTCCCTCCCTCTGCCCATCCCTTGTTCATGCTCACTCTCTCTCTCTCTCTTTCTGTTTCTCTCTCTCTCTCTCTCAAAAATAAATAAACATAAAAAATATAAAAATAAAAAAGTGTAGAAGACTCGATAAATGATGATATATCAATGGCCATTTTATGTAACCATTAAAAATTAGAGTACTGAAAATATTGAAGGAAATAGTTTTCTTAGATTGCTGCTATCTGAAGAGAAAAAAAGCAAGATAAACAAATTCTGTTAAATATAGATGCATACACACACTCACATACATAAACACAAATCATATATCCATGCTCTAGGAAACCTCATTTCTTAGACGTGACGTGTTACACATTTCTAGGTAATGGGGTTCATGGGAGATTTTTATTTTATAATGTTTTGAAAATGTTTTTCCGTATTTATCCAAGTGACTGTGTGTTACAGCTCCCTCCCAGGAGAAACTGTAAGGGTAAACGCTTCTCCAAGGCAAAGGGACAAAGCCCCTAAACCATTTCAGTCTCGGGCCCTTTGGTTGGTTGTAGCGGGGAGGTCACCAGAGTTCAAAGTCTGTCTACAGATTTATAAACCCATTGCTGATTTTTCCCCAACACGATTGTCAGGCCCTGGGGATTGATTCAGACTACCTAGATGCCCAGGAGATTAATTAGTGAACCAGAATTCTCTGTGTTAACTGATGAAGAGGAATATCCATGACTTGAGAACAAATATGGGCCCTTTATTTATTTACTGAGCACCTTCCCTGTACTAGGCCCTCTCTTTCTGAGTGGAGAGCCCTTTCAGGGTCCAAATACCAGTCTAGAGTGTTGCCTGGTAAGAACAGAATGAAACACCAGGTTCAGGATTCTTTTGAAGACACTTCTAGCCAACTGTGACAAATTAAATGGTCTCTTCTCTGCTCAGGAGCTTTCTCTGCCTATAGAATCAATATGAGTCAGCCTGAATCAGGGTTCCCTCTCCTTCATGTTTGAAACACAAATTTGTCTTCCCTGATTTACGGGTTTTTTTGTGCTAGACTTCTTTCAGTTTATAGTTGTCATGACAACTAAGCCCATAGCCCATTTTCCTAATGGGATCCAGCATTGTGTTTCCTGATTTATTTCCTTCTGTGGATTAATTTAGAGATTGCTCTCCTTCTAGGGGCTCCAGCATGATAGCTTAAAGGGAGAAGTCAGGTAGGCCCCTTCCAGGCACTCTGTCAAATGAGCTCTCTGGGGAGACTTCCTTCTGGAGAGCTGACCCCGTGAGTGCCATGTGGACCTCTCCATCTCAGAGACCAGTACTCTTTAGCCTTGTCCCAAGATTTGGAGACCTTACTTTGACCTTAAATGTTAATGTCTATCTACCATTTGCAGATGGTTTTGAGATCTCCCCCCCTAGACATTTTTACTCATAATGCAGACAGTAATGTATTTTGATGTGCTTGTCTAGCCGGCTGATTATTAGAGATGCAGTAACCAGGACCTACATGTGAAGCCAGTTTAAATTATTAATAGAGATAGTTTACAATGGTTAGAGGATTTCTAATAGGAGATGATCCTGTAAAATCAGTGGCAAATGTTTAAAGAGTAACATATGCTTTTTGTAGAACATTCAACTGTACAGAAGTATTTAAAGTAAAAAGTGAAAATCCTGTGTGCTTTGCCAAGCCTATCTGCTCCCACAGTTGACATTTCCTTCTAAACTATCTTACACACACACACACACATACACACACACACACTCACACACCACATATAGTTTTGTTTGTCTTTGGGATTGTATGTTGTTGATGTGTTTAATAGGATTATAGTATACATCCTTTTTTGAAACTTGCTGTGTATTCACGTAATAATTTAAGCCATAGATCTAGACTAGGGTTCAAATCCAAGCTTTTACCGCTCACTGGCTGCCTCTCTGAACATCAGTTTCTTCATCTGTACAACGGGGATAACAGTGTCAGTGTTTCATGGGATCGTTCCCTCTTTCATGGGGTTGATGTGAGGTATAAGTAGCTTAGAACAGGCCTGACGTGTTACACACACACTCAGTGAGTGTGAACTAGTAGTAGTTTCATCTCAGTCTTTGCAGTGGATGCATGACATTCCATGATGTGATAGACCTGGATTTTTTTAATGGACTCTTCCTCTTTGATGGCTCCTAGATTTTACTTACCACAAGTAAGTCCTGCCACAAGACCCCCTACTATTGCACTAAGGTTTACAAAGTTAGTGCCCTGCTGTGGGTAAATGAATCCCAGGTACAGCCAGCTGTAGGGTTCGGGAATCCCCCATGAGAGGTGGAAGACAGGGTCCGAGGTAAGGCTAAAAGGTTTATGCACTCTTCTGTTCCCAGCAAATCGCCATCGCCCGGGAGGGCGACCTGCTGACCAAGGAGCGGTTGTGCTGCGGCCTGTCCATGTTTGAGGTCATCCTGACACGCATCCGGAGCTACCTACAGGACCCCATCTGGCGGGGCCCACCGCCCACCAATGGCGTCATGCACGTTGATGAGTGTGTAGAGTTCCACCGGCTCTGGAGTGCCATGCAGTTCGTCTACTGCATCCCTGTGGGGACCAACGAGTTCACAGCCGAGTGAGTACCCTCCGGGAAGGCTGGGTCACCACCTGACGTGTGTGTCTCCCCCGACCAAGAGTCACCAGGCTACCAGAGCTCACCCAGAAAGGTGGGCAGGGGCAGATTGTCCAATAGCTGCTCGCTGAATACATAGATGTGCCAGGTGCTGGACAGACACCAGTACTGAGCAAAAGTAGATGGTTCCTGGCCTCATGGAGTTTACAGGGCTGAGCAGAGACAACATGCATAGACATAAGGCACATTGAATGAGGTTGCTTGGCAGGAAGGGCAGGAAGGGTGACAGGTGCCTGAGAAGAGAGCGGAGTGAGTTTTTGGAATGTAAATCACACAGTAGATCTGAGCCTTGAACATTGCCTGGGATTCAACCCTTAGAGGGGAGGAGAGGACATTCCAGGAAGAGCAACAAGTGGTTGGAGGCAGAGGAGTGTGTGCGTGAGCATGTGCCCTGGGGTCGAGGACCCCTCAGGGCCTGGTTTTTCCGAGACCGGAAGCTGCCCTGATCATGTGGGCAGGAGGGAGCCCTGCTGAGGCTTTGTCACTGAGAAGCCCAGTGTCCACCTCACCCCTCACAAAATTCCAGGATTCATAGAAAAGAGAGCAAGGCCTCCCCAGCTGAGGTTCATGCCCTAACTTGCTCACACAGTCCTGCCTCATGAGGCCTACACTCCTGAAAACCAGGAAGCCTTCTAGAGTAACCCAGTCCTACCCCCAGAGAAGACAGAAGCAGATTCCAGTTCTTCCTTCCCTCACCCAGCTACACACACCAAGAACAGAGTGGTGAAGAAGACAAGTCCTGTCCTCCTGGAGAACAAGCAAGTGAGAGGCAGAGAATCCTGGAGGCAGTGGTGCTGGGAGTGGGCCGGGAAAGCTGTTTTCAGAGCAGCTGCTGGGCCTTCCCTTTAGCCACGGTGATGGAGAAGCAGGGAAACCTGCCCATCAGGCTGCAGCTGCTGCTTGAGGACAAGAAAACAGCAGAGAGACGACCCCACGGCCTCCAAAATCGCCCAAGATGCTGCTGCGTGCAGGAGGCATGCAGGCTGAGCCTCACCAGCCCAGGAGGACTCACAGCTCCCCCCCGCCCCACACCAATAGTGTCTGCTCGTCCACACACCGTGCCCCATCCCTGCCCTCTGAGCCTGCGTGGGCCACTTGGTCCCCTGGTTTGAGATGGTCCTTCGCCTCACAAGCATTCCTGTAGCTCCTTTACAGAGAGGTCAGACACATTCTCATCTGAATTCTAATCAGCCACGTAAATCTCAAGGACTGGTTGAATTTTTTTCCCTGCAAATTTGTTTTCCGCAAAGGTGATTTTTCCATCAGTGGCGAATAGGCTGACACCTCTTTGTGGTTAGGAGGATTTATAACGTAACCACGGTCCCTGGAACAAGTGAACGTATGCTCACATCTTCCCTTGTACCCACTTTACAGATGAAGAGGATTGACCCAGGGACGGGCTTGCTCACTGTCTGTACTCCTGGCCCCAGAGCCCTCCCCCTGCCCTTCCCTGCCCCTCACTCTAGCTGCTTCCTCTCCCCACTCCCAGGCAGTGTTTTGGTGATGGTCTGAACTGGGCCGGCTGCTCCATCATCGTCCTGCTGGGCCAGCAGCGTCGCTTCGACCTGTTTGACTTCTGTTACCACCTGCTAAAAGTACAGAGGCAGGACGGGAAGGATGAGGTCATTAAGAATGTGGTAAGCAGCTCATGGTTGGGGCCAGGGAGGCGGGGCCGGGCCTGACAGGCAGGCTTTCATCTGAAAAGGAGGGTGAGCTGCTTGTGGAGGCCAAGTCCCCACACCACAGGTAGGTACAAAGATGCTCAGTGGCCGGGGACCTTCTTATAGGAAGCCATGAGTCACTTGCTCATAACCTGCTGGGATGAATCAGGTCACCCCGCAGGGCTGGGCCGGGCTCCAGACCTGAATTACCCCTTCCCTGTGCCAGTCAGACTGCTGATACCGGTGCCTCATCCACACAAACTCTCACTGAACACGGAAGTCGTACAGGCACGGGGATGGGAGAAACGCGGCCGTGGAGTAAGCGGGGCCGCTGGGGCGCACTGACAAGGGCTGTCTAAATTGGGCTGAGGGGACAGGTGGGGAGGGGTGGCCAGAGAAGGCGTCTCATGGAGACAGCACTTGAGCTGAGTCCAGAATGACCAGCAGCCAATAACCAGGCAAAAAATGGGGTGCAGCGTGGGGAGGATGTTCCAGGCAGAGGGAACAGTCATAGCGAATGCACAGAGACATGAAGATGTGTGGCTGGAACAGAGCGTGGGTCTCTAGGACTAGCTGAAAGGAGAAGGAAACAAGAGCTACCTCATAAAGGGTGTTTGTTTTATTTGTGTTTGTTTTTTGCCATTGTGGTAGAACATACATAAAACATCAAAGTTGCCATCTTAACGTTCTCTAAATGCGTGGTGCTGTGGCATTAGGTACGCTCACTCTGTCACGCAGCCGTCACCACCTTCCATCTCCAGAACTTTTTCAGCTTCCCAAACTGAAGCACTATTCCCATTAAACTCTAACTCCCTAGTCTCCCCTCCTCCAAGACTCTGGTAACCACCTTTCCACCTTCTGTCTCTAGGATCTGACTACGCCAGGGACTCACATAGGAGGAATCATACAGTATTTGTCCTTTTGTGACTGGATTATTGCATGTGCTCCCGGTTTACCACGTTGTAGCTTGTATCAAAATTTTCTTCATTTTTAAGGCTGAATAATATTCTAGTGTATGCATATACCACATTTTGTTTATCCATTCATCACTGATGAACCCTTGAGTTGCTTCCACTTTTTGGCTATTGTGAACATGCTGCTGTGGTCATGAGTGCACAGATATCTGTTCAGGTTCCTGCTTTCATTTCTTTTGTATATACCTAGGAAGTGGAATTGCTGGGTCATATGCTAACTCCATTTTTTTTTAAGTTTATTTATTTATTTTGAGAGAGAGAAAGAGAGAGCATGGGCCAGGGGTTGGGGGCAGAGAGAGAGGGAAAGAGAGAATCCCAATCAGGCTCCACACTGTCAGCACAGAGCCCAGTGTGGGGCTCAGTCCCACGAACTGTGAGCTCATGACCTGAGCCAAAATCAAAAGTTGGACACTTGACCAACTGAGCCACCCAGGCACCCCGCTAATTCTATTTTTAATGTTTGAGGAACTGCCATACCATTTTCAGTAGTGGCTGCACCATTTTACATTCCCACCAGCAATGCACAAGTTCCAGTTTTCCCCCATCCTTCCTAGCCTTTGTTATTCTCTGGGGTTTTTGGTAATAGCCATCATAATGGATGTGGAGGGGTATCTCATTCTGGTTTTGATTCCCATTTCCTAATGACTAGTAATGTTGAGAATCTTTTCATGTGCTTATCAGCTGTTTGTTTATCCTCTTTGGAGAAATGGCTATTCAAGTCCTTTGCTCACTTCTTTTTTTAAGATGTATTTTATTTTTACAGAGAGAGCATGCATGCAAGTGGGAGAGAGTGGCAGAGAGAGGGGGAGAAAGAGAAAGAGAAAGAGAGAGAGAGAGAGAGAGAGAGAGAGAGAGAGAGAGAATCTTAAGCAGACTCCATGCTCAACATAGAGCCCAACACAGGGGCTCGATCCCATGACCCTGGGATCACTACCTGAGCCAAAATCAAGAGTCAGACGCTCAACTGACTGAGCTACCCAGGTGCCCCTTTCGCTCACTTTTTAATTGGATTGTTTTTTGTTGTGTATATATATACATTTATATTTATATATTCTGGATATTATATATATTTATATGTTCTGGATATATATTCTGGATATGTTTATATATTCTGGATATATTTATATATTCTGAATATTAGTCCCTTATCAGATACTGAGTTGCAGATACTTTCTCCCATTCCATGGGTTGCCTGTTCACTCTGTGAATAGTGTCCTTTGATGCAAACAAGTTTTTAATTTTGATGTAGTTCAGTTTATGTTTTCTTTTTTTTTTAATTGTTTTTAATGTTTATTTATTTTTGAGACAGAGAGAGACAGAGCATAAATGGGGGAGGGTCAGAGAGAGAGGGAGACAGAGAATCTGAAGCAGGCTCCAGGCTCTGAGCTATCAGCACAGAGCCCAACGTGGGGCTCGAACTCACGGACCGCAAGATCACGACCTGAGCCAAAGTCGGACGCTTAACCAACTGAGCCACCCAAGCACCCCTATGTTTTCTTTTATTACTTGTGCTTTTGGTGTCACATTGAAGAAATAATTGCCAAAGTCAGTTTCATGAAGCTTTTCCTCCATGTTTTCTTCTGAGTTTTATAGTTTCAGCTCCTATGTTTAGGTCTTTAAACCATTTCAACGTTTGTTTTTGGTTTTTGTTTTTATGTTGTGTAAGGTAAAGATCCAGCTTCATTCTTTACATGTGAATATCCAGTTTTCCCAGCACCATTTATTGAAAACACCATACTGTCTCAATTGAATGTTTTTTTGTACCCTTGTTAAAAATCCTTTGACCATATATGGAGGAGTTTATTTCTTGGCTGTCTATTCCATTGATCTGTGTATCTGTCTTCATTCCAGTGCCGTACTATTTTGATGACTCTAGCTTTGTAGTAAGTTTCAAAACTCACAAAGGGTTTTATGGCCAAGTTAAGATTTGATTGCTAAGTTCTGGAAACCCCTACAAGGCCCTTAAGCAAGAGAGTGACGTGATCATTGAAGCATCAAGACCTTGGAGCCCAACCTCACTGAACTCTTCTCTTGCTCTTCCTTTTTTTTCCCCTCTGTCCCTTCCTCCTGCCCCTAACCTGCACATCCCTGTCCTTCTGCAGCCACTGAAGAAGATGGCAGACAGAATTAGGAAGTACCAGATCTTGAACAATGAGGTTTTTGCCATCCTGAACAAGTACATGAAGTCCGTGGAGACGGACAGCTCCACCGTAGAGCACGTACGTTGCTTCCAGCCACCCATCCACCAGTCCTTGGCCACCACCTGCTAGGCGGAAGGTCCTGCAGACCCTCGACCTGGAGGAGAAGAAGCAGGAGAGAGAAAGCCATGGCCAGCCTGCAACAGGGTCCTCCTGGACAGCATATGGGATAGGCCTGGACACAAACAAGAACCTCCCCAAACACATCTACACCTCCCAAGGGCTGGGCCTGTGCATGCTCTCCCATGACATCTCCATGGTGGTTTCTCCATAGCGTAAATGAAAAAAAAAAAATCAAAAGAAACAGGGCAGTATGTGCTTTTTCTTTTCTTTTTTCCCCTCAGCTGTATTAAGAGCCCTAGTCTCACCCCTTCTCCATCTCACAGCCCCACCCCACATCCATGGTTGCTTCTCAAGACCTCCTCCCAAATGGTGACCTCCTACCCAGTGCCCACATGTGACCTCAGAAGTGAAGTCTCAGAGCTGGAGAAAAGAGCATGGCCGTACCCCGAGATACCAGTCTGAGCTGACAGGACTATGTCCATGTACCGACTCCCTCTCCTCTGGCTCCCTCCCCGCATTTTCCGAGGTGACATCTCCACCTGCTCTGGGTGCCAAGGATTCTAGCACCCACAGCAGTCATGGACCAGACACTGAGAGCCATGGGAAACAGAAGACGAGGTTCCTGGTACTGACACCATGATAGATGGTGGTGGCCCTGGATGTCCCTGGACTCCCCAAACCCCACTCCCCTCTCAGGGTGCTCCTAGAGAGAACTCAAAAGTGCATTCATAATCGTATCTTACTTAGTGAAGTTATGGTAGGAAGATGGTCAGGCTTGTTGTGCAGAAACAGTATTTATTAAAATAATACAGCCAGGAATTTTATAGCCCCAAACAGAAAGCCATTAGACCATCTCAGCTTGGTGAGGAGGCGGTTCCTTTATTCATCAAGCAAATACTGTGAGCACCAAGCTGCACAGGGCAGTGGACACTGGGGATGCAGCATGGAACAAGTCAGTCATGCATTAGCCAGTGACCAAATTAGGGACAGCTTCTCTGCACAGACTCTTTCATCAAGGAACACTCCCATGAGAAAGAAAATATTAAGGGGTTATTTCAACAGAAGCCCAAAACATATTGGAGTCAGGGAGGTGAGAAATATAAATAACACTTGTCAATGAGCTTTTAATACCAGGATGCACTCCCAGAAAAGGAGTCCTGTTCTACTGAATCAGTACTTCCATTGTCCTAGAAGCTGAAAGATTCCTAGGACATTTTATCTTTTACTCTCAACATCCTTAGTTCTCTTTAACTTAGATTTTGAGGCCTGGGGCATATCTATGTGCATTTCTCAGACTCAACCAAAAGTCTGCAGAATCTCCCAGTGAGCATAGGGAGACTAGTTAGAAGGATGGAAAGCTTTGGGAATGAATGTCTCATTACAGAGCACCTCTTTGCTCAAAGAAGCCTGGGACCCTGAGCTTGTAAGAAAATAAAAGTGAGACATTTGATATCTCATCCCCAACCCAGGGAAGAAAGAAAAGTGAGAAAAATAGAACAATAATGATCCCCTCCCTTAGGGTGGATGAATGGAAATGGTTACCATTAACAGATGGCCCATTTTAACCCCATGGAAAGAGCAAAACAGTCCATAGCAAGAGGTTGTGTGATACACTGTGCCCACCAGGGAGGAAAGAAGGGCTCATCAAATGTGGTCCAAAGGCCTATATCAACATGTCCTGAGATTAGCACATTGGATGCAGATTCCTGGGCCGTACCTCAAACCAATTAACCAGAGTAAGGGAAATCTGCACTATCCACAAGCCCTCTTTGTTGTACTGTTGCACAAGGAAATCTGAGGACCACTGCTGTAGAGGGTCTTTCCACCACTAACTTGGGCTTTGAGCTCCTTCTGAGCCATGAAAGAAAATATCTGTAGGGTAGGAAAGTGATTCAGGGTGGACCGGCAGATCCTCTCATCCTTAGATGCGACTTCCTATTCTGATTTTTTAATTTTTTTCTTCTTGGTGACCATAGATGCGCCAAAGGCAAAAGGGAGAGGCTACACACACCACATGATAGAACTACATGGGGAACACACCTTCAAAATGCACCAAAAAAAAATCTCTAAGCTGCAGAGAATCTTCAGTCCTGTCTGGGGACAGTGGCTCTTTCAGATAGGTGACTAGCTATTAAGTCCTAGAGATTATTCCAAATCCATGATCATTGCCTTTGTGGAGATTTGGGTCATCCATTTGAGAAGACTGCTATTTCAATAACCTGTCCTTCCAATTCTGCATCTGTAACCCTGAATTTGACCCCTTGGGTAGAATCCTATTATCCTCAAGAGACTTGATCCTGGTAAATTGAGGTCTTCACCTAAATGAAAGACATTTCATTTCCCTGGCTCGCCAGCAACATTTATTTATGAATACCAAACAGCTTTAACATTCTTTCCTCCCTGGTATTACTGCCTCCTTTTGATTTGATTTTTTTGTGTGTCTAAGAAGCAGGAAAAAAAAATCTTAGGTTTTAAAAAGTTTAAAAAAAATTGTTTCAAAAACTGTCAAATGTACCATATTTGTATTAAGAGTTGTTGGGAATTTTTGTACAATGAATTTACATTTATTTATGGTGACTTATATTTACGCTTGTGATCAAATCATGATGTTCAATTCTTAAATCATATTTGCTATGCAGCTGAAGATGATATTTTGCTTTGTATTTTGGGGTACCTGTGTTGAGTTGATAAACATTTCCATCTCTACATCTCCATTAAAACTGCTTCCAAACCAGCATCTTGGTCTTGATTCCTGGTCCTGTTCCAGGGCTCCTTGATCTGTGGAAGGCCACATGAACACCGATGACTGAGGAAACAGTCTGAAAGAGAATGGAAGGTGATAAAGGTATAGCTGGTCATTGTGCCCTAAACTAATGGCTGGCTTTGCTTTCTCGCTGGAGGCATTACCTTTACAAATTGGTTTATGCTAGATAAGATACTGGCAATAGTTGCTGCTCTTCAGAATTCCATAGTCTCACTGAGTGATCTCTATTTTAAGAGGAAGGATGGGAACTAATGTGTGCAGGCAGCATGCTAAGTCCTATTCTTCCATTCCTTTGAATCAGCCACAGTCGCTTTATGTGCTGTATCCCACCTTGGACAGACAGGCTGTGCAGTGTGTTCACTTTCACACCGTTGCTAAGTGACCACTCTGATTTGAACCCAGCTTCAAAGCCTGGGCTTTTGCTGTCATGCTAATGTACTGGTCAACCAGTCCCGACCCCAAAACTAGACTTCAGGCCACTGGACTTTGCAGGGCTTTGGGTGAGGGAGATTGAACAGAGCCTGGGATCAGGAGGAGGCCCAGCATGGTGGCAAGGGAGTTACCAGGCTGAAGGTACCTCTCACACTCCTCAGAAAGGATGACACCAGAAGAACACTACAAAGTTGTGTGTGAAAACTGACACCAGTGTGTGGAGTCTCATGTTTTTCACAGCAGCAGCTTTCCCAAAGGCCACTCACAAAGATGAGTCCTAGGTCATTGGTGTCTCCCCCTCGCCTGTGGCCTGGGGTAACCCTCTAATCTCTCAGGGCCTCCATTTCCTTATCTTCAAATTGGACAAAATGATCTGAGGTCCTTTCCAGGTCTAATATCCTGATTTCAGGTAATGTCCCAGTGGCCTACATTGAGGGGCCTACTTCACAAACTTGAAGACTTTCTCAGCTATGTGTTGCCACTTCCAAGGATTCTCATCATTAGAGGTTGTACATTTGAGCTGGTGTAGTTGGGGCACGGTTGGTATTAGTCCTGAAAGATGCTCAGTGGTAAGAGGGTTCTGTGGTCACATGCACGTGGGGAACGGCTCATGCTGTTTCCCTTCTCGAAGATCTGCAATGCTCTGAGTCCTGCAGCCTAATCAGCCTGGAATAACACCACATCACACAGTGACCATGACTTCGGAAACCCCTTTCTCTGCAACACGAATGATCCTCTCATGGAACATACCTTGAAAACTACTGGGCTAAGAACATGGAAGTCTGTGTTAGATGCAAACAAAACAACAAGCACCAAAAACTCCCACAGGAGGGGTGCGTGGGTGACTCAGGCGACAGACTCTTGGTCTCAGCTCAGGTCATGATCTCACAGTTTGTGAGTTCGAGTCCCACATCGGGCTCTGTGCTGATAGTGCTGAGCTTGCTTGGGATTCTCTTTCTCCCTCTTTCTCTATGCCCCTACCCTATTTGCACTCTCTCTGTCAATAAATAAACTCAAAAAACAAAAGACTCCCACAAGAGAAGGACCACTGACTTCACAATTTGTGAAGCAGGGACCTGCCAAAGTACTGAAGGGTTTCAGATGGAAAGGGGAAGCATTTTCACGATGGGAGAGAATAGGGCAGAGGAGTGTATTCATTTGCTAGGGCCGCCATAACAAAACACCACAGACCACGTGGCTTAAACAACAGAGATTTACTTTCTCACAGTTCTGGAGGCTAGAAATCCATGAGCAAGGTAACATCAGAGTCAGTTTCTTCTTTTTTTAATTTTTTTTTTTAAGTTTATTTATCTTTGGGGGGAAGGGGCAGAGAGAGAGGGAGAGAGAATCGCAAGCAGTTTCTGCACCATCAGCACAGAGCAGGGCTGGTTTCTTCTAAGCCTCTCTCCTTGGCTTTTAGATGCCGACTTCTCCCTTGGTCTTCACATGGTCTTCCCTCCGGGTGTGTTTGGGTCCTGATTTCCTCTTCTTAGCAGGACGCCAGGCATATTGCATTAGGATGCATTCATGTGACCTCATTTTACCTAAACGACCTTGTTAAATAAAGGCTCTGTTGTCAAGTACAGTCCCATTCCGAGGTACTGGGGGTTAGGATTTTAACATAGGAATTTGGGAGTAGGGGACACAATTTGGTTTATAACACCAGAGAAGAGGAAGGCTAGATCTGAAAAAGCCGTTGCCTCTGGGGACCCTGAACTTGTTCGAAGGCTGGGATGCCATTGCTTTGAGAAACACATCTTGAATACTATTTGCAAAACTATATAATCAATTATGGCCACAGACCTAAAGGAACTTCTGGAGTTGTAGAAAGGATTTTTAAAAATGCACATAGTGAACAAGAATGTAAAGGAGAATATGTTGATTCTAATAATCACTAGATTATTTATTTATTGAGTTTTCTCATGCCAGGCATCAGAAAAAGTGCTCTTAGGGGTGCCTGGGTGGCTCAGTCAGTTAAGGATCTGACTCTCGATTTTGGCTCTGGTCACGATCTCACGATTCATGGGTTCAAGCCCCCATCAGGCTTCATGCTGGCAGTGTGGAGCCTGCTTGGGATTCATTCTCTCTCTCTTTCTCTCTCTCTCCCTTTATCTGTCTCTCTCTCTCTCAAAGTACATAAATAAACATTTAAAAAACACAAAAAATAAGTTTTTATTCACTTAAATATCACAACTTATAGGAGGTAGGCACTATTATTTGCACCCACTTTACAGATACAGATACTGAGGCACAGATCTCAAAGGTGCTAAGGGAGGGAGCTCTAGAATTCAAAGTCCAGTAAGTCTGGATCCAGGTCCAAGGTGTTAACCCCTAACCATATAACAATATACTTCACAGCACTTCTATCCTAAGGGATCTCGAGAGACAGGCACACCAAATATTTCTCAAGATCAGAGGAAAGAGAGTGTTTTTCCAGCTGGGGCTAAGATGGAAAGGGTAAGGGCAATATCAAGGAGGACTTCATGGAAGAGGTTCCATATCTTCCTAAACTTGAAAAATGAGAATCTGAACACAAGGAGATGCACCAAGAGATTGAAGGGAAAGAATCTACCCACATCAAATATTGGCCAAGAAAAGGCCCTGACCCTTAATGGCTTAAATTAGGCTAAACACGCCACTGTCCCTAGCTCTACACTTGACCAGGCCCTGAATGTCAAAGTCCTACAAAACGATGCATTTATTGAGTAGATTCATGCATCATGCGTCTCTGTCACTGGCAATCTGATACTCAGTGCTGCTTCAGCACTGGTAGCCCTAAACATCCACTCTGTGCCCAATGCCTTTCAGGCCTCAGAAGAACCTTTCCCTCATTGCTTGCCCATGTCCTAAAATGCAGAAGCCTACAAGTGTAATAAAGTTTTGTGCATTGTGCTGCCACTGATACCAGGGATGCGTCCTGCTTGGAAAGTGGGGAAGCTTGAGGCCCCTAGGTGAGGAAAGAGGGCAAGCCAATGAGAATGGCAATTTTAACCGAAAATCCAGGAGCATTTTTGTGCCACATATATGAGCACACACAGCTTGAATTTATTACTAGAGAACATGGCTACAACTGTGCCTCTGATGATGTCCCCTTTTTTGAAACAAAAAAGATTATGTACACTAGTTTATGGAGCTGTTGTTCAAAGCTAGAATATTTGATGAAACACATATCAGATTTCACATTATAAACCACTCGCAGACACTCAATGGAACTGCTGACAAAATGCTATTAAAGTAATTGGATTTTTTTTTTAATTTTTTTTTAACGTTTATTTATTTTTTGAGACAGAGAGAGACAGAGCATGAACAGGGGAGGGTCAGAGAGAGGGAGACACAGAATCTGAAACAGGCTCCAGGCTCTGAGCTGTCAGCACAGAGCCTGACGCGGGGCTCGAACTCACGGACCGCGAGATCATGACCTGAGCCGAAGTCGGCCGCTTAACCGACTGAGCCACCCAGGCGCCCCAAAGTAATTGGATTTAGTTTAGACAAAGGTAAAAGATGCACTAAAACTTTACATAAAGGCCCAGAAGATCCTCAAAGAGTGAGTTGTGTTCTTAAGGGAAAATAAAATTCATTGTGAATTTACGTATCTATAGTTATTTGGTCTGAACAATTGCTTACTATTGTTAACATTACAAAAAAAAAAGGCATCTAGGTTTGCTGAATTTGCTTCAAGGGGACTAAAATATATTTTTATAAATTTTAGAGAAATTGGCTTTCCTAAATGAAAATGCATGTGAAGAATGCAACAAAAAATGCCATTCCAATGAAATATAAAGAAATCAAAACAGTGAAACAAAAAATATTTTGCATGATTAAGAAGATTCACATGCAAATAATGTCAAACTAACTTGTTTACAAACTATTTTTTGGCCATTATAGGTCAGAGTATAGTCCTGAGGAAGATCAGAACAAACCGAGCCACATACTGCTTTTAGGGAGGTTTCCTTATAATATCCCAGAACTGAAAAACTTGAAATAACAGAAATACTATATGCTCCAGAAGTTGCTTTAAGAGACAGTGAAAATCATTTCATAAGGAACGCTTATATAATAAAATTTATATAATAAAATGAAAATGTTTTGCAATATTTTCTGTTACAATAATTATACGTGACCCCCTATTTACAGTAGTTGAATGTAATATGTAAAATACCTGGCCTAATTTTTCATCTAAGTATTGCTTTAAAAATCCTACTGATGGGGGCACCTGGATGGTGCCCCTGATCAGTCAGTTAAGCTTCCAACTTCGCTTGGCTCAGGTCACAATCCCAGGTCTGTGGGTTTGAGCCCTGCATCAGGCTCTCCACTGGCTGTGTGGAGCCTGCTTGGGATTCCCTCTCTCCCTGTGCCCCTCTTCCTGTGTGCTCTCTCTCTCTCTCTCTCTCTCTCTCTGTCTCTCTCTCTCTCTCTCAAATAAATAAACTTAAAAAAAATAAAAGAAGCCACACCCTAAAAAAATCCCATTGATGATTTCAGGTGCCACCCCTTATCAGAGCAGAATTTCTTCAAATTGAAATTAATAAAAAAACAAAGAGTTATAGTGACTTAAGAAAGGTGGTCTAATTTGAAAATCTTGATCATAGTGTTCTCACCACACCAAAATGGAAAGCTAACTATGTGAGGTGATGAATGAGTCAATTAACTTGGTTGTGACAATTATTTCACAGTGTACACATATATCCACACATCACATCGTACACCTTAAATATATACGATTTTTATTTGTCAATTATATCTCAAGAAAGCCAGGTGGTGGGGATCTTGATCATAATATATAATGTTGCTAAAATGAAGGCAAGAAAGATAAAATTTCTAGCATAAATGCATATTGACTTATGGATGACCTATTTGTTTTATCCATTCACACATCATTGGCCCAACAACAAAACACCCAGGAATATGAAAATGATAATTCAGTCATCTTAGATAGTTGTGCCAGCTTCCAGTCGTATAAAACCCACGATGTGACATATAACTTCTTTTGTGTTATAAAAGTATATTTCATTGTTAGAAAGAGAGAGCATATTTTCTAATAGTTCAATAGTGTGATTTAGAACTTTTAATTATTTAGAGACATATGATATTTGGCGCTTTTGACCCAGACCCTGCAGATGGTTGGAGGCAGTCAGTTCTGACTCTCCCTTCAGTTCGCCTAATGTGAATAAAGATGGAGGGAGAAAGGGACAAAGACCCATTTGCTTCCCTCTAGGCAAGGAGGAGAATAACCAGCCCCCCAAACCAGTCCCCACATCCCCATCTGGTTTGATTTACCCTGATTTCCTCGGTCCACTCCCCTCTCAGCCCACCCCCTCGCTCCCAGATGTGGCACTGTCTCACTTGAGCTTCCGGCAGAATGGGGAGAGTGGAGGGTTTCCCTGGGAAAATATGCTGTGAGATGCTATCAGAGCTAAAAATATGCAGGCC
Source organism: Neofelis nebulosa (assembly GCF_028018385.1). Classification (NCBI taxonomy): domain Eukaryota; kingdom Metazoa; phylum Chordata; class Mammalia; order Carnivora; family Felidae; genus Neofelis; species Neofelis nebulosa. The sequence goes on from NC_080782.1 coordinate 49,497,484, forward strand.
TTAAGCTCCGCCTTCATTAGTCAGAATAAAACCCAGGGATTTCTGCCTTCTGGAGTTTCAGACCAACGAAAAAGGGGGAAATCAAAGAGCCTCCTCATTGGGGCTTGGGGCTTTTCTCAAACACTTTCTACCAAGGAGCCAGACCCTGAGCTGGACCCGTAGGTGGCTGCCCTGGGCAAGGGGCTGGCTCTCAGCAGGACGGCCTAGGGTGCACCCATCCCTGGCTACCACATACTCTCATTTAATCGGCATTCCCATTTTATACGTGAGGACTCAGACTCAGAAAACAATAGAAGTTAACCACACCACTGGCCTTTTTCAGTTCATCCTGGACTCAGGCTCTCCCTTGTCCTCCCGATGCTCACACTGCCCCTGCCTGCCAGGAATGCTTGCCCCTTCCCCACCCCGCCTCCCTGTCTTCCCAGACTAAGGCTCTCTGTCACCCTTCAAGTCAGGCTTCACATGCCCTTCCTCTTGGAAACCTAAGTCCCAGGTGCTCTGTTAGATACTCTCTGTGCATTCTGTACTTGACCTTCTTGCCATTTATCAAAATTGTGATTCAATGTGAACTGCGTGACAATTTAATGAATACGGTCCATGAGTGGGGGGATTGAGTCAGTCTTGCTCACCCTCATGATGCCTGTGCTTTTCACAGCAGGCAACAGACACATTGAACGTGTGGCATCTTTGTCTGATGAATGACTCAATTCCCCTGCCCCCTCAGAAAAGCTTGCCATGTAATCGGTGTCAACAAGTTAGCCCGCCTTAAGACAGCAACTATGGTAAAATGGAAGAGAATAAAGCACTAATTGTCTGGTGTGGGCGGTAAGCATTATAGTTGTCCTATACAGGGTCGTAGCGTCGACTGTGGAGGTGGACTAGAAGCAGGGGGGACAGGGACAGACACAAGAAAGAAACAGAGTAGTGGATGGGCATGAGGCGTAGGGCATAGCCTGCAGGCAGAACCTGCTGGTGGTTATTTTCTCCCTCTTTCTCCCTTCTCAGCCAAGAATGAGGATGAAAGAGACTAGTTAAATTCTGGTTGTTGAGGGGCGCCTGGGCGGCTCAGTCGGTTAAGTGTCTGACTTTTGATTTCAGCTCAGGTCATGATCTCACAGTTCATGAGTTCGAACCCCACATCAGTCTCTGCGCTGACAGAGCACAGCCTGCTTGGGATTTTCTGTCTCCTTCTCTTTTCTCTGTCCTTTCCTCGTTCACTCTCTCTCTGTCTCTCAAAAATCATATAAACATTAAAAAAAAAAAAAAAGCTCAGTGGTTGAAAACCCAGCTCTGCCAGGAACTAGCAGATTCTTAATCTCTCTAAATATTAGTTTCCCTATGGATTAAGAATAGTAACAATGGTAATACCTACTTCTGTGGTTGTTGCAAGGATAGAATAATATTACAGTATTTCCCCCTTATCTGCCATTTTGTTTTCCATGGTTTCAGCTACCTGTGGTCAACTATGGTCTGGAAGCAAATGAGTGTCAGGAAGTCAATAGGAGCCTAACACTACCCCACAGTGCCTACGTCATTCACCCCACTTCATCTCATCACATAGGCACGTTATCATCTCACATCATCACAAGAAGAAGGGTATGTACAATGCAAGAAAGTATTTTGAGAGAGATCACATCCATATTTATTATAGTATATTGTTATAATTGTTACATTTAATTATCGTTACTCTCTTACTGTTTGATTTATAAATTAAACATTATCATAGGTATGTACTAGGAGAAAACATAGTGTATATATATAGATACTGGGTTCAGTACTACCGGTGGTTTCAGGCATCCACTGGGGGTCTTGAAACATGTCCCCTGTGGTTAGTGGGGGACTGCTGTATGCACAAATCAACTAGCACAGCTCCTGGCACATTGTCAGTGCTCAGTGACTGGCACTGATTCGGAAAAGAGGGCTCAGCCAGCCAGGGTCATTCATTTTTTCCTCTGTAGCCAGGGCCCTATTTCCCTCTCTCCAACCTGGGTTTCCACTCAGGACTCCCCAGGGAAGGTCAAAGCATACCTTGGAAGATCTCATTACCCCTTCTCCTCACTCAGTCCAACGTTATTTTCCAACAGATTCAAGAACGAAAAACCTAGAGGAGGGAGAAAAAAATCAGTTGGAGGATACTATCCCAGAAATCATGAAGCCAGGAAATCAGATTGGGTTATTCCTAAAAACCAAAGGAGAGAAGGCAGGACCTATTTTCCCATCCCAGCCCTTTTTTTGAAAGGCCCATTCACTTAAAGAAACCCAGAATTAATTCATAGGACCTGGAGCCTGTGGCCAGGGGTCCCTGAATTGACCATTTCCCACCCCAACAGAGGGGAAGGCCAGCTTTTGGGAGGCCTTTACTGTCTGCGGTTGATTAGTTAACTGTCCTCACCTGCAACTTGAAGTGTTCCCAACACCCCAGCTAAGCCCAGGAATGCTTCCCATACTTCCTCCTCCCTTGCTGACAAAGAATATGCAGACCAAAGAGTACATAGGACCAGGTATCATGAGACCTGGGTCTAGTCTTAGTTTTTCTACCTCGGGCCTCATTTTCTCCATCTTTAAAATGAGTATGATACCCCAGATGACCTCTAAGGACTCCTCCTGCCCCAACAATCTGATGTTTTCCAAACTGAGACCACAGATGGGAATCTCCGCCTGCCTTGGGGGAACTGGCAAGGGAAGAGGATGCCGAGGTTCTATAAGGACTGCTCTAACCTCAGGAAGTTCAGGGACAAGCTTTGGGGGTTCATGGTTGCCCTGAAATAGTAGACACACATCTAGGTGCATTTTATTTTCCTTCTCAGAGAGAGTGGTTCATAGATAGTCTCAAACTCTCAAAGGAATCTAAACAGGTTAACAACTTCTGGCCTAAGAGGATGCAGCCCTGTATTAGTCTCATATTGCTGCTTTAGCAGATTACCACCAATTTAATGGCTTAAAGCAATATAAATGTGTTATCTTACAATTACAGACCTCAGAATACCAACGTCTTCCAGCATGGTCACTAGGCTCAAGTCAAGATGTCAGAGCCAGTTCCACCTGGAGACCGCAGAGAACAATCCTTGCCTCTTGCAGCTTCTAGAGGCTGCAGCTCATAGCCACATCACTTCTGTCTCTGCTTCCCTCCTCACATGCCCTTCTCCTCTGACTCAACCCCCCTGCACCCTCTTAAAAGGACTCTAGTAATTACATCGGGCCTACTCGGATAATCCAGTATAATCTGCCCACCTCAAGATTCTTAAATTAATCACATCTGTAAAGTCCCTTTTATGATGTAAGGTAACAAATTCACAGATTCCAGAGATTAGATGTGGCTATGGGAGGAGGGGTAAACTAATATTCAGCCTAGCACAAACCCTTTGGGAGGAAACATTTTATTTTATTTAAATTTTTTAACACTTTTATTATTTATTTTTGAGACAGAGAGAGAGCATGAGCAGGGGAGGGGCAGAGAGAGAGGGAGACACAGGATCTGAAGCAGGCTCCAGGCTCTGATTTGTTAGCACAGAGCCCGACACGGGGCCCAAACTCACGAACTCCGAGATCATGACCTGAGCCGAAGTCCGATGCTTAACCGACTGAACCACCCAGGCGCCCCAGGAGGAAACATTTTAAATAATCAAACCCTTTGCCCCAGCAATTTCACTTCCAGAATTTCTCCTACAGGTGTAACTGTCACATGTGTAAAACCCCATGTTCAAGAAAGTCTATTATAGCAGAGTTTATAATACTGAAACCTGAAAGCAACCTGTCCTACTGATAATCAGTAAAAATATAACTAAATAAGTTATGAAATATTCATATATTAGGATATTCTAAAAAGCCGCATTTTAAAAATAAAGTATATTCATATATACTAATAAGGAAAAGTCTGCCAGATACATTGTAAGGTGAAAACAGAAACTTGAAATCCAATCTGTATAATGTGATCCCCTTTTTAAAAAGGGTTTGTATGTGCGTGTCATTTCTGGATAGATGCTGAAGAATCTGTTAGTGGTGGTGACTGACTCTTGACTACAGAACAGCCAGAGGGGGGCACCTGAGTGGCTCAGTCTGTTAAGTGTGGGACTTTGGTTCAGATCATGTGCTCATGGCTTGTGAGTTCGAGCCCCGCGTCAGGCGTTGTGCTGACAGCTCAGAGCCTGGATCCTGAATCGGACTCTGTGTCTCCCTCTCTCTCTGCCCTCCCTTCCCCATGTTCTGTCTCTCTCTCTTTCTCAAAAATAAACATTCTTAAAAAAATTTGTAAAGAAAGAAAAAAGAATAGCCAATGGACTTTTATCCTTTATTTTATACCCTTCTGAACTGCAATTTTTTTTAATTAAAAGTTATTATGAGTTGTACAATTTAAAACCATACATTTAGGGGTGGGGTGCCTGGCTGGCTCAGTCAGTAGAACATGCAACTCTTGACCTCAGGGTTGTAAGTTCAAGCCCCACATTGGGTGTAGAGAGTACTTTTAAAAATAAAATCTTTCAAGAAAAAAAAAATGACATACATGTCAATTGAAACTCAGCACTTTGAGCAAAAAAAAAGGGGGTAGGAGCAGGGTCACAGCTCTGAGGTCATCCTTAGGAAGTTAGGATCAGGATGCATAAGAGAGAGCACTAATCAATGTCCCCTTCCTGTAACTTCGACTCCCATCCCCCTCCTGCCCCTACCCTCTCCTGCTACTGGAGCTAAAAGGAAAGTTAGTATACAATGGTGGAGCCTTGGTGTCACACGGGCCCGGGGTTGCATTCCAGTGCCTCCACTGACCAACTTTGTGGTCTTGGTCTTAGCCTAAGTAAACCTCTGTGTGCAATGTTAGTACCAATAACCTCATAGAGCTGATGTGAGAGGTTAAGTTAGGTATTTAAGTGCAGCACAGGGATTAGCACTCAAAGACTTGAAGCTGTGATTATTAGTAAGACTGACTTAATCAGAGAAGGCAGTAAGAGCTAGAGAAAGAACTTCAATTTATCTTTTGACTTTTTTTTTTTTTTAAAGAGAGAGAGAGAGAGAGAGCAGGGGAGAGGGGCAGAGGGAAAGAGAAAGAAAACCTTGAGCAGGCTCCATGCTAGCATAGAGCCTGACGCCGGGCACAATCCCACCACCACGCGATCATGACTTGAACCAAAATCAGGAATCGGAGGCTTAACCAACCGATATACCCAGGAGCCCTGGGACGTCAGTTTAGTTCAGCGTGCCCATCTTGCGTGTCTTGGTGCCTCATGTCATCAGCATTGGGGGTGCCAGAATTAATAAAACAAGACTGTTTCCAAGTTGCCTGCGTGTGGTATGAGAGATGGCCACCTAAACAAATAGCTCCCATACAAAGCAATAGGTGTGACCACATTGTGTGTCCGCGATGGTGGTAACATTGAGAGCAGTTATCTCTGCCTTGGTTAGGAAAGGTATTGTGAAGAACTCCAGAGAGTCTTGGCAAAATTTCCCTGGGTCATTGTGAAGGCTGGAAACGTTCTATGTGGTATCTGGATGACAGCTTCGAGGTTGTACGCACATGTAAAAATCCATTGATCTTCACACAACATTTTAGCATTTGCTCACTATTCTTTATGAAGGGCAGCCTCAATAAAAGTGTACAATTAAAAAAATTAGGATTTTTCCCCCTTTAGCCAAAAGCTAAGGGTTATTAACCTGAGTCCCCGTGAAATTCAGTGAAGAGTATGTATAGATAGGTGGGGGCGTCTTTCTGGGGCAATTTTTGTCAGATTCTTAAAGGGATGTGGGGGCCTTTAAAAAGTTAAAAATCACCAGTCAGAACCTTCCCTAAAATGAGGACCACTCACTGGTGGTTCTGCTAGGGTGTGTGACTAAAGGTCTGACCACTCCGTACAGACCAGGTTTTCTGGGAATGCAGGACACGAGATGGAGAGGCACATATTTATTGGACTGATCGCAAAACAAACATCTACATATTTCTTTGTAGAACTAAATGCAGGTAATTATCACCAGTAGATCTTTAGCTCAACTGGGAAAAAAAAAAAAAAAAAAAGGTGTGGCTTTTTATTGACCCAGCGCCTTGGTCTGCAGCCAATCCGGAGGCGAGTGGCTCTGCTCACACCCCAACCCCCAGCCCCCATCACCATCCCCATCCCCATCCCCATGGGGCAGAGGTCCTCTGGTGGAGGGGTAACTTAGCCTCCGACCCCCGACCCCTTACAAGCAGTGAAGAAACCTTAACCCACGCTCTGGATTCCTTTGGGGCTCTTCATCCAGTCCTGCCTCACAAACCAGAATTTCCAGTGTGACTGTGTTGGCAGAAAGTTAACATGCAGCCGAGGCGGAGGCCTGGGTGCCCACTGCGATGGATCTGCCCATGGGGACAGGCCAAGTCTCCTGGTCATTGGTCTTTCTCTTGGAAGGAGACAGATGGGAGAGGTGCGGCTCAGTAAGTGGAGGCCAGCAATGAGAGCCCTGGAGTGGCAAGAATTTGGAAACTGAAACCTCAGCCCCTAAATATATTCATCAGTTGCCTATATTGAGTGCTTATAGGATGTTACTAGGCCTTAGGCTATGCAAAACCTTTACGTAAAAGACTGGGATCTGAACCAGAAAGCTGAGGTGTGAGTAGCAGGTTGGCCATGTTGTAGCTGTTTGCCCTGGGCCAGTTGTGTACTCTTTCAGGATGTAAGACCCTCCTCTGTAATAATGGGCTTAACAACAGTACCAACCCTAAACTCAAGTGCAGCTTCAAGCTAGCCCCTATCCAGACTTCTGATTTTTTAGAAAATTGAGATACAATCCATTTACCATAAAATTCATCCTTTACAAGTATACAATTTAGCAGTTTTTCTTATACTCACAAAGTTGTGTGACAATCATCATCTAATTCTAGAACATTTTCATCACACCAAAAAGAAACCCCATATCCATTAACAATCACTCAACATTTCTGTCTCCCCACCCCCCACCCCCCAGTCCCCACCACTCCAGCCTCTGGAAGCCATTAATATACTTTTTGCTTCTATAGATTTACCCATTCTGGATCTTTCATATCTTATGTGGCCTTTTATGTCTGACCGGTTTGAGCATAACGTTTTCAAAGTTAATGTATGTTGTGGCATGATTAATCACCTTATTCCTCTGTATGGCCAAATAATACTCCATTGAATGAATGTGCCAAACTGTGTCTATTTATCAGTTGGTGGACATATAGGGTGTTTCCACTTTGGGGACATTGTGAATAATGCTGCTATGAACATCTGTGTACAAGTTTTTGTGGGGCAAGTTTTGTGGGACAAGTTTTTGTGTTTTCACTCCTCTTGGGTATATACCAGGAGTGGATGATTTCATCTTGTATCACTCCCCCGTCCTCATCAAAAGGGCTTTCCTTCTGTCCCTCAAACAAGCCAAGCTTGCTTGCACCTCGGGGACTTTGCACTAGCTGTTACCCCTCTCTGGAAGGCTCTTCCCCCAGATTTTTTAATGGTTCACTCTTTGTCAATTGGATCTCAGTTTAAATATCACCACCTCAGTAAAGCCTTCCCCAACCATTTTATCAATCATTCTCTGCCCCTTACTCTATTTTCTTTATACTGATTATCATACTCTGATTCGTTATTTATTTGTTTGCTTGTTTGTAGCAAGTCTAGCCCTTCTGGAATGGAGGCTCCACGAGAGCAGGACCTTGTCTATTATGACATTAGTTATCCCAGGCTGTGAGAACAATGCCTGATATGTAGTAAGCACCTGTCAAACATTAGTTATTACTATTTGCTACCTCACAGCAGAATCAGAAAGTAGGCACCCTTATTATCTCCATGTTACAAATGAAGAAATGCAGTCTGAGAGGAGTTAAGTGGCTAAAATCAGGAAAGTAGAAAGGGTCAGAGCCTGACTCAAAAGGATCGTCTGGCTCAAAAGCCGGTGTCCATTGCACGAAGCTTGCTGCTTACCCCAGCTTTTCTTCCTGGACCTGTCTTAGCTTTCCAAAGTGACAATTCCAGCAAGGATTCCTCTGAGCTTAGACATGAGACAGGGAGAGAAGGCAGACATGTGGAGACTGTTGGGTCGGGCAGCACTAAGAGGACTGTCCTCAGGGGAAGGTGGGTAGGAGCACCCCCCCACCCCAACTCACACCTTATGGGAACTTCAGTTGGAGAAAGGGCTCCCAAGAGCTGCAACCCCTGGCCTCCCTCCTGCAAGGCCCTGGTCAGTCCTGGCAGCCAGAAACAGTCTCTCTAAAGTAGCAGACCCCACCTGCAGTGCAATGAATACCCGGGTGAACTTGATTTATGCAAATTCTAGTAGGAACAGTGGTAATTAACTACCTGCTTTATGCCAGATGCTTTTCTTATATTAACCCACTGAATCTCCCAGTTTGCCTGATGAGGTATATGCCATGTTGTCCCCATATACTGATGAGGAAATTGAGGCCCAGGGAGGTTAAGTAACCTGCTCAAGGACACTTGACTAGGGAATGGTAGAGGCAGGAAATAAGCCCAGTCTGCCCAACTCCAGGTTCTGCTTTTAACCACTCTACCTTGCCTGTGTCTCAGTGGGGAGTTTGAGAATAAGGCTTCTACCCTTACAGCTGTATGATTTTGCATAATCCACATAAGGTCTCTGGTCTTCAGTTACCTTATCTGAACAAATGGAAAAGAATCAGCTTCCTTCCCAAGTGTGTTCTTTAGAACTAGATGTTAACAGGTGTTATGTGGGGTGGGGCATGGGAATTCTATGATCAGTGGGATTTGGAACACTATGGGTTAAACTAAATTGAGCAGGATTCTTTACAGCAGGACTTCTCAGTGCCTTTAACGTGTCAATATGCAATGAGTATCTCCAAGAGGAGGGTTGAGAATGTGGCATTTCCCAAAGTTTATTGAACACGAGACAATGTGGAGTGGTGTTTCATGGATCACAGTTTGAGAAACACTGATTAAAGAAGATTTTTTCAGGAGAAAAGTAATTTTTCCTGAAAGGTAGAATTCTCTTTCCCTTCCCTACTTGTACTAGGTGGGAAGAAAGCGACTTATAGACAGACACTCACCAACTCCTTCAGGCTGGTAGAGAAGCTTTGGGGCATTTAGCAGGAGATGAACCCATTTACTGAGCACCTACAACACGTCAGCTCTGGGATTATGACTTAGGTTGTCTTTTGTGATTCTCAAAACAGACCTCCGAGGTAAGTTTAATTTAAGAAGGCAAGGGCATCTGGGTGGATCAGTCAGCTAAGTATCTGACTTTGGCTCAGGTCACCATCTTGTAGTTCATGAGTTCGAGCCCCACATTGGGCTCTCTGCTGTCAACATAGAGCCCACTTCAGATTTTCTGTCCCCCTCCTCTCTCTGCCTCTTCTCCACTTGTTCTTGCTGTCCCTCTCAAGATAAATAATTTTGTTTTAAAGGCAGTATAATGTTGCAAGTGAAAATGTTGGCTTTGGGCTTGGATAAACAAGAGTTTGTGTCTTAGCTCTGCCATTTGATAGCTGGAGCTGTGCAAACTTGTGCAAGCCACCTAACTTTTCTGTGCCTCACTTTCTGTAGCTGTAAAACGGATAATACAGCACCTACCTCATATGGTAATGTGAAGGTCTGCTGTTATAGCATACAGAAGCACTTACATAGTATCTGCACATAGCAAGTATTCAGTAGGAGGTAATTTTATTATCATTGTCATCATCATTATCCCTGTTTCACAAATAAGACAGATGAGGCCCAGGAAAGGTAAATAACTTGCCTAAGGCCACACAACCATTGTGTGTGGGGAAGCTGAGACCCATATACAGCCCAAATCTGCTTTTCCTCCCCAGAAGCACTGAAAGAGGCTGAGCTAGTCACAGGCTTGCAAATAAAACACTCTCCCACCAGCCGTCTCACGTGGAGTGCCACTCGGGAGTGTGTGGGAGTTTCCCCCTTGGACACAGATGGTATCACCATGCAGGAGTATTCAGACCCACTTGCAACAGTGTAACTGTGCCTCAGGACCCTTACAAAGGAGCCTGGAGAACTAGGGTCCTGAGCCCACAGGCGTCCCTTCAACAGCCTCCCCATACAAGAGCCTCTTCTGGCCTTTCTTCTGAACCCCAACCAGTTCTGTGGGAGCATCCGTGAGAAGAATGACTGATGTGAACATTGTGTGCTCAAGAGGCCACACAGCCACCCCTCCCCCCCCCCCCCCGCCCCATCAAGCTGGGATCTTCCAAGTCCTATCGTGGGTGGAGGATGTCTCAGTGGCTGCTACAGGGAAGGGGCCAGCAGGGAGACAACACGGAGGCCAAGGTGACAAGTTTCCAGGCTCCTGCCCTGAATCAATGAAAGAAACACCTCTTGAGAGACATTTTTTATATTGTCCTTCCATGTAACTTTCTGTTGGGGAAAAAAGTTTGGTACCCACCCCATCTCATTTAAAAAAAATAAGCTTTTAAATAAAAGCTTTACATTTTTTTTTATTTTTTAAGTTTATTTATTTATTTTGGGAGAGAGAGCACAAGCACAAGTGGGGAAGGGACAGAGAGAGAGGGAGACACAGAATCCAAAGCAGGCTCCAGGCTCTGAGCTGTCAGCACAGAGCCTGATGCAGGGCTCAGACTCAGATCATGACCTGAGCCAAACTTGGACACTTAACCGACTGAACCACCCAGGCACCCCTAAATGAAAGCTTTAAAAACCACTGATCTGGTCCATCATTTTCATTGCACTTATTGGGGAAACGGAGACCCAGATTGGAAGGACCTGCCTCTGGTCCCAGTGTATTCATGGCAGAATGGGGTCTAGAACTCACATCACCTGACCCTTTAATCCTAACCTCTCAGATATCAAAGTCTGAGATGGGTTAATTTATTAAAACTCAAAAGGAAAAACAGAGGCTGTCTGTCCTTCCTTTTCAAGTTGGCTCTTCCCACTTTAAAAACAGTTTTCCCTCTGTGCCCTTGTCCTCCCTGTTCCCTCATACCGAATGCTGCGGGTCCAAACAGGCACAGGAGAGGAGCATCACTACAGTCCCCCTGCCCCCATCCCCTACCTTGAGTTGCTGGCCTGAGCAGTGACTCAGAGGATCAAAAGGCAGAGAATGAGGAAGAGACTGAAGTAGAGCTTTGAGGACCTACTCAAATCCCAGCCTAGCCACTTATTAACTGCATGACCTTGAGCAAGTCACCAAACCTCCCAGTGTCTCACTGTCATCAGGTGCAAAACTACAATAGCTCCATTGCCTCGTGGGGCTGCCATGAGGATTAGACTTAATTTGTACAACAGATGTTGGTGAGGATGTGGAGACGTGGGAACCCTCTTGCACTGTTGGTGGGAATGCAAACTGGTGCAGCCACTCTGCAAAACAGTGTGGAGGTTCCTCAAAAAATTAAAAATAGATCTACCCTACAACCCAGCAATTGCATTACTAGGAATTTACCCAAGGGATACAGGAGTGCTGATGCATAGGGGCACTTGTACCCCAATGTTTATAGCAGCACTATCAACAATAGCCAAATTATGGAAAGAGCCCAAATGTCCATCAACTGATGAATGCATAAAGAAGATGTGCTTTATATGTACAATGGAATTCTACTTGGCAATGAGAAAGAATGAAATTCTGCCATTTGCAACAATGTGGATGGCACTGGAGGGTATTATGCTAAATGAAATAAGTCAGTCAGAGAAAGACAGACACCATATGTTTTCACTCATATGTGGAACTTGAGAAACTTAACAGAAGACCATGGGGGAAGGGAAGGGGAAAAAATAGTTTCAAACAAAGAGGGAGGCAAACCATAAGAGACTCTTAAATACAAAGAACAAACTGAGGGTTGATGGGGAATGAGGGAAAGGGGAAAATGGGTGATGGGCATTGAGGAGGGCACTTGTTGGGACGAGCACTGGGTGTTGCAGGTAAGCAGTGAATCACAGGAATCTACCCCTGAAACCAAGAGCACACTGTATACACTGTATGTTGGCTAACTTGACAATAAATTACATTATAAATAAACAAACAAATAAATAAAAATAAAATCAAGACGTAACATTAAAAAAATACGTGAAAAGAACCTGCAACATAGAAGTTGTGTAGCAAGTAATGGTTCATTTCAGTATTATTATGTTAACTATATTTTGATAAGATCTGCAGTTCTTTGCCATGAATTAAGTGCAGTAGGCTCTCTGCGCACCCACACCAAGGCCAAGCAATGCTGCACTCTGACATATATTCTTCATGGGGAGCTCTGCCCTATATAGGAATTTGAAACCTCTTCCACCTGTAGGCATACGCTGAGAGGGGATCCCATAAACACAGTGTGACCAGCCTTGACTGAGAAGAGCAGTCAAGAAATGGCTCTAGAATCAGCATGCTGGGTTTTATCTTGGCCCCCACTGTTTAACTGCAGACAACTTGGCCTTTCTGAGCCTCCATTTTCTCATCTCTAAAACAGGAATCATAGCAGCACCTGACTCATAGGCTTATTGAGAGGAGCAAATGGGACAATGTATATGAAATCCTGGCTCGTCCTTAAAAAGTGGCCAAAAAATAATAGCTCGTATTATATTCCCTAGGCTTAGCCTTTTCTGCTCATGAAGAAAGTGTTGTAGGAGATAAAAGTGGTGGATCCGGGTTTGAGTGACTATTGGTAAAGTTCTGGTTCTGCCACAAGTTAGCACCTTTCCCCTCTTCAGGCCTCAGTTTCCCCACCTGCAGACTAAGAGGGTTGGATTAGTTCAGCTCTAACTCCGAAGGTGAGCTGATGAGAAGGTGGCATGGCTGTCCATGTGGTTTCTGGATGGTCTCAGTCTTCCAAGATACCCATATGGAGAAGGACCAAGAAGACTACTGGAAAGAATGCTCTGTCCTTCCCAAACCAGGGCCTTGGTTATGAGAGCTGCCCTGGGGACACACAAGCCCAGCTTGAAGTTCTGTCCTTACCATTGTGTGTGACCTTGGTAAAGTCACTTCACTCTCTGAGCCTTAGTTCCTTCATCTGTAAAATGGGACCTGAAATGGTACCCAGAGTAAGGGACTGCAATGACCATGTGAGCCAAAGCCTACAAAGTGCTTGGCACACAAGAAGTCAGTAATGGTGTGTTGTTTAATAATCATTATTGATGCCAGTTGCATCAATTGGACTCATCCCTGGGCATGGCGCTCTTCTTAGAGCCAGTCTGAGTGCACCTGTGTCCATTCCAAGTATTATTTCTAGTGGCATTAAAGCTTTTTATGAGAATAGAAGCCATCCTGGGGACCCACCTAAAGAAGAGGAGTTGGCCGGTTTCTGCATGACGACAGTTGAGATTCCCATGATTCCAGGTCAGCCTGAAGGAAGCGACAGCCATCAGTCCTTCCCCACCCTGCCAAGAAGACCAGCTCTGCAGGGTTGGAAAGGACCACAAGCTACATCTTGCCCAACCCTTCTACCTGGGGTAAGATGCCAGGAGGGGAAGTGACCTACCCAAGTGTCATGGCATGTTACTAAACCTAAGGCACTTAGTATATGCAGTATTGGAAAGCGTATCTGTGTTTGATTCTTGGCCTTTTGACTTACAGGCTCAGTGACCTCACTGAACTTCATTCCTCATCTGGAAAATGGGGATAATAATAAAACCTGTTTCCCAGAATTGCTGCAAAGATTAAACGAGCATGCATATACATATATGCATATAGGTAACTAACATGCATATAACATATAGCAAGCCCTCTATAAATCACAATGTCCAGCAGAAATATAATGTGAGCCACTACGTTTTAAATCGTTTTGTAGCCACCTTTACAAAAAGCAAAAAGAAGTAGAGAAAATTAATTTTGATAACGTATTTTATTTAACCCAATGTATCCAAGATATTATCATTTCAACATGTAACTAATAATAAAAGTTATTAATAGTTTACATTTTTTTTCTTACTGAGTCTTTGAAATCTGGATGGGGTGCAACCTGGGGAGAATTTGGCAACCGGTTGTCACAACTAGGGGAGCCCGGAGATGGGCAGCAGTGTATACAACTGGCATGAGACCAAGGATACTACCGAAAATCCTACAGTGCATAGGACGGCCTCCCCTGCCAAACAATTATGTGGCCCGAAATGTTAACAGTGTCTGTTTTATGTGTCTACTTCATGACTACTTCACATTAGCCCCTTTCCACATTCTCAATAGTCACATGGAGCTAGGGCCTACCATACTGGACAGTGCAGCTCTGTAACAGAACATTTGGACATGCACTTAGACGGTCCAAATTTTTAGGGATTTGGATTTTCGTAAATTAGTCTTCCTGTTCATCCTGGAATAACCGGCCAAATGAGATGTGACTGGTTCACTAGTGCCTGGCTGGCTAAGGACAGAGCCCATCTGTCTCTGGCTGGTCAGACCCTTCCAAAGTCACCGCCCTTCCCTGGTAGACGAGCCTGGGACAGACAGTGAGCCCTGTTGTTCTTTTCTGGGGAGACAATGCTACAGGCCCTGCTACCTGCCTGACAGTGCTATTGTGGCTCAGGGAGAAAAGGGCTTTGTCAGGACAGCAGGCGGGGAGACTGCGGTTCAATGGGGCTCATTATATCTGCACTCCCGGGATGCTGATGCCAGCCCTGGGGAAGCCACGCCTCCTTCTAGAACAAATGGGGAGCCTGAGGCCCTGACAGGGTTTAGAAGAACCATCAGTAGATCCCAGCTCCCTCCACCTCAGCCCACTGCCCTAAGACATGAAACTCACCTAACTCTGAAAAGCCTTGTCTCAAAGCACAGGGTGAACACAGGGCAAGGGAGCCCCTGCCCTGGACCACAAAATTTAGCAGCTCCACAAATCACAAACATATCCAAAAATATATGTATTAGGGAACATATGTGTGTACCTACCTCTCAAGATCTGGGTTCAGCTCTGGCACAATGAGACCATAACTGAAATATCCTCTCTTGTGATTAAAAAAGCCCAGGTCAGAAAGAAAGACCACAAATCTCTTGTTCCATGTCCTTGGAACAAATGCAATCAGGGTTTGAAGGCAATAAGAGTTTGAGGGTCATATTTCCACCAGCCTCAGAAATGGGCACTGTTTAGTAGCACACGTTAAATCTAAGCAGCAGAAATGCTTAGCTAAGAGAAAAGACCAGTTAAATTCTCTTGTCCAATCCTCCCTCTCAGGTAGTGTAGATGTTGCTATAATGAACTATTATTTCCTAGTAGGACCAATCATCCAGTTTCCAGCTTCTCTGTGTTCCAATTTATACTGGACTTGGAGGTACTCACCTCCATTTGAACTCTGATGCCGCATCCCTCCAAGGTGAGGGGTAGGTCTGGGTGCATTACCTTGAACTCGGATGTGTAATGTTACTAATACCTGTGATTTCCCACTCCCTTCTACACTCTACCTTAACCACCTTGCCCCCAACCCCATGGTGATACAGACACACACACACACACACACACACACACACACACAGAAAGCTGGAAGGACTGTCTTATTTGACAGATGAGGAAACCATTTCTCCTCAAGAGTAAGTGATTTGTTTAAAATCACCTGAAAGTTAGGGGAAGCCACATGCTGGGAGAACCCATCCCTTGGGGCCCAGCTAGAAGGTCACGTGTAGAATGTAGAAAATGATGTTGGAGAGGACAGGCTGGGGGAGAGCTCTGTTTACTCCTGGTGCCTTCACTAGTTGTGGGACCTTGGGGGCAAGTTTCTCACAGTATTTAAAATATGGCTTCTTCTATTCCTATACAAAATATTAACATTAAGGGAAGCTGGTGACAGGTATATGGGAACTTTCTGGACTATTTTTGTAATTCTTCTGTAAATCTAAAATTATCTTATAACCAAAAAAAATTTTTTTAAGTACAGTTTTCTCTCATCTGTACCATGGAGATAGTAATGATACCTACCTTACAAGAGGCTCAAATAAGATAATATCTGGATAGGGATTAGCCCCGGGGCCTGTCCCATAGCGAAGACTCCATAACTATTTTTAAAAGCTACCTCCTCCAGGAGGCCAGTGACCAACATTGCCAGAACTGACCACCTGCTTTCTTGGAGGTCCCACGTCTTCAGTTCTCAGGAGCCAGAGTGTATTTGAGTCTAAAATGCCAAGCATGTCCGTGCGGCCACTGGGAGCATGTATTTGATCTGGGCTCTTCCACTTTCTAGCTGGGAACCCCAGCAAGTTCCTTGATCACTCTGTGCTTCAGTTTCCTTTCTGAAAGTGATAAAAGTATGTCCTGTATATGGCTGTCATGAGGACTGAATGAACGGGAGTTTTTCAGCATTAACATTGCCTGCCCTGCGGCAAACACTGCACAAGTGTTCTTATGGTTCAAATCAGTGTTTCTCTAATTTATGTTTACTATTACCCATGGATGACAAGCATACTTTCCATAACCACAGTTTTTTGAGTTTTTTGGTTTTTTTTTTAAGCTTATTTATTTATTCCGAGGGGGAGAGAATTCCAGGCAGGCTCTGCACTGCCAGCACAGAGCCCAGCTTGGAGCCCCAACTCAGGAGCAGGGAGATCATGACTTGAGCAAAATCGAGAGCCAGACACTCAACCGAATAAGCTACCCCAGGCACCCCATCCAGTTTTTTTTTTTAAATGCTGATTTGGAAGACACCAGTTTCTAGGTAGTAGTAAGTCCCGTTTTGTTCCTCTCATTAATACATAAGGTTCTCCAGGGACAGAGAATATGTCTGCCTCCTTTTGGTCCCCAGTCACTTTGAAGAAGAGATATACTTCTTTCATTGAATTTACCAAGCTTCTATCATCCATTCATTCCACAGACAAGTATGGGTCATTTATCGGGCACCTACTTACTGTGTGCCTGTTGTGTGCTAGTGCCCAGCACAGATCAGACCTATGTTGAATGAATGAACCAGGCAGGGAGGCAGGGAAGGAGGAAGCCAAGAAGGAAGACAGGAAGGGAGAAACCCAGGGTCTTGGACCCCCTCCCGACCCGGGAGGACTCCATCTGGCAGCCGTGCCTCTTCCAACCCCCACTTTCCCCACTTCTTCCTCCGCCCGAAAAATTTCCCCCTCTCCCACCGTCTGAGGATCCATCATCTCTCTGACACTGGGGACACCACCGGGTGCAGTCCCGGCGTCGCGAAGAGGCGGCGCCCGGGGACCCGCCCCCCTTGCCTCCCGCCGGGGGCGCGACGCGGTGACTCCCTCTCCGGGAGCGCTGCAGCCTCCGCACCCCGGGAGGGCGTGCGCCCCTCTGCCTGCTGCTCGAGCGCTGGGCCCCCGGCCCAACGAGTTGCCCAAGACTCTGGGTGACTCCTCCCCGAGGACCGTCCCCCTCTGGGGCGCGTCATTCTCTCCACCCCTGGGGCCGACCCCGGCAGCCTCTGGCAGGCCGGCCACGCGGGGGACGAGTCTCGGCCACCTGCTCCGGCACCGGGGAACCCGGGGTGCCAGCAGCCCGCGCGTCGGTCCGTGCGCGCAGGGCCCATGGAGCTGCGGGCCAGCAACACCAGCTGCCAGAACGGTGCGTGCGGGCCGCGCTTCGCGCCTTCCCTTCGCCGCCGCTCCTTTCCTTCGCGTCCTCTCTGGCCGGGGCCCAAACCGAGGAGGGGTGAATCGCGCTCTGGCCAGTCTTGGGGAGAAGCGGGGTTCCGGCCGACTTCCCCGTCTTCGGAGCTGGTAGCTGAGAGGGGGGTTGGGAGGAAAGGGGACGCGTGGGGACGGAGGCGGGAGGCGGGCAGCACTGATTGCAACTGGTCAACCAGAGGGGGAGGGGGGGCTCGTGGTTGTTTCTCATATACAGTCGCTTCAGATTCTACTACCTGCCCAGATCTGCCTGTCTCCCTGGGGCAAGGGAGAGGGGCGCAGAGACTCTTCACCCCCAAACCCACACATACCTTTTAGGGAAAGGAGGGAAAGAGCAACCCAGGAAGGGATAGGAAAGACCTTTAGCTTTATGTTAAGTTCTTGCTGGGAACCGGGTGGTAGACTAGGCCCTTTACCTGCATTAATTCATTTATCCTTAACTCTAGAGGGCAGGTAGATATGATCACCTCGCCGTCTCCTTTCTGGAGAGAAAGAAACTGAAGTTCTGAAAAGCCTGATGATTTGCTCAAACTAATCCGCTGGGGGAAGTGGAATATAAAGCTAGAGCCCTTGGATCCTACAACCTGTACTCAGACTACTGTGCTCTCTTCCTGCTATGTCTCCATTTTCCTACCGCCTCTTGCAGTTGTAACTTGTCCGATAGCCCTGTTTCTCTAATTTCTCTTCTCCAGCGAGTGTTCAAAGCCAGCTCTTTGGGTGTTGGCTGGCTTTGGTCTCCTGACCAACAATGCAGTCCATTTTCAGCCTCACCTTCCCCTGGGGAAGAATATGTTCCCCAGTCCTAGCATATTCTGGAAAAGAAGCCAGAATCACTGGGCCCAGCACCCGCTTGTCTAATGAGCATCCTTCTCAGAACTGGATGTCCTTTGGCCTTCAGCCTCTTTCATTTTCTTTTCGTCCCCCTGGGAAAACTTCATTCAGCGGAGGGTGCTTCCCAGAACAGGCAAGCTCACCCCGTGGCTCCACCTCCTGGAGATGCACCTTCAGGAGGGCAGGTGAAGGGCGTGGGGATGGGCTTGGCCTTCCTCTTGGGAGTCACCTTCCTTGGCCCATGTCCTCCCAGGCTCTGGCTCATTTCTTGAGTTCAGGGAACTCTCCAGACTAGACTGTCTGAGCTGAGGAATAGGAGCAAGAGGTCAGACCAAATTTCATTAAGGATGGAAATGGCTTCATGTCTCATCTTCTCTTGATTGTGACACAGGTGTCAGGAAGAGAGATCTCCCACTGTGAAAGACACATGGATGTCCCCTGGTGGGTTCCAGGCCCAGCTCTGCCACTAGGTTTTTGTGAGACTCAAGCAAGTCCTTCCCCTTCTCTAGGCCCCAGTTTTCCCAGCTGCAAGTAAGAGGGTTAGACAGGCCATTCTGTGCCATGGGAGAAAGATCAGCATTGCCCTTATTTTATTCCGCCAAGATGCTGCTCTATCCTCCAGATACACCAAAGCCAGAGCTGCATGACCTTGGGCTTTGGGGCCCATCTAGTGGCTTGCCTGTAGTTCTAATTGGTATGAGGAGAACCCGGCCCAGGCTTACATCCTTGGCACAGCAGCCTGGAGCTTTGTGACCCACGGTTTGAAAAAGACCTTTGACCACCAGAGGTCACAAACTCAGATGCCTACAGGGGCTGAGCACATAACCAGAATGACTGAAGGGAGCCAGGTATGGACTCTGAGGAATTGCAAGGTGCATTTCCTAAGGGGGAACCACTCTCAACTGCAGCCAGTTGTCGGTTCGGATGGTGTACTCAACAAGGTAAACACAGGCAGCTCAAAAGCTGAATTTTCTTGGGAAATCAGATTTTTATTAAAATTTTTTAATGTTTATTTACTTTTGAGAAACAGAGAAAGAGAGAGAGAAAAAGCAGGCAGGAGAGGGGCAGAGAGAGAGAGAGAGGGAGTCACAGAATCCGAAGGAGACTCCAGGTTCTGAGCTGTCAGCACAGAGCCTGACACGGGGCTCGAACCCATAGACCGCAAGATCATGACCTGAGTGGAAGTCAGACGCTTAACTGACTGAGCCACTCAGGCACCCGGGGAAATAGGATTTTTAAATGTTAGCAATAAGTTCATATTTTAAAATAACCCTCAAGAGGCCAAAGGAAACCCCACCCCACCCTTGCTGCCTGCTCTGTGGGGTACACGTGGCAGTTAAGAGCCTGGCTTTGGCATCACAGGGACTTGGGGAACAATTTGGCTTCTCTTCTTACCACGAGTGTAGTCTTACTCAGGTTACCAAACTTATCAGAGTCCCAGTTTCTCCAGCCAAAACCCTGCACATGATCACTGTGCCATTTCTGTGGTAGGAATGTTCCTGAAAAGCTTCAGAGTAGAGGACCATGTGGGCACTGGAACTGGAGGATTATTGGCTGTGCTTTATATTGTTTCACTGAACTTAGGCAGCTTAGCTCTTCTAACTGAGGGTCTGCCCCTCACCCAAGTTTGTCCTATTGTCCTTGGTGTTTGTGCCAGAAAGGCAAGCAAGGGTTGGCCGGTTCTGGGGCATGAGGGCTGATTCAGACTCTCAGGATCTCAAGGACTTGGAAAGCAAACTGAAGAGATTCCACATAGAGTGACAGGGACACCAATGTCTCTGAGGCCTGAAGGAGGCCCAAGCCACTGACTGTCAGCACCAGAGGTCTTAAAATCTGGCTTGGAAAAGCATAAGAGACTGTTAAAAACTGAGAACAAACTGAGGGCTGATGGGGGGTGGGAGGGAGGGCAGGGTGGATGATGGGTATTGAGGAGGGCACCTTTTGGGATGAGCACTGGGTGTTGTATGGAAACCAATTTGACAGTAAATTTCATATATTAAAAAAAAAATCTGGCTTGGAAATGGGCCATTCTAACAAACGGGGTGCTTATATTTAGTCATCTTCAGGCCTAGAAGGGGCTATGGACCTGCAGGCCTCACTCCCTCATGTTACCTGTCAGGAATCTCTGCTGCGGCTGGAGGTAGGGATATGGAAGTGAAGAGGCCTCTTGGAGGAGAAAATCCCTGTGTGATCCTGAGCTATTGGAAGTCCAGAGGCTGGGAGGAGATTCCTGTGGAGGGTGGGAAGTTGGAGTCAATGATGCCTGACAGCTTGAGAGCCTGAGAACCCTGCGGGTGTGGGGAGCATCAGTACACCTTAGGGGTTATGTGCTGGACTTCTGGAGTCAGACAGTCTGTGTTCTTAGGCAAGGTGCCTGACCTCTCATGGCCTCCATTTCTACATCTATGAAATGGGAATTCAAAGCAGCACTTACCTGACAGATGGTTATGAAAATTGAATGAGTTCATGCAAATAAAGCCCCTAGCCTGGAGTAAGCACTTAGTGAATGTTAATTATTATTGTTAGGTTCAGGCCCATTGTGTGGGCCTTGGAAGCTGAAGTATGGGGTCTGAAAGAGCCGCCAATTCCAGTATCTTGAAAGCACCCAAATGTACCCGGCGTGACTCACTTACCATGGTCTTCCTGTCCAGGTTCCCTGATCACCCTTTACTGCTCCTCCCAACAAGTCCTGTGCCAGATCGTCAGTGACCTCAGCCCCCAGGTGCCCAGCAATGTCACCTCTACCAGCTGGAAGGAGAGGTTCAGGCAGAGCTACGGCTTCTACATTGGTCTGGGCCTGGCCTTCTTGTCCAGCTTCCTCGTCGGCAGCAGTGTCATCCTCAAGAAGAAAGGCCTTCAACGACTGGTGGCCTCGGGGGCCACACGGGCTGGTAGGGTCCTGAGGGGGAGGGTGGGCATGGGGTGCCGGGCATCTGGGCCGTGGGCCAGGCCTGTGCACCTCCCTTCTTAGGGGGCCACTGTAGCAGTTTGTGAGCCTGGCCTAAATGGTCACAAAAGACTCATTGTCAACTCCACCAGGAATCCAGTCCACCAGCAGGAGACGTTCCTTTAAAATCCAACATTCTGGAGAATTTCAAGATAAGTTAATTGGGGGTACAGATAAGGAAAAGTCTCACAGCCGAGAATCAGAAACCCCAGATCTAGTCCAGTTTTATTTCTTACCAGCTAGGTCATCATAGGCAAGTCTCAACTTCCCTGCAAAATGGGCATACAAATACCTCTGCCCAGAGCATTGCCGCACACTGGTGTGCCCTATTAACTTCACACTGAACCCGCTACAGGCTACAGAAAAATTACTGGGTCTCTGTCCACAAGGGACTTACTGTGAAAACATTCTGGAGAAAAGGAATCATGTGTCAAGGAATTCATTTATTTGCTCATGATTCACCGCAAACCTGCTGGGTGCCAGATACCATGCTGGACACGGGGACACAGTGCCCTGTGGGGCATTGAGTTGAGTGGGAGACACAGGCAAGTCAATAAGCAATCGTTCCATAGTAGGTTACTTGCTATCTGTCATGGGGAAAATACAGAATCCTTTGGGACTACTTTGGAGGAGCATGTAAAGCCCAGGCTTGGAAGGTTAGGGGAGGTTTTCTAAAGAGGTGATCTGGAAGCTGGGGCCTAAACGATGAGATGGCAAGGTGGAGGAGAAGAGAAGAAGACATGGTGATGCAGGCAGAAAGGACAGCAAGTGCAAAGCCTCAGAGGCGAGAGAGGATGAGTGACATTGGAAGCCGAAAGTAGTTCAGGATGGCTGGAGCACTGAGGGGTAAGAGACGGGGGAAGGGCCAGATCGCGAAGGGTCTTGCAAACCAGGCTACGGAGTTTGGGTGCAATTGTAAGTAACAAAGGTTTTGGGCAGGGGAGTGACATAGTTCGATTCACGATTTGAAAAAATTCCTGGTTGCTGGGTGGACGGTGGATTAGGGACAAGACTGGTGCCCAGGAGACCAGTTAGGGGAGAGGGACAGCATAACTTGGGCCTGGGAATGGAGACAGTGGTAGAGTCCCAAGAGAGCTTTCTGGGTTTGGTGTCGACTGGCTCCCAGGGGATGGTGAAAACAGAGTCGAGGCTGACTCAGCTTTCTGACTTGAGCAACTGAGGAGATGAGGGTGCTGTTTTCTGTGATAAAGAAGGCAGGAAGAGCGGGTTTATGGGAAGACGATGGTTCAAGTCTGGGCATGTTCAGTTTAGTGTTCTGTAAGACACTGTGCTTTGGAAGCAGACTCCTGGGGCTCTAATTCCAGCTCTTCAGTTCCTGGTGATGTGATCCTGGGCAAGGAAAGTGCTTTCTCTGTGCCTCAGTTTCCTCATCTGTAAAATGGGGATAAGAGCAGTTCCAACCTCTAGTATTGTTGTGAAGATAGGTAGTGTGTTTACAAAAATGCTTGGCACGAGTATTGGTATTACTCTTCTCTAAGTGGGACGGCCCGGCAGACAGTTGGATAACCAGGGCTAGAGCCAGGTGCCCTCTGAAATGGAAAGCTGTGAGATGTGGGGAGGAAGTCAGGAGCAATGGTCTTTGTTGCTCTCTCCTTCACTTCCTGACAAGTGTTCAGAAGGCCAGAGACCTCCCAAAGTGCCAGGAAAAGATTTGCATGTGCCAGGAGAAAGCAGGGTAAATATCACTGATACCATTCAGAAAGGTAGCTTCTCTGGAATCCTTTTTTTCCTCCAATCTGCTATTTCCTTATCTAATGAGATTTCAACCCTTAGCATAAAATGCTCTCAGTGCTCCTTTTATGGAAGATCCTGAGTCCTTTAGGAGCCTGATGAGATCTAAAGACCTTCTTAGAAAAATAGACATTTACAAAAAGCGATACACAATCTCTGGATTTTCACATAACTGTCTAAAACCCATCTATTACCATCATAACCATCATCATCATAACTATTATTATTGAGTATTGACTATGTGCCAGGCTCTGAGTCCACCATGTGAACAAGGCAGACACAATTCCTGACTTCCTGGTGTTTCCATTTTAGTGGGAGATATGCCAGAAAATAAATACATTAATTCAATTTATAAATAAATGTCATGAAGGAGAAAAGCTGGGTGTGATGAAAGAGAATCCCAAAGAGAAATAATAGAGATAAGGCGGTCACAGAGGACATCTTAGAGGAAGAAACATTCAAGCAACGTCCTGTAGAGTGAGCAAATATATGTAAGCAAATATCGTTAAGAAAACTGTTTCCAACATGGAAAAGCACATGCAAAGGTTTTAAAGCCAAAAAGAGCTCGTGATTTTGGACGAACTAAAAGAAAGCCTGAGTGAGTAGATACTAGTAAGAAGAGTGGTAGGAGATGCCTTTGGAGAGGTGAACAGGGACAAAACTACAAACTGGCTTATTTAGGATTTGGGGCTTTATCCTCTGAGTATTTGGAAGCCATTGGCCTGCTGCAAGCTGAGGGGTGACTGTATGATTTACATTCTTAAAATTCATTGGCTGCTATGAAGGCAGTGGGTTATAAAGGGATGATGACAGTGGAATCAGATGAACATAGAGGGCTATTGCCTCAGCCCAGGCCAGAGGTGGTAGTGCCTTGGAGTTGAGTGGTGGCAGTGGAGTGGACATATGTGCGATGCTCTTTGGAGAGGGAATTAGCAGAATGGATGGAATGCAGAAGGTGGAGGAATGGGAGGGTCAAGGGTGATTCTCTGGTTTGTGGCTTAAGCAACTGGGTGCATAGAAGTGCCATTTACTGACTTTCATTTGGTAGGTGGGTGGGTGGGGAGCATTTAAAATTAAGAGTTCTATTTAAGACAGAGTTTGGGATGCCTATAGGAGATCCAAGAGATGTCAACTAAGCAATTGAACATACATACATCCAAAGAAAGGATCAGTATATGTGTATGAAATAAGGATGCCTGCATAAAGATGGTATTTAAAACTTGGGGAATGGATAAGTTCACCCAGAAGCAAGCCCAGAGAACTAACCAGCTAACATATATTGAACCCTTCAAGACTGGGGAGTGAAGGTAGAGATAGGAAAGGTGCCTGAAAGAGCATGGCCAAGCTAACTTTGTGTCCATTCCTTTCTACAGTGGACGGAGGGTATGGCTACCTGAAGGATGCCATGTGGTGGGCTGGATTTCTCACCAGTAAGTGGGTTCTTTCTTACTAACAACAGTGACCCTTTGATGGCAGAGGCGGAGATGAAAGGAGGGGCGGAGGGGGGCCTTTCTGTCTCCATTGTGCAAAGTGTGAATCTGAGACCCAGATTCCCAAGGGGAACATCTTGACCATCTTTGCAGGTTGAACATTTTACCTGTATTTCAGATCTCTTTCTCAACCCAAAGTCAGTCCTTCATCCATGAAACATTTAATCCCAGAGAGGTTTGTAGAGAGCTGGTAATGATAAAGATGTCTTTTCTCAACTTCCCTTGAAACATAGAGAGTTATCACTCCTGGCTGGAGTCTCTTGGATCTCTACATGGGAGGCTGGGGCTCCTCAGCCAATTTTCCCATTCCACAGGCCGTGTGTTGGCTCACTTTAGAACATGGCTGGTCTGCCACTTGCAGTTTGCCCAGATTTGCACATTCACACGTTTCCCCCGCTTTCCACCCACCCTCTCTGGCTTTCAAACCCTAATTTTTTTGAATGGAAAATTATCCAGCTTTCCATTTATAAGTCAGGTTTTGACCCTAGTCATAGCCAGGGCTATAACATTCATCATCTACTTTCAAAGGGCAGACCCAGGTCATTCTCTACCAGCAGAGACAGGGCACTTTCAGGAGTCTGCAAACTAGAAACTCAAATGCAGAGAATTAGGCCCTTTGGGAATGTCAGACTTTCTAACCACCTGCCTGTCAATCTGGGAGAGATGGCCTCATGACCAACAGGTACCTAGAGAACCAATAATTAAATGTTTCTTTGATAAATTAACATTTTCTAGAACTCACCTCATATATACAGATGAAACATCAACAGTCCCTGAGATACATTTAGCCGTGCCTGGACTAGAAGCCAAGAGACCTCAAGAACAAGAAAGCATCCTTCCACAAACATGTCCTGTGACCTTGGACTCTGGGCCTAGCTTGCCCATCTAAAATGGAAGGATTTGATCAGGATAATCTGGGCCTGACCTTCTGATCAGATTGGCCATGAGGAGAGCATAAGGATCAAGACATTAAGGAATGATGGTCTGGGATCCTGTGAATGGTTGACCACTGAATGAAGCTGTCTCTGCCCAGGTTAAGTTGGGCTGGAGATGATGCATCGAAGCCACACTACCGTGTTTTCTCCCTTCATTTCCTAGTGGCTGCTGGAGAGGTTGCCAACTTCGGGGCCTACGCATTTGCTCCTGCAACAGTTGTCACGCCTCTGGGAGCGCTGAGCGTCCTCATAAGGTTATTGTCTCCTCTCTTGCTGTCTCTGCCTCCTTCCTATTTTCAGTTTGTTGAGGTCTGGAACTGTCTAGTGAGGTCAACTGCCACTTGCAGTCAGGGACGTGGGTCGATATTAGCTCCCAGAAAGAGGCACTGTGCTGTTCAGAGCTCCTGATCTGTAGATTGTTTGCTGCTGATTGCTCTAGCATCTCCTCGAACGATGGGACAATAGAAGGGCAGGCCAAACCCAGATCAGCTGGAAGGGCTCCCACTGCCACCAAGCTGACTGTCTCATGTCAATGCTTTCGTGCTCCAGTAGGAGCAGCATACAAGTTAAAAAGCATGAGCTCTGTATTAGCTGTCCCTGAGTTCTGACCTTAGCTCTGCCTAATGTAGTAACTACATTACCATGGGCAAGTCATTTAACTTCTCTAAGCCTCAATTTCCCTGTCTGCTCAGTGGGGATGCTAATACTACCTACCTGAAGGCATTGCTTCAAGGACTAAATGAGATGATGCACAGAAAGCACATAGTGCAGGGGCGCCTGGCTGGCTCAGCGTCCAACTGCGGCTCAGGTCACAATCTCACGGTGTGTGGGTTCGAGCCCCGCGTCGAGTCAGGCTGTGTGGTGACAGCTCAGAGCCTGGAGCCTGATTCGGATTCTGTGTCTCCATCTCTCTCTGCCCCTCCCCAGCTCGTGCTCTGTCTCTCAAAAATAAATGTTACGAAAGAAAGAAAGAAAGAGAGAAAGAAAGAAAGAAAGAAGAAAGAAAGAAAAAAAGAAAGAAAGAAAGAACATAGTACAGAACTGGCAGTGAAGAATCACCATAGCCAACACATATGAGGGCTTACTATGTGCTAAATGTTCTAAATGTTTCCCATGTATTAACTCATTTAATCCTCACAGCCTCCCTACTAACTAGAAAGTAGAAGACACCTGAAGCCAAGACAGGTTAACCAACTTGGTCAAGATCAGCCAGGTCCTAAGGGGCTAGGCCAGGATTCCCACCCAAGCAATCTGATTTCAAAGGCCACGTGCTCAAGCCACTAAGCCGTGTTGCCTGACAGACATCCAATAGTTTTTAAAATAACTGATACTAAGTATGTGTGCTTCGCATTGCCTCATTCCTCCTGAACTATAAGCATAGTTCCTCTGTGGGGGTCTTGGAGCCCCATTTGAAGCTGGCTGTGATTATTGGCTTAACCTGGGAGCCCTGCCGACCACACCCAGCACCCATAGTTTCCTGTTTTGTTTTACCATCTTGATGACAATTTTGTAACGTTTACACAATCAAAAACAAACAGAACCGTGACTCACATGGTACAGTTGGCTGATGTAGTTGTGATACTTCTATTGCGTATCTGATTAACTTACAAATTCCCACTCCCAGGAAGTTGGGGGAGGAGGGGAATACTCCATCGCGTGACGTCTGCCTGTGCTAATGCCACCAGACTCTCTTGAACACACATTCTGGGTAAAATGTTATGGGCAGTTTTAAAGGAGAGACAGAAGACATTCAAAGGAGCTTGGACATTAATCTCCCCTCCCTTCATATCTTTAACTAGGATTTGGGGGGAGGAATTCATTCCTAGATCAGCCACTGATTTTTACCCTAAGTTAATGTTACCTTTGTAAGGAAATAGAAACCTACCATGAGATCATACCTGTCTTGCCCCATTTCCCTCCCTTCTTCCCTCACCTCTGCCATCTGAGGATGTGAGGGGAATGAAAATCACATCACCAAGGAATAGCAAGGAACTGGAGGTGTTTTACCCACTTCAGGGAAGTCACAAGAATTCTCTTCAATGAAGTATAGAGGAAAAACCATAGGCTTTATAATTAGACAGAAATTCAGCTAAAATCCTGGCCTTGCTACTTACCAGTTGCATGACCTTGCCAAGTTATTTTAATTTCTATAAGACTCAGTTTCTTATCTATAAAATGGGGATAATATATTTTATTTCTCAAAGAGTTGTGAGATGTGAGTGAGATATAATAAGTAGAAAATTCCTAGCCTAATACTTAGTACGTATTATATATGCCCAAGACACAGTGCCTATAATTGTCATTGTGGTTGTTTATATTGGCATATACAAACGGAAGAAGGAATAGATTTGTTCTGTATAGCTCATGGAATAGAAATAGGACAATGAGTAGAAATTACCATATTTTTGACAATTAGAATGAACCTACAGTAGATCCATTTGCCTTGTGCAGGGGCGAGCTGCTTGCCACCAGTGGTTTACAAGCCATGTCTGAAAGAAGTCTGTAATGTTAAGAGAAGATGTGCTCATTGGTAGGAAGTTAGACAAGAGTGCTTTGAAGGACTTTTCCGACTCTTGTGTTTGGGGATCTTTTAGTCTCTAAAATGAAAGAACTCCACACATACGCCGATTCCTCCAGCACACGCCATAAGCCTCCCCTAAATAAGTTTCTATTTCAAATGTTTTTGGAGGAGATCAGTGAGCCCTGATCTGTTCTCCATGAGCGCTTGCTCAGGCCCCATTTTCCTTCAGGACACTGGGACAAGTATGGCTTCTAATCTCTGTCTCCCATTTCCATGTGCAGTGCTGTCCTGTCCTCATACTTCCTGGGAGAGAGTCTGAATCTGCTGGGGAAGCTGGGCTGTGTGATCTGTGTGGCCGGCAGCACAGTGATGGTGATACATGCTCCTGAGGAAGAGAAGGTCTCCACCGTCATTGAGATGGCTGCCAAGATGAAAGACACAGGTAGGCTCTGAGCCCCGGTGAGTGGGAAGGTCTGGCTGCGTGCTGACCATGCCAGGTGCTGCCACCTGGAGGAGAGGGAAGCTAAAGAAAGAAAGCTGGGGCTGGTCCTAGGGTTAGCTCACAGGCTTCCCAGCCTGATGTGTATTGATGCCATTTATCATGTGTTTATTATGTGCCGGGCATGGTTCTAAATATTTTCCATGCATTGTCTTAGTATGTTCAGGCTGCTGTAACAGAATGTCATGGACTGGGTGGCTTATAAACGACGGAGATCTATTTCTCACAGTTCTGGAGGCTGGAAAATCCAAGATCAAAGCCCTGTTAGATTTTGATTCATAAATGGCCATCTTCTCTCTGTGCCCTTACATGGTGGAAGGGGTGAAGGATCTCTCTGGGGTCTCTTTTATAGGGACACTAATCCCATTTATGAAAGTGCCACCCTCATGACCTAATCACCTCCCAAAGGCCCCATGTCCAAATACCATCACACTGGGAATTAGGTTTCAACATAAGAACTTGGGGGGACATAGTCTTGTAGCATGCATTATCTTATTAAATCCCACCAAAAAAGCTCTATGAGAAAGGTCCCATTCTTTTATTATTTTATTTTATTTTATTTTATTTTATTTTATTTTATTTGAGAGAGAGAGCAAGAGCAGGGGAAAGGGGCAGAGGGAGGGAGAGAAAGAGAGAGAGCAAATCCCAAGCAGGCTCCATGCTTAGCATGGAGCCCATCATGGTGCTTGATCCCACGATCCTGGGATCATGACCTGAGCCAAAATCAAAAGTCGGATACTCAACTGACTGAGCCACCCAGGTACCCCGAGAAAGGTCCTATTCTTAGCCCTGTTTTACAAATGAGGAAATGGAGGTCTTGCTGTTTAATTAATAACTTGTCCAAATTATTCAAAAGTTGTGTCATGGGACTGGAACCCTACTGTGTTACATCCCATCACCATGGGTAGGGGCTCTAGATACTAACTGCATCCTCTGTAGCTCAGATTATCTATCTCTTCCCCTCCTGAAGGGTACATCGTGTTTGCTGTGCTTCTGCTGGTGTTCTGCCTCGTCCTCATCTTCGTCATCGCCCCACGCTATGGACAAAGGAACATCCTCGTTTACATCCTCATCTGCTCTGTGATTGGGTCCTTCTCCGTGTCTGCCGTCAAGGGTCTGGGCATCACCATTAAGAACTTCTTCCAGGGGATGCCAGTTGTGAGGCATCCCCTCCCCTACATCCTGTCCCTCATCCTGGCACTTTCTCTCAGCACTCAGGTCAACTTCCTGAACAGGGCACTGGACATTTTTAATACTTCCCTGGTGTTCCCCATCTACTATGTGTTCTTCACGACAGTGGTGGTTACTTCCTCCGTCATCCTCTTCAAGGAATGGTACAGCATGTCTGTAGTGGACATTGTGGGCACCCTCTCTGGCTTTGTCACCATCATTCTGGGTGTGTTCATGCTTCATGCTTTCAAAGACCTGGACATCAGCCAGATCAGCTTGCCCCACATGCACAAAAACCCAACCCCATCTCCCACCCCTGAGCCCACTGTCATTAGACTAGAAGACAAGAATGTCCTTGTGGACAATATAGAACTCTCCAGCACCCCATCACCAGAAGAGAAGCCCAAAGTATTTATAATCCATTCTTAAAGTGTGGAATACGAGAGTGAGAAGATGAGCACTACAGTACAGCCTGACTTCTCAATTCCAGAGCCACCTGGTTATTTTCAGAACAACTGTTACCGATGGGCTCTCTTTTCTTGAGATGTTCATTTATACCTCATCATTGTTTCCAGAAGGAAAATCCCTACCCAGTGAGCGGTGGTTGCAGAACTTCGTGGAAACAGCCTCAGTGACCAAATACCCTACTTGATGTTGGTGCCAGCAGGTCCCCTGGACCTCCCTTCCCACTTGTTTCCTCAGTGTCATCTCTGTGTTGTTGGGAAGAAGATAGAATTTGACCCGTTGAATGTAGCACAGGCCAAGAACTTCCCTGAGATGCTGGTCGTCAGGAAATAGCACTGGTTCTCCTGAGACTGAATCCCATTCCTCAGCCCAAGGACAAAGTGCAGCTGGCTCCTGGAGGCCCCGAGAGCAATTCGTCACGCCTCCCATCCAGAGCTGACAACTAATGTGAGACGTCTTGCTGCTTTTGCTACTTCCTCTTCGGAGACAACAGCATGACCTCAGCTGACCTTCTTACTGTGAAAACCACCTGATGTCTCAGGGAACATTTCCACCAGCCCCATTCCCGGAGCACTCCAGCCGGGAGGTCAGCATCTTCGCTTCCGTCCACTCTACCCCCATCCCTGCCCCTTCCATCTCTCTCTCTGTCCTGAGGAGTTGTCACTGAGACATTCAGGCAATTACCTTAGAACTCAAAAAACAAAATGACAAGGACAATGATCCTCTACAGCCAAGCTCTGCTGGCCCAACCCAGTGTTTCATTTTGCCTCCGTCTGGAAAGAGAACAGCATTTGCACTGCTCTTAAAAGTCGTCTGGCTGTCAAAATAGCACTTGGCAGAATGCACTTTCCTTTTCCTCAAGGAGTAAACCAAAATATGATTTGGGGAGATGGGGAGAATTAAGAGCAATGTCAGAATTTGGCAGAAAGCGGCCACAGGCCCTCTAGAAACCAGGGATGACTTTTGTGTTTACTCTGGTGCCCAACCAAGAACCCGGGTGGAAAGGGCTCTGAGTACTTTCTGGGCTACAGCCTTAGAGGCTTGAGCAGTGGGATCAGCTTTGAACTTCCGTGACCGAGTGGGGTGTAAGCTTGGCATGGGTGTTTTCTGGCTGTTGATCAGATGGCCACCAAGTCCTCAATGCCATTGATGAGCTACCCACCTTGGGAAGCAGCAGGTCGTGGCTGCTCTAACGCCATCTACTTTGGGGACTGCCTTTGATCCCCTTGCATTTGGCCAGATGCATTTAAAAAACAAGAGCAGCTGGAGAGAGGGAGAGAGATAATTCCCTTCCTGTCTTCTTTCTAGCTGCAAGAGTGTGGGAGTTGGTAGAAGGGCCATTGAAGGGGAAGTAAGAGAGCCAGTATACCTATAAAGAGGGAAGGCTTGATCCTCAGCCCCCAAGTGGGTGCAGAGCCTCCCCTGTATAACCTCGTACCTGTGTCCTGCGTTGATGTCCCATGCCCTAAGCACAGCCAAGCCCGGCCCAGACTCTTGCTGGCCTTGAAGCTCTAAAGGCTCGGCTGACCAATATACTAGCTTCTTGCACCTCCAGCCTCAAATCTCCAGTTTTCAATGAATGTGGATTTCTGTAACTAAAATCAGTGCAACATGTTGGATCTTGAGAGTGGCAGTAATCTAAGGGCCCTGAGAGCGTGGTTTACAGGGTCAAGAAAAAAGACCTCTGGGTATGTTTACTTGATAATTGTGTCTTGGCCTTCATCGGACACAGAACAATTAAATTGGTTTGTCTAATGCTGGGGAGCTGGTCTCTGATCTCTGGAGGGTTGTGACTGCCAAGTAAGTCCCTACAGTAACTTTCACAGGCACACTCACTACAGTGGGAAAGGCTGTTTGGGGAATAGTCGGTTGAAAATATTCA
This sequence comes from Neofelis nebulosa, assembly GCF_028018385.1. Classification (NCBI taxonomy): domain Eukaryota; kingdom Metazoa; phylum Chordata; class Mammalia; order Carnivora; family Felidae; genus Neofelis; species Neofelis nebulosa. Next base: position 49,529,436 of record NC_080782.1, read on the forward strand.
TCCCTTGTTAATACCTGAGCCCATACTGGGAGCCAGGCACAGTATGAACAGCTTTATGTGGATTAAGTCCTCACAAATCCCCCAGGTAGATTTTTTTTTTAACTTTTAATGTTTATTTATTTTTGAGAGAGAGAGAGGGAGAGAGAGAGAGAGAGAGAGAGAGAGAGAGAGAGAGCATGAACAGAGAGGGGCAGAGAGAGAGGAGGAGACCCAGAATCTGAAGCACACTCCAGGCCCTGCGCTGTTAGCATGGAGCCCAATGCGGGGATCAAACCCACGAACCGTGAGATCATGACCTGAGCCGAAGTCAGACGCTTTGCCAACTGAGCCACCCAGGCACCCCAAGGTAGATATATTTTTAAGCCCCATTTTTGAGGAAAGTGTCTCAGGGAGGTTATGTAATCACCTGGCAGGAAGAGTCCAAGTTGATATCTGGCTCTGGGTCTATAGTCTTACCCACCAGGCAATGCGTCTCTCCGAAGCACTAAACTAAGTCTGGCACTACTTTGCTCATTCCTTTTCCTGTGATCCGTGCTGTTTCCCCTGTCTGGGTATAAGCCTCATGGGAGCTGGTCTTTATTTGCTGCTTGTTTTCAATGCCGAACACATAGTTGGCACTCATAAAAATCATCTGTTGAATAAAGGAGCAATACTGTTCCTTTGCCCAAACTGTCTTGGGAGCCAACTCTCAATCCAGAGCAGATATAAATAAAACCCTGGCATGTTCATCAGGGCAACTCAAAAACTGATGTAGTCAGCAGTCTCTGAGCACTTAGCCCAGGCTAGGCACAGGTGGGTGCTTTCACATGGAGCACTTCGCGTATGATCACACTTTTGAGGTATGTATTACTCCCGCCATGTAGCAAAAAAAGGCCCCAGGTTCTGGAATTTATCCATTTCCACACATCTAGTAAGCAGCAGAGGTGGGATGTGAACCAGGTCTGTCCAACCAGGCTTTGCGTATTGCATTGCTGATCAATCTATGACTATCAACCCAGAGATCGGCTGGCAGAGTAGACACAGTGGGTAGTTTAGATGATGGATGTTAAACAGGCAGGGGTGTTTGGGTGGGGGCTGATTTCATGAGGAAGCATTTTAGTAGTCAAAGCATTTGATATCCTCAGGCAGTCTCAAAATCCTGAGAAGTTAGAAAAATATCAGATACCAAAGACCTCCCAGGGCTTTTGTGAAGATTAAATGAGGTAATGTACAGAAAGACAGTAACATACAATGCCTAGCATAATTTAAGTACTCGGTAAATGTTACCTCCTAGCATGGTTATTATGATTCTCTCTTAGAGAACCTCAAAACCAAGGCAGGGATCAAATGAGAGAATAAGGGTGGGATCTTTCTGCGGACTCAGGGGCACTAATGGATGGCAGTTGTTATCACATAGGGCTCTGGAATCAGAAAGCATACTCAACCCTAGCCTTGGCTCTGCACCTGCCCACCCAGCCCAACAGACCTTGAGCAAGACTCTCCCCATTTGGAAGTGCGTGTTACCTAGCAATAAGATGTGGAGGCTGACCAAGGGTCCTCGCTGTTTCCAAGCACAATAGTGTAGCCTGAGGAGAAACACAGCAGACGATCCCAGGATGATTCTTTCGTGCCTCTAGTGACCCCAAACCTAATTAAACTAGACTAGCCTGTGTCCAGGTACAAAGGTAAGCAGCCCTTCTCAACTGGTCATGGGAAAACCCTTTGCTGTGGCTTGGGGTCTTTCATTGTGGCCTCACAGATGGACTGGTTGTCTCTGTGGGAACTCTTCTGAGGAGTCCTCATGAGATGGACCCTATCCAGGCTGAGCAGTGGGAGATTAACACCAACAAAAAAGAACTGCCAAACCAGACAACATTTCGAATGACATTTTATTTTAATTAAATACAAACAAGGGGGGGAAAAGGCACCATGGCCCATTCAAGTATTTTGCATAGATGTACAAATATTGTAAACAATTAATAGGTGGACAAGAGAGAAGAGGATCTGTTTTCCGTGAACAATCTCCAAATAAAAAGAAAATTCACATGCCCTAGATCCCAGACACAGACATACACACAGCGGATGGTGTGAGAGGATGAGCAGAGGGTGGCTCTGGGGACACTGGCTTGGATTCTGCAGAACCCCTCTTAGCAAGCTTCCCTAGGGATGGGGCACCTTTCCAGTTGGCGTTCCCTTGGCTTTCTTGGGTGGCCAGCAGAGCTGTTATATACACATTTAACACAATCCTGACTTTAGAGCTGGTCCCCCATTTAAAATACACAAGTCTTCCATACCCTTTGCCAAAAAAGAACAAATTTGAACATAGGTAAGGGGAGGTTTTATTCAAAAGGATTATGGCAAGAGACAGCAAGGAGCTACTGCAGTATGGAGAAGGGGCTCTCACAATACTATAGGATCTGCAGGTATCTCAGAGCTGGGGCAGAAAAGGGCTTTTACAGGGAGAAGTAAACAACGCTAAAAACAACCGACAGCAAGTCGGTCCCTGGGTAAAACTCCCACTGAGACAGGCAGATGGGGATGCTAGCTCCCTTGCGGTCCCTTGAGGTTTACTTTTCAGAGATGGCTCCCAGGTTCTTAAGAAAAACATTTACAGGGCTGTAAAACTGGCAGGTTAAGTTAGCTTTTAAAAAGATTTCCATACAGCTCCATCTGAACAAAGGACTGGTTAACTCCACCAGCTTTAGCTAGGCTCGTCTCCCCACCAGACTCTGAACTTGGGCCCACCCTCAGCCTGAGCCAACCTACGGCCCTTCTGTAGCAGCCCCCCACAAGGAGGCTGAGTGCAAGGATGCTCCTACTGCAGTTCTTTCTAGTCACATCCACTCCATCCTATCAAATAAAAGGCCCCTTTATGAGCTTTGAGATACTTGCAGATCTTACAAGAGCTCACTTGAGCATTCCCCCCACTGCCAGCACCCTGCCCCGAATGCAAGTTCCCTTTCCTTGTCTTGCAGTAATCCTTTCAAATAAAATCCCTTTTAACCTAAGGCCATATTTGTTTTTATTTGTCACCTCAAAGCAGCACAGGGCACAGGAAGGAAAAGGGAGCACGCAGTGGTCAGTCTCACTCTTGGGCAGCCTGCTCAGCCTGCCAATACGGTGACTCCCAGTCCCTGGACACAGCCAGAAGTGAAACAGTAAATAGAACCGGCCACCAAAAGTCTCCATCAAATATAAAAAATCCGACCTTCTTCCAGTTCACAGTACAATTTTATGGGATAGAGGTGGTATTAAAATAACGGAAAACAAAAACAGAAAAAAAAGAAAACACAACCCAGGACTCTTTCTGGTATGGCTCCAGGGAGAGTGGATTTCAGGTTTAAAAGGCTCATGCAGCCACAATGGCTGTGGCATTTTCACTTCAGAGCCTTCGACCTCCTGGTATGTGGGAAAAAAAGCTAGACATACCACAGGAACGTCTGTGAAGCATGCAGGTGGGCATAAGGGTGACTTTTTTTTTTTTTTTTTTTGCCAGGGTGTCTTCACCTTTACTTTTCTGGGACCCAACCTTGAGGCCTGGGGCATTTGGAGTAGCACAATTACATGGAAGGCTGTCCCCTGACCTAATCAGGCAGCAAGGAAGGTGGAAACTGGCTATGGGGATCAACCAGGGCCCTTGTCTGGGAGACAGACGCATGAATATCAGACTACCTGAGGGAAAGGAAACTCATTTTCCTGAGATCTTTCTAAATCTACCTCATGTGTGTCCCCAGGGGTACATTCCAAATCTCCCACTTGTCTAAAACCCGAGAACACATATCGAGCACCTGTTGTGTGCAGAGAACTGTAAGGGGGCCCTGGGTTGGTGGCTGGGGAGTAAAAGCTCAAGCTTCTTCCTTGTACTGAGGTTTTCAAGCGTGAACAACGGCTCACTGCAGGAGGTGGGGACAGCACAGCACCCTTCTGGGGGTGGAGACCGCCACCAGAGAACATCTCCAGTGACAAGTTGTCCAATTTAGCAGAGCACCACAAAGCCTTCCTTTCCTGCTCTGGGGAGGGCAGTACCCAATGCAGTGGCATTTTCCCAGCTGCTTCGAGTTCTTTTTATAAAAGTCAGATAAAGGCAGTGACCAGAAGAAAGAACACGAGGAAGTGGATGATAAAAAGCCTGGTGGCTCCAGCTCTGACTCTGTTCCATCAAGACTGCTGACTGCTACTTCTCTACAGATCTCTAGGGACAGGTCAGCTCTTTGCTCAGAGGGTAACAACCGTGACTCCAATCAGTAACCAGACCTAGGGAGAGGCTGGGGTTCTGCCCCCTTTGCTGCCCTCCCTGAGGACCTTACTTAGATTTCCACCAGGGAGTAGAGGGTAAGACACCCTCACTCTGCTGAGGTCACAAAACCCAATGGGAAAAAAAAGCTTCGACCCCCACAGCCATGGCCTGAGTGTCCTCTGGTCAAGAGCCGTGAGAACCACATAGGAAATCCAGTGGCCAACCCTTGCAGCAGGACCCTCACTTGTAACTCACAAGCACCAGGTCTCTGGGAGGCTGGGACTGCTGAAGACCCACTCACCGCAGCACCACACCTTAGGTAGATCTGAGTGGGGAAGGAGAAATTTCTGAAGGGAGAAATCAAAAGCGCTGGGCACTTATTAAGACAAGGAAACAAAAGGCAACCAAGAATGATCCCGAGGTGAGAGCCACAACTTTGGCATTGGCTCAGAGGAGGCCCAAGCCTGGTGCTCCCTCTGCTGTCTATACTGCCCACAAATAGTACCTGTTGGAGTCAGGGCGACCCGTGTGAATAAGGGGAGGTGGGGGTTTAGAGGGGTGGGAGGGGAGCAAACTTCACTTGCTCACATGTGGCCACAGAGCCAGGAGTGGTGGCCTCGACCAGGCCCTGAACAGGGCCACGGTGGAGGCTGGCCTGACCCCTCTCGATCTCAGAGCTAAAAGGGATGAGTAACTGCCCAGCCTCTGTCAAGCCTGGGACCTTTAAGAGAGATAGAAGAAATGGAAAGCTCTCATGTATACCCTCCACCACAGGATGTGGATGAATGGCTTCTCCAAGCCAAGTTGTGGGCTGAAGGGCTGAACAGGACTTTTCCCAGCTGGGCCTGTATGGTGATACAGCCCAGACCATCCCCACTGGCACCTCTGAGGTGACAGGCCAACCCAAGGGAGGTTGGAGGAGAAGCTTCCATTTGTCTTCATCTGTGTTCTCTCCTCCCTTCCCTGGGGCAGTATATTGCACAAAACAACATTTTGATGCCACTGGACAGTAGTCTCTCTGGGCCTCCCAGGAAGCCAAGGAGGCACTGAGTCAAGAAGGAGATTTTTGGAGATGCGGTGGTTCTGGGAGGAAGGAAAGAGGGGAGGAGGAGCTTGGAGGTGGCCAGACATGCTTTTTCCAGGTTCCATGGCCACGGATCCTTTGGGATGAGGTGGGGTTCAGAGTCCTCAAGGAAAGGCAGAAACCCCTTTAGAGGGGTTAGATCTTCGGGCCAATCATCCCCCCAGCCCTCTGTGATCTGTATTCAGGAAACTGTGGAAACAAAGAAAGGGGAGGGAGAGAGAGATCAGCTAAATGTTGACCAATGGGGTCAATGGGATCTGTCCTCTTGCTTTTGACAGGTCAGGAGGATAGACCGTCAGCTAGGAATGGTTTCCCGTAGAAATGTGTCGCCGTGCCTGTGCATCCAGACTATCAACCCTCCAGTGAGAGGTGAGGTGATGCCCCCAACCTGAGCTGCAGTTCAGTTTACACATTTCCCAGGCCTGGTGGGAACAGAGGGCAGTCGGCCAGCTTCCTCGCCTCCTCCCCTCTGCCCCAACTTCCAGGACTGGCAGCCTGAGAACATGTCAGCCCCAGGGGAGAGGGAAGAAGATGGGCCATTTGTAAATAGCCTTTCACTAGCCAGCAGTGTATATAAACTAACTGCCTTGACCTTTGCAGCAGCCTGATGGGGCAGACTACTGCTGCTTCTTATTGCCTCTTTCCAGAGAAGGAAGCTGAGACTCAAGAATGATTTGCTCAGGGCTATTTGGCTGGCCAGTTGCAGATCCAGGTTTGAAGGCACCACAGTTCAGACTCCTAAGCATCACCTTTCATATGAAAGGAAAAAACTCTAACCCTAATTTAAGGGATAGTCATGCAGGCACCAGGAAACACTAAGGTTTGGTCCTTGGCTTTTGCTCTGGAAATTCATCCATGCAAAAAGGAGCATGAATTGGTCTGTTTTCTCAACCACATTCTTGCCTCTTGGAGCCCTCTGACTCCAGCTTATACCTTGAGGGTTTCCACAGACTCACCTTTGGGACAGGTGCTGCCAGAGGCCGGGACTGAAGAGGGGTAGTGGCAGTGGGCCGCAGCACGGAGGCGCCACCTGGCCTGGGGAGGCTCTTACGGCCTGGCACAGGGTTAGCCGGCAGTGCCTTCTGCGGCGGCCGCGGCCTAGAAACATCCTGGGGAGAAAGTCACAAGTCTTACTCAAAGGCCGGAGGGGCCTGTTTGAAAGAAAATGCTCCCGATATATTACAGATCAAAATCAGATGAGAAAAAAAGGATATACTTTATGGTCTTATTTTTTTTTTAATTTTTTAAAATATTAAACCTTTCATTTTCTTAAACCAGTTTTGTAAAGTGGAGTGTAATATACATACAAAAATGTGAATCATAAATATACAACTAGATGAATAATCACAAAGTGAGCACACTTTTATAATCCCTGCCTGGGGCATGAAATAGAAGATTAACAGCCCCAGAAGCATCTACAGGCCCCTCCCAGGCATTGCACTCCCCTCCTGCCTAAAGGTAGCCCAAAGGGAATCCTTGTAAATGGCAAAGTGGATCATGTCACCATGCCTCCACCACTGCCCCCTTCCCACGGAATGCAGAGCAAAGCCTTGACCAAAGCCTGTGGCACAGTCTGGCCCCTCCTGATTCTCTAGCCTCATCTAACTCCTCAGGCCCCAGAGCCATGACCTTGATGCTCCTTCCTTCTGCGGGGCTCTCTGCCATCATAAAACCTCCTATCAGCAGGTCCTTGGACCAGGAAAACTCTCTCCTCTCTCAACCCTCACAGTCTGCCAACTCCTGCTCATCCTTCAGCTCTCACTTCAAATGTCACCTCCTCAGGGAAACTTTCCTAGATTTCTTAGAGTAGATCAACTCTTGCTGTAGTTCCTTCTGAGCACCCTGGAGCTCTCCTTTATAGCACTGATCACCACTGTAACTACACATGTCTGAGTCTCTTCCCTAGCAGAATGTGGGCCCTGGGAGGCACAGATGGCATCTGTTTTTCCCTCCAGGGCCTGGTATAGATTAGAAGCTCCTAAATATTTGTAGGGGATAGAGGAGGCTACAAAGTTTCACCACTACCTCTCAAAGGGTGGTCCCTAGAGACCTCCAGGGTGATTACCTAGCTAGGAATGGTGCAGCTGAGATCTGGACTGCGAATGCCCCCAAGAAAAGATGATGCTCCCTTCAGCTCGGGGGATCCCAGGGCCTAAGCCAGGACCTGGCACACAGGGTGGTGAAGGGTTTGGAGTTAGACCCGGGTTTGAAGCCTGGCTCTTCCACTTACAAATTCATATGTTGCAGCCCTAAGGCCCAGGACCTCAGAATGTGACTATATTTGGAGACAGGAACTTTAAAGAGGCAATTAAGTTAAAATGAAGCTGTTAGTATGGGACCTAATCCAATCTGACTGGTGTCCTTGTGACAAGAGGAAATTTGGACACAGAGACACTGGGGCCCAAAGGAAGGACCAATAGAGGGCATGGGAGAAGGGGGTCATCTGCAGACCAGAACCAACCAACCCTACAGACCCCCGATCTTCGATTTCTAGCCTCCAGAACTGTGGGAAAATAACTTTTGGCTGTTTAAGCCCTTGCTCAGGGGGTCAGTGGGACTCAGGGTCTCTCCAGCTGACGAATGCACTTGCCGCCTCTGCTCGTCATTTCTGACCTCTTGCTCTTCTCCCTTCTTCCCTCTCCTCTTGCTGCCTGTCCTCCCCCTCCCTTTCTGCATGTATATTTTCCATCCCACCCTTGACTCAGATGAGAAAAATGGGAGACAGGCAGATTCACATCATTGGCGACCCAAACCTGATGCTCTCAACTCTGCCGAACCATGATCCTGCCCTGTGTTCCAGGGAACCTCCCAGAGCTGGTGCCAAACCCACGGATGGGGTCAGCCGGGGTCCCAGGGAAGCCCAAGGAAAGCAGTCCCAGAAGGAAAATAAACAGGTCCTCTGCCCCACTTGAAGGGTCACACCAGAACACACAGGACGGCTCTGGAAGGTACCGTGCTGGGACACTGCCTGGGAAAGATTTGTGCCTATGCCGTGGGAACTCCTGTAAGACAGGCACAGACAGGCCAGGTGAACAGGCTGCTGGCAGGATGACTCACACCTTCCAGGGGCCTCTGTCCTTGACTGCCCTCGAATTAGCATCCCTCAGTAAGACTTCCCGACTAGTGGAAAGTTCAATTTGGTGGAATAAGTACTGTGATGAGAGAGGTACAGGGGCACGAAACTCAGGCTTGGGGGTCAGAGAGGGCTTCTGGGGAGGGGGAGTGACAAGTAGGAGGAGATCTGAGGATGAACAGGGCTGGCCATGCAAAAGGAGGAAAGAGTGTGCCAGTCAGAAGACAAAGCATTCCCAAAGGCCTAGAGGAGAGAAAAAGCACAGCAAACTGAAAGAAGTTCATTGAGGGCATTGGGTAGGTAGTGGCGTGTCAGAAAACAAGCCAACCAGGAAGGAAATCCTCTGCAGTTCAGGGGCTTCCTGAGGAGTAAACTTCCCCAAGGTCACCTCTCTCACCCTCTGTGTGCCCCTGCATTCACCAGGATGCAGGGGAAGTGGTCACTCACGACTCAGTGAGCTCCGTCTTCACAGCCTCTGTCATTCCTTGCTGCTGGTGGCCTTGAAAACAGCATTGCTGAGAATCTGCTTACCTGGGAGAGGATGCAATTTGGTGCCGGGGGAACTGGCCGGCTGGGAGGAGGCCTCCTGGATGACTCTTTCCTCTCTACTTGGGACCCGGCCCCTGGGGAGCTCCTAGCAGCCCTGCTGAGGTGCATTGGCAATGGTGCAGGTGGGGATCCACCATGAAGATAGTCTGGAGGGGGCCGAGGAGGAGGTTGGGAGGGCTTCCGTGGGGTTTCAGGGGTGTTGGTCACCTGTATGCATAAGACAAGGAATGTCTGAGAAACAGGAGCCCTCAAGATACTGAAAAAACTCAAGGAAGGGTGTCCCTGTGTGTCTCACTGAGAAGACCAGAGACCAAAGGAAGGACATGCTGACCTGCCAAATCTCCAGGTTCCCAGAGGTCAGGTACAATCTTTAAAGTCATTAGGGGATGTCGGAACCAACTGAATCTCTCTCAAGCCAAGTTTGGCTTTTTTACCAGTCCCACAGGCCCACAGAGCCTTAGGAAAATCCAGCAGGGTACTGAAGGATAAAGGAAAAGCAGCAAAATTCAATGGTGCAGAGCCCTTACCTTTCGCTTGCTCTGGGGAGTCTGCAACTTAAACGTTGGGTTAGCATGGCCAGTTCCACTGTTCTGAGACACCCTGAAGGGACAACTGGTAACAAGGAATGGGGGAGAAGGAAAAGGGGAAATGTTCATCAAGGGTCACTGCCTGAGTTCCCTCTGGCCCAGAATAGTCCAGCAAGCAGCTAAATCTCCCCAAGTCTTCTCTGGAGAAGTGAAGACTCCCTACATATGGAGACACTGTGTGGCCAGTGGAGAACTCTCATGTAAAGAGTTGCCCCTTACAAAACAGAGTTTTCCTCATCACCCTCTCTTTACCCTTTTAAGACCTTGCTCCCTCAAGGAGACACAAGGATGTCACCAGCCATCAACCAATTCCCTTCAGGCATAGATCCAGAAAGACTTGGGATTTTAAATCCTTCCATGAAAAGTATAATTTAATAGGGGACTCAAAAACTACACATCCCCAGGATCCAAAAGAATGAATCACTGGGAGGAAAAGAAAGCCTTTGTCTTGAGTCGATATCCAGCCACCCCGCCGCACCCCGCCGCCCCCCGCACCCCCCCCCCCCCCCCCCCCCCCCCGCCGGGACTGACTTAGGTTAGTCCACCTGTATTGCCTCAGTTTCCTGCTCTTTAAAATGGAAATCAAGGGGCGCCTGGGTGGCGCAGTCGGTTAAGCGTCCGACTTCAGCCAGGTCACGATCTCACGGTCTGTGAGTTCGAGCCCCGCGTCAGGCTCTGGGCTGATGGCTCGGAGCCTGGATCCTGTTTCCGATCCTGTGTCTCCCTCTCTCTCTGTCCCTCCCCCGTTCATGCTCTGTCTCTCTCTGTCCCAAAAATAAATAAACGTTGAAAAAAAAATTAATTAAAATGGAAATCAAATCAATTACAAAAAAGATGGCAAACAGACTTCATTTTACATTTCAACTTGAATTGGTTAGGGGCAGTCTGATGAAAAGGATTCTGAAGTGACAACCAGTAGAGAATACTTAGAGTAAGATCAATTAGTAATGTTTGCCACATTGGTGAAGCAAGGCAGAAGGGAAGATGGCGGCATGTACTGCTCATTTGCCTTCCCTGATTTAGACCCACTATCACCAGTTGTTTTTACCCGGTTCTGCTTACAGAAAGCTTTATGGTCCATCAATGGACCCAAGACCTTCATGGCACCCCATCATACCTGAACTGTTGCCTCAGCTTGGAAGGGAGGGCTAGAGGCTTGAGCTGGCCCAGTTTGTTGTTCTGTTTACAGTAGTGGTACATCAGCATAAGGAATGCCAGCACAAATACGGCTGTGAACACTCCGGCTATCACAGGACCAGCACCTTCCAGAAAGAGAACCCAAATTAGAAATTTAGAAGCTATTTGGGCTGCAGCAGTGGAATTCAAACACTGTATTCCTGATTCTTCTTCAGATATTTTATTTGCACTTAATTTGTATTATTTATTTTAACTTAAGAAGTATAATAAACACACACACATTATGTACCCCTAGGAAACCGCTAATATTAGCTTAAACAGCCAGGTCAACTTGCTTTGTGCAGACCTCATAGTGAAGCTTCTCCAGACACTTCTGTTTAATTTAAAAGTTCCTTTTGAGGCAAGGAGTTCAAGTTCTATTATTATTTACCACTAGCTTTTAGCCTGAATCATGGTTTTTCTGGACACAAAGCAACCAACCCCAAATGCTGAGAGGCTGAGACCAACCTAGGACTAAAAGTCTCATGGATAATCCACAATTTCATATTTGGTTTCATCAAAGGTGCCTCAATTGTCACAAATTACAAATTTAAATGTACAATGTACATTTAAATGTACAATTTAAATGTACAGACACACTACTTTTGTCTGTTTTATAAACTAGAGTTTCTTCTCTAAGAGATTTTGTTCACACAAAAGTACTTTGATATTAAAAAAAAAAAAAAAAGCTTGAAAACCAAAGGGCTAGAATCTCTGTGGTTTACACTAAAAACTGTAGTACATTTTTCTGGTTGTCTGTTTCTCCATTTGAAGCTTGTTCATCCAGGGAATCTGAACCATTATAATGTGCCCCAGGTTCATGATTGTTTTTATGTGGCTGAGAACGACAGGTTGTCACTCCACTATCCAAAACTAGATGAGATCATTCAATAACCTCTGATCTGTCTCAATCTCTCTTTCAACCAAGCAGTGTTGCTCTCCTCTGTAGAAATGATAGAGAAAGAGCAACTGACATGAGCCCCACAGCAGGCTGCCAGCCTCAGCCACTCTCCCACTTGGCTCTTCTTTTGTGTTCCTTCGTCTACAAAATCAGGATAATGGAGCTGACTCATTCTTTCTCTACAACAGGCCACCCACCCAACCTCACAAAAATGGGCAGAGGCTCTGAGCAGGCCAGGCACTCACTCTCAGGGGGCATGGGCCCACTGTCGATGCTGCCCCCCTGGCCGGGGGTGTTGCAGAAGGGTGGGGCCCAGCCTCGGAAGCAGTGGCAGTTCTGGTTGTTGTTGCAAACCTGAAGCGAGGGAAGGGCACAGGTGTCAGCACCCTGGAGAGGTCCAGCCTCCCCTAGGGCCTGCCCCCACCCCCGCCCCGCCGCAGTGGACATCAGTGCAGGGGAACCCTGGAATCCCCCGGGGCACACGCACCCCATGGCCATTGCACTTCTTCCCACAGCCTTCCGTTTCAAAGAAGGAGGTGTTCCTGCACTGCCCCTCGAAGCAAATCTGTATTGAGGAGGAAACCAAACTGTCAGTGCCACAGAAGGGACACTGGTTAGCAATCAGGAGATGGGGGTTTTACACTTAGGACATATGGGACTCGAAAATGCAACTCACTTCAGGTTATTTATTACACTGAAAAATTGAAAATGACCTAAAAACCAAGGACAGGATGATAGTTAACTAAATTCTGCTATTAATTTTGTGATGAGGGAGAAAATAATAAACATTATATTATTAAGACATTATATTTAATATAACAAATAGATGTTATTACATTCTATATTAATATGTTGGTTATATGTTAATTACTTAAGTGTATATTAATATGCATTAATTTTAATATTGTCCTTAAAAATAATGATGGTGACAGCAGTCTACTCTGTGCTATACCAAATAAATGCTTCACGTGTTTTTTCTTTTTTTTTTTTTTTTATTTTATTTATTTTTGGGACAGAGAGAGAGACAGAGCATGAACGGGGGAGGGGCAGAGAGAGAGGGAGACACAGAATCGGAAACAGGCTCCAGGCTCCCAGCCATCAGCCCAGAGCCTGACGCGGGGCTCGAACTCACGGACCGCGAGATCGTGACCTGGCTGAAGTCGGACGCTCAACCGACTGCGCCACCCAGGCGCCCCTTCATGTGTTTTTTCTAATTTCCTCTCAGTTAACTCTGAGATAGGTGCCTTTATCTTCCCAAGGCTCCTGGACTAGAGTCTAGTCCATTTCTTAAGTCATATAATAATTCATGATGAGGACAAAAGTGATAACAGCTAGCCCTTCTAAGTGGTTTACAGGGATTATCTCATTTAATCCTTACAACAGTTCTCTGGGGTGGGTCATGCTATTACTGACATGTCTTATAATGGAAGCCATGGAGACACAGAGAGGCTGGGAAGCTGGGATTTGAGCCCAGGCACCTTTCCTCCAGAGCTCACATCTCTCAGTCACTCCCCTCTCCCTTGAGTGAGACTGGGACTCACATGGTTGTAGCCACACTTGGTCCCGGTCATCACCAGGCCCGGGTCCAGCATGTCCCCCTCCTCCTCAGGACCACGGTAGACATGGGTGCCCC